>NC_134312.1:181329434-181675055 GCF_964195595.1 Calonectris borealis
GGTTACTTGGGAAGACAAACGCCATCACTCCAAACATCCCCCCCTCCTTCTTCTTTGCCCAGCCTTATATGCTGAGTGTGACATCATACAGTATGGAATAGCCCATTGGCCAGCTAGGCCAACCGTCCCAGCCACGCTCCCTCCCAGCCCCTCACGCACCTGGCAGGGCACGGGAAGATGAAAAGTCCTTGACTAGCGTAAACATTACTTAGCAACAACCAAAACATCAGTGTGTTATCAACATTGTTCTCACACTACATCCAAAACACAGCATTATACCAGTTAATAGGAAGAAAATCAACTCCATCCCAGCTGAAACCAGGACACTTACATTTAGTTGTGAAACTGGATTTCTAATTCCTCATTGCCTGTCCTGTTCTGTTCTGTTTCTTATTTACAAGACAATCTATCACTCATAGTCTTTAAGGACAAAGTAAGGTCCTGTTAACACTAAAGAGATACAGCAGTAAGTAGAACAGCAGGAATTTTCTATTTGGACTTGTCTCTTAAATGAGACTTACAGTGGACATTGGTACATCTTGGCAGTACAGAGTGACACACTTGCTGAGCTACACAGTCATTAGACTAAACTCAGATGGTTAATTGAAAAGTGGTGCGTATGTTCATATTATTTGATTACAAAAATGGCAGATTATGAACCTAAATCTACACTGAAGAAACATTAAGAAAATCTACTCATTTATGGACCTTCAGTTTAGAGTAACATTCTAGCAATACTTGCTCTGTTCCAGCAGCAGCCTCTGTACTATGCAGGTTTTTGCTTGCTTTCCTTGATAATGACATCATATGTTCTTAAATTACAGTATCTGTTTCTCAAATGAGAGCTCTACTTCTTCCCCACACAGCTGAACTATACAGCACTTAGCTTTTTTCATGTCCAAAGTCACAGCAGATATGCTGTTGTTTTAACTGAAGTGACAAAAATAAAACGATCTAAACTGCTCTAATTTCTTCACTCTCTCCCTTTTGTCACTACAGCAGAAGTGAATTTACAAAGTACTGCACTGCATTTTTAATGTGCATTTCAAATTCTATAAAGTTGTTCAGCTAAAGCCTTTCCAGATTCTTTTAAGACTGACTGTGTCGTCTCAAGGTATATGTGGAAGTCTAACCTTTTCTCCCAATACCATCTGCTAGAAATTGTACAATGAGGATTACCAGACTAGTATTCTTCAGTTTACATCCTGCAATTAAAACATGCTCTATGTTTTCACCTATGAGCCAACAAGGGTGTTGATTTAAATGCCTAAAGCCTCTCAAAATATACCTGAAACATGATTCACTTCATTAGCCTGATTTATTTTAGTGCTATAACCATGTACAAAACAGAGAATAAAGACCAGTTAAAAGACAAATTGTGTATAACCACCCTTTCACTAGTGACAGCCTGCGTAGACCAACAAGTGGGTATCATTACCTGTCAACTAGCAAAGCCTGGACAATCTGGTGAGTTTCTTCATTATATTTTTACAGTGATTTCTATCAATAAGGTTCTAGGAGACACTCGAGCAAACAAAACCTATGTACCAGTGACATTTCCAGCATAGCAGTTCTGCCTCCCTCCTCACAAAGAATTCTTGCTGAGGATGAAGGAAATTAGCTGAAAACAATGAGAGCTGCAAGTACCTCTACAGTTCTCTGATAATTCAGGGCACCTGTATGCAGTCCATTTGTATATTCAGGAATGGACCTAATGCAGGGAGTTTCAACAGTATTAATTTATGTCTTCAACATCTACATATCTGTTAAAATGACTGGATCATCAGAAAAGTTATCTTCAACTGATAAGTTAATTCAGGTAAATTTTATTCTCTGTAAACTTGCCATTTTCTCCTTTTTACCTAGAAGGTATAACCTAGCAAGTATATGCCAATAGCTGTAAGAATAATGGGGCTTTCAAATAATTTTAATGGCTGATATCTTTTAAGCATTTACTCTTCAAATTACTCTTCTGCAAAATTATCTCTTGAAATTCAGTTTATAACTTCAAAATTTACTATTTCTAAATTATACTCATGTAGTGTATTGTCTAATGAAATTCTATTTATTCTTGGTTTTAGTCTCATATCTGATTAGTGGTATTGTTTAAAGATCTCCACTGTGTATGATGAACCTCTTTCTCAATACCAGTGTGGATATAATACAAATTTTTGAAACCTAAACCACAAAAATGTTTTTGAGGGGTGAAATTGTCTCTCTCTTCTAGAAAACAGCTGGAGTTGCTCCAGGATAAAAAATGGAAAATGAAGAAATCCTGACTCATAAGATACCAGCACATCTTAGGGTAGATCCACATCAGGAACTTGTTCCTTCTGTCAGACAGGGAAATAAATAATTTCACTTTCAACAGTTGCTACAAGAAGAACACTTTATATTTAAATTTGAGAGTATTATAAAAAAAAGCAAAATTTACTAACTTTGAAGATTTTAGTAAAATGTGGAGCAGTTGTTTTCAGCATGAGAAAGGTTTTATAGCACATCTTTTCTCCTGGTAATGTATTTACAACTATATAGAATACCAATTGCAATTCTGATTTGTTAGCAGTTTATAACTACCCTGTTTAGTGTAAACTAGTGAACCAAACTGTAAAATAGTGCAGTTGGATCTAGCCAGGGTGTTTAAGATTAAGTAAAACACATTACTGTTAAAAGTGGAATATGACATGTTTTAAACTTTTTCATGCAATCCAACATCTCCCTCAGCATAGATTTGTAAGAATAGAGTAATCAAGGCTAGACCTAGCCAATCAAGGCTAGACCTAGCCAAACTACCATGGCTAGAGGAAACCATATGTTTGCTGCTGTACTCACTAAGCAGGTATACAGTGTCATAAACGCCCTATATGCCTTTAAATTTGAGCCTCATGCATTTACCTGATTTATCAGTTCATCAGTTTGCTATGTCACCATGTCCTTCATTAGCTCGTGTCATCAATAGATTAAATACAATTATTTGACTATGAATAAATTGGGTGTTAACCTCCTCCCACAGTGAAATACTCTGGAAAACTTGTCACAGAAAGTAATCCCTAATGTGACCTTAAGCTCTTCCTTCTTGTTAATTTTAATTAACTAACATGCCAATCAGATTTTCAGTGCATGATTTTTTTTTTTTTTTTAGCCATTATCACTGTTTTTGTAGATCTTTATTTTAATCTATGTATTAGTACCTTTGCCCAGCTGCCTCTGTGTGTGTGTGTGTGTGTGTATGTGCATTTTCATATCAGGTTACTCAGGCAATCTGCAAAACTGTGAAAGATCAACAATGCCATCTACAGGTATAAAATAATTCCCGGTCTGGAGACACACTTGCTTTAGCTTTTTCCTTTCCCTTTCTTTGAACAGGTTGTTTCTTCCAGAGTGAAGTCAAATGATGTTCATACCTCAACAAGTTTTCATCAGACCAAAATTGTGTAGGTCTGTCTTGCCAGACAGGACCTAGATATAAAGATTTTGGCTTAGATCTGTTTGTTATTAACCTATACAAAAGACTGAATGTTTCTTTGAGCCTTATTCAAGCTACTCAAAAATATCCAGCCTGCAAAATGGAACTGGGAAGCCTGTTAAGGAATATCTTTACAGCTTCCTAGTATTTTGGTTTTCCAGCAAGTTTGTGAACAGAGCCAGGACTGCTTTTCTCATGATCTGTCACTTTCTCTTATTTTCAAGTGGAGCTAGTAGCAAACCCTACAAGGATGCATATGCTATACTTACTCCCTGTTTCTGGTATCTTTGCTTTTTCCTGACATCTGTTCTGTGCAGAATTTCAGGCATGGAGGGGGGTGAGGTATAAATCTCACAGAGAAGGATAAGTAGTATGGCAGACTGAGTGGACTACTGGTAATGTATGATTCACAGTATTTCATCTTTGTTCCAACGTGCTCAGTTAGTAAAAGTTAACCTTTCTCTCCCTGTAGAAGATGAAGATGCAATAAAGTAAAATCTAAAACTGTGAGGAAAAGTGTACACTAGTCATATAAGTGATGAGCTTCCTATGAACATCCTATGAAATGAAAATAACTCCTACCGTCAGTAAAGTTGTTACTAGAATGAAGAAAAACTTATGGTTAGAAACCAGAAACTTCTGAATATCCATGTGATTCTTTGACTGAATCAGTGGCCCTGGGCAAAAGCAAAGGTTTTTGTACTCACTTTCTGCATCTGTAAAATTGGAATACTGATACTTACCTCTCACAAGGGAATTGTGAGCTTTTAATTAGATAATGCTAGTGAGCTGTTCTGAGTGTGCAAGTAGCAAAGAATTATTCTTAAAACACTACTCAGTTATAAATATACCTCTTTGAGAATGTTAAATGAATAGTCCTTTAGAAAGGTTCTAAGATCAAATACTTCTGTGAGTGAAACTTAATCTCCTTCAGTAAACCAAATCAATTGAAAAGTTTGGCTCAGAAGGGGACATTTACCTCAGTTCAATCCATTTAGGAATTTGTTCAAAATCTAACAAAGGCAATTTGATCTTTTCAAAAGAACTGACTTTTTTCCCCCAGTTTATTAATATTTAATAGAAATTGCATTGTGTGTGGATTTGTTTCAAGTTCCCCCAAAAATTTATCTTTGCATAACTTTCTTAAGTTATGCATTCTTAACAATCCTTAAGAATGGACATTTTGGATGACAATGATTTTAAACAGAAAAAGAGAGTCTGAAGATGTGTTTTGTAATATGAGAAAACATTTCAGGGGTGTCAGATAAACTTAGATAAACATACAGAAATTCATAAGCTGCTTTTTCTGACTTCAAGAAACTGCATCTGATTTTAAAATATTTGCAATGTATTTCTTAACTAGTAATGAATTTAGATAACTGTACCCATATTCTTAATTTGGCCTCTACCTTTTTAGAGGCCATCACCCACAGCTGGTGGCCAGGTGCACTTGTAAGCAGCTTTGTCCCACAGCATGACAGAGCATTATTTTTTATAACACCATCTTTCCTGTCTCTTTATGCCCCACTCCCCCCAGTCTTTTGTATTTAGTGAAATTAACTTGAATTATATTCTGAAGTAGATTTTACAAGTGTTTAATGAACTGGCTGCATGATAACAATTCTGTTGACCTTGTAAGCATAAATGTCAGATTCAGTGCTGCATCTCTAACAGGCATGAATGAACCAGCAGATGCAGCAGAAGAGTGAAGGGGCTGATTAGCTCAAAGGTACCCTTGAGACCACCAAAAACAAACTGCTGTGAAGGACAATTAGCATTACAATGCCTTTCCTGAATTATTCTATGGGTCATAAGGCTGTACTGAATCTCAATAGTGCTTCACATCCCAAGACATACTATGCCTCTGAGGAAGTGCTTTGTATATGTCTCCTACAGCCCACCTACTGAGAAATCCTTCATCCCTGAGCTAAGTCTTGAAAAGTCTTTTTCCACCCTCTCCAGATTATTGTATCACAAAAGGTACGGTCCATGTTCAGAAAAAAGGGGAAATCATAGCTTATCTTTCCTTTCCCTGGTTCTGATTAAAAGTAAATTGGACAGAAAACTGCAGTATAAGTTTTTTCAGTGCCTCTGTGAGTTAATATAGCACAGAAGTAAATAGAGAGAAGTTTCTTGCTATTTCTGTACTTTGGTAATACTTGCAGTTAAGATAGTTTAAAATTGTGTTTCTGACCTTCACATAAATGCTCAGGAAAGCTAAAAAGGTTTTAGCATTTCCAAATGATTTTTTTGAAGTGCTACCATTTAGATAAAATACAAGTGTGACAGGTGGACTTTTAGGTGTTTATCAAAATATCTTTGAGCTGATTTTCATTTTGCTAGTATTAATATAAGGCATCCTGCCTCAGGGTTTAAAGCAACTGTCTGAAGAGAACTTAAACCACTTTTTCCCTTTACTTCTTATACATTAATCTCCCCCTCTCCAACCAATACTCTTTCTTGGGTATAGCATGGAATATTGCCCTCCTCTGATGCATCAGTGTTGCTGAATGTCTCAACCAGCTTAGTGAGAGATCAGTGCCACAGTAGGATGCCTTCCATGTTCCTAAGGACGAAATATACATAAAAACTGAAATCCAGTATTTGGGAAAAGTGTTTTTGGCTGTCCCATTAGATATAACATACTCTGAATTCTACCTTTGAAGGAGTATCTCACGTAAAAGAAGGGTAGCAATATTTAGCCATCCTATTTCTTTTCTATTTCCTTGAACTCAGTATATTCCAGTTGGACAATAACTCATCTTTGACCCACTTTAGTAAAATATTGACTCACTTAGTTTCCTACAATTCGGTAATATTTTTCATATTAACAAGGAATTCTCATGGCGACTATTTTCATAGGAAAGACTATTATTCCACAATTAGATTTGAGAAATAAAGGTTTTATTCATTTGTAATCTGACTTCAAAATTCTCTTTAAATCTTGACCTTAGTTCTTATATAGTTCTCCTGGATGTATAATTCTCTGTTTGGATGGAAATTATGAAAGATCAAACAAAGCTTTGCTCAATACCTGTCTTAACCTACTTAGCGGAAAATTACAAAGAAAAGCTTCATGCCACATTTAGCTTTTTTCACTTTAAGAGGTGTATGGGTTATTATTAGTGTCATTATTATTAACTGTAGCAGTTAGATACTATCATTATTTTACTATCTTGTCATTGTTTTGGATTTATACCTATTAAGCTTCATTGACTCCTCCTCCTCCCTCCCTCAACTGCAACACTCTAAAGGCAAGACTGAGCCCACCTAAAATTCTGGGTTAATAAGCCAGGACTTCATCACTTAAAATAGCATTGCAGAAAGTCTCATTATATTCTACGTAGAATTATATTCTCATTATATTCTACGTAGAATATAATCTGTCATATTCCCAATCTTCTCGAGTCAATCCAAAAAAGCACAATTTCTAATCAAGTGTCCTGGTTTTGGCTGGGATAGATTAAATATCTTCCTAGTGCTGTGTTTTGGATTTAGTATGAGAAGAATGTTGATAACACACTGATGTTTTCAGTTGTTGTTAAGTACCCTGTTAGTTAAGGACATTCAGCTCAAGAAAAACAAAACAAAACAAAACAAAACAAGCGTTGGGAGGGAGCACAGCCAGGACAGCTAGCCCAGCTGGCCAACGGGGTATTCCGTACCATGGGACGTCATGCTCAGTATATAAATGGTAGGCGTGTTCCAGGAAGTAGCGATCGCTACTTGGTTATTGGTCAGTGCGCGTGGTGAGCAATTGCGTTGTGCATCACTCATTTTGTATATTCTATCATTATCATTATTATTTTCCCTTTTCTGTTCTATTAAACTGTCTTTATCTCAACCCATGAGTTTTTCTCACACTTACCCTTCCGATTCTCTCCCCATCCCATTGGGGGAGCAGGGGGAGTGAGCGAGCGGCTGCGTGGTATTTGGCTGCCTGCCAGGTTAAACCACGACATCAAATTTTTTCAAAACAGTTTTCACGTGTTAAAAAAAAGGTATAGTTTCTCACATAGATTATACTTCTTCATTCCTTGTATGTTCAACTTACCTTTGTCTACAATGAACCCCGATCTCCTAAACCAAGTTGGATGGAGTAGACTGGTGCTAATAGGGTATTAGTCATTGTAGAAAACATTTTACCTGTGTGTAAGCAGTAGAAAACAGAAAGTCAGAACCTGTTTTATATTTTTGAATAATGTCATCATTATTAAGAAATGGTCTTAATGTTTTCTTTTTCTCAATACTTTGTTCAGACTTGGTAAACTCTGCTTTTATGCAGATCCTGAAAAAAACCCAGACATCTACATAAACAAACATACATTTTCTCATCTGATATCATATTAATCTTTAAACTAACTGAATATGTGGAAAAAACAGATTATCTAGGTCTTCTGTTCTTGCTTTAACTCATATGTCAAACAGAAGACTTTGTTTCCTATTAACTCCCTTGAGTAATTTTAAGATAGCACAGCAGTGCAATTCACAGGGAATCATCCATGGAACAGAGTTAGGGCTACACAGAATTGTTGTTATCTAATGGAAAGATGGGAAGTTTGTAAGTGTTTCTTTTACTCTTTCCTTCTATTTTGTTTTGTTTCTCTGGTGTCATGAAATAGCTGGGGAAAGGGAGGGACATTTGTTTTTCAGCTAGTGAAAAACAGTCATTTTCTTTTTCAGTGGAACTGCTTTGCACTTTGCAGAAAGAAAACGTGTGAATCACAGCAGATGAAGGAGATGCTGATTAAAGCATAAATTCTGCTTGCTGCAGCAATTTTCTTTTTCCTTGCAGACTGGTTCTTATCTTTGTCATCATCAAATTCTGATTCATACTGGGAAAAGCTTGGACGAAAATTTTCTACGTGTGGGTGTCAACACCTGGAGTAAAGCACATAATAAAACGTAATTTCAAAAGACACAGAAAAGACATTGACTTTTGTCCATGAAGGACCAAATCCCACAAAACTCTCGTGACACCCAAACTGGCCATACTATGTCTTTGCAAAAGCTGTAGAAGCCTGACACTTCAGAGGGACCTACTATGCATAGACAATTCATCTGTACAAAGACAGTAATTCTAGCATGTCCCAGATGCATTGATTTCACTGTGAATACACAGAACGATCACCATGTCAATCGTATGGTTTGGCTAGGATTCATCAGTGTTTGTAAACATGATAAATAATTTCTCTGTGCACATACTATTCCTAATTGTCTAAGATTTCTGGTCTTTCAGGTATCTGGAAATCTCATAGCACTGTCCAAAGTGGTATTATTTACCAGTGTGTAATAAACTTTAACAATATTCATTAATCAGCTTCTTCCTTGGGGGAAAAGAGAGAGAGGGAGGAAAGGGAAACAAAGATTTCCTTAAATAAGTCTGTGTATTTGCTTACCTAAAATAAGTATTCTTAGGAATTCACAGATCATACATAGATTTTGACATGTGAGCTAGTACCTCAGGCTATTTTTACAGCTATTGGGGGAAAATAGGCACCTGTAGGGCATTAAATGTATCGTTTTAAAGCAGACATCTAAAATACATTGGTTGAATTGAACTAAAAAAAAAGTCAAAATTACTTCTGACTGTAAAAAAATAAAAATAAAGAATAGTGTATATATCAGACAGAGATGCCTACATTGCAATGTCTACAGCTAGATAAGAAGAATCCCACACAAATTAAGTGTGTACTGATTGTTATTAGTCTTCAAAGCCTTAGTGCCTTGCAGGTTTTATACGCTCATGTACTGTCTATTGTCTGAAACAATAAATGTTAGTGTTTATACTACTTATAATTAGAAAACATGCTGGGTAATTTTCCAAAGTCAAAACCTGTTACAGATTCAATCATGAAACTAAGGTAACATAGAACACAGGTACTAAATATCAGGAGCATATTTACCTCAAATTTTTTTGAAGAACAATAAATAAGAGAACAAGCTTCAAAATAGATTTTAATGCTTCAGTATTTTGGATTCTGTCATGCCCTATATTGTTTCAAATATCTTCATTACTTTCATCATATAATGATGAACTTTCAGTCCTGGTGAGGCAGGTATTTTGGATATTAATGGAACACTTTGTTTTGGTTTGTTTTAATAAAAATCACATTTCTGAGATGGGTATCTATGAATTAATTTTATTCTCTGTTTATAAAATATCTGGTGTTTTCCTACCCTAGTACATTAGACAAAAAACTATTTTTGATTTTTCTGAAGCAGTCAATTTGCCTGTTGTTAAAGCTAACAAGATAATCAATCCAGCAGTCTCACAGGAGCATTTTGGAACTGAGCATCAGGCTTGTCACTTTAAAACTAGAGGTCAAGTTTTACCCTGAACTACAGGCAACCACATTTTCATCAGTGAGCTTACACTCATGCACTCAGCAGCAGGGACTGTAAGAACAGTTGATTTTCTAAAGGTCATGGTCTAAATCCAACAATGAATTTCAGATTTTGTGACACTTGATACTGCAGTGCCAAAAAGTTAAGCACCAAGATTCATCGCCCTGACTTTCTAATTCCTTCTGCTGAAAGTAGATATAGAGGTTCGAGGTGGCTGTGATGCAGCTAGTTTAGTGTTTTAGATAAGTGGTCCCTGCGTCTGACACACCTACTCATCTTTCTCCTGACTCAAAGAGCAAAGCTAGCGAAAGAGAAACAGAGAATGGGTAAACTTCATGTTGCCCTGAAAAAACACATGAAGTACAATCAGCCATACTGAGCAGATGCCTTGTTTACTGGAAGTAGTGTTCAAGAGGTAATACACATGAAAGAGGCAGTGGGGATTGCACAAGGAATAGCTTGGAGTGAATGGTATATAATACATGGGATTATCATTCCCTGTAGATATGAGCTGTTTCAACAATGACAAAAGATACATTTTGATCCAAATAATTTCATCCCAATATAGAGAAATATGAGTTTCAGACTTGTTCAATAACATATAATAAGAAGAACTGTGAAAAAGGGCAGCTGGGAAATAATTAAACTCTACCTAATGCACCATTCTGCAATCTGGATCTAACATGGAAAAGTATTAAGACCCTTCTTGAGACATGCATACTTTAAAGAAAGCATCAGTTTTATGAAGAAACTTCAGTGAAAGCGGATGCATTACACCATTATCCTAACCTATCCTATCTTATCCTGGGTTGTTGGTTTTTTTTTTTCAGTTTGGCAATAATTTGCATTTTGAAAGGTGGAGCAAAAGGAGGGGATTTAGAAAAATTTAAAAGAATTTGCCAAAGTTAATAATTTCAATTAATCTCCTGAATTCAGGGGGATAAATTTCATTTCACAGGCTTGATTCCAATGGGAGCTGAAAACTCGTGTGTGTAACCTGTGAATGTTATCGCAAACAGTAACAATATTTGACAAATGGTCTAATCACTGCAGTGTAGATCAACACATTTTTCTCTGCGGTAATAAAGTGTCTCTTCTTAGAAAGCATATGGATTTATACTTTTCCAAATTTATATAAAATCTGAGATACATGCTAACCTGGTTTTAATCTAAAAAAAGCTGAAATGTTTCACAAGACAAATATCCTTACTTTTTTTAACAATATGTCTGCACAGGTCACACATTATTTTCAAGGGTTTAGGCATTTACAGTTTCTTGTCTCTTTTGGGACAGCTGTCTTGTTAAAAAGCAAGTTTAGCCTCCCTTCCATCAAAAAAGACACACAAGACAATCAATATGAAAAGCCAGTCTGTTACAAAGAGACTTATATAAAACCTAATAACAGCCTTTCTCAGGTGGCAATTGGTATAGCAACTGTATACACATCTCAGAGAGCACCTGTGCCAAATTATGAACATTCCCACTGCAGCATAATGTATGTAAAGTGGAAAAAGAAAACACACTTTCTGGAATAGGCAATTTCCATAATTAAAAAATGAACCCTGCTAGGACTTTTCACATTCGTCATTTCAATTCTCAGGCCATTTAGCTAGTGAAATTACTAATACACCATTATTGGAACTGAGCAGTGATGCAGACTTCTGTGTGAAGTTGAGGGAAAACAGTTTATTTGGTAGCTTTTTGGTCTATGCATATTTAAAAAATATGAAATATTTTTTGTTTCAGGTGAAGCTAAAATGAACCAAAAAAATCAAGTTCTGCCAATTATGCTTGCGAGTGTTTGAGTAGATTTTTCAGAAATTAAATTATTTCATTGTTCATTTATTTTCAAAAATCTAAAATTAATATATTATAAAACAAATTTTTTTTTTAATTCCAGAACACCAGAATTCAAAAAAATATATCTTTCTGTGATCAAAACATTCTAACTAAACTGACAACAAAGTTCTTGGCTTATTTTGATAATGAAATGTTAATTATCAGACAAAATTTTATGGACTGAAATTCTTCAGCTCTGTCCATTACTACTGCCCCTTTTGTTTCTTTATTTTTTTGGACTAAAATTCTAATAGAGCTATACTTCAAAGCATATTGCAAATGCTTCTTTATTACCAAATAATCCAACGTTACCTGTTCTCAAGTTGCCTTTCTTCACTACTAAACTTTTTATTGTGTAGTCTCATTGGGTGATAGCACAGAGTGTAGCTGCATTTCTCCTGTAATACAATGTAAGTGACATCTCTTTGTAAATTACGCTCTGCATTTCAAAAAATCGCCTCATATTTCAAACTTCTGTGTGATTAACCCATAATGAAAACTTGCTCATCTATTTGTGTTTATTCATGAAGTAAGTAAGATTCCACTTATAACCCAATGTGACCTGTGCAAATACCACCTGAATCAGTTTCACATAATGTCATCATTCTGTGGAGGGTATCTTTTGCACTGGAAAATAATAGTAGTAGTAATAGTAATAAATAATAATAAATATAATTATTGTTACCCAATTTATTTTAAAAAACACCACAGTGTAATTGTTTTATATATGGCTATAGATTTGGCATGAATATGGCTTGCATTTATATGAAGATTGATGTTTTCTTACCAAAAAACAAAACATCTAATCTTTTAGTAACATACGCACATATGTACACATACATATGTACAGAGAGAACAAGAATGTATGAAAAGAGTATGAATAGCATATTTTCTCTTTTTTTTTAAAAAGTACAATGATAGAAAAGATAATATATAAACATAATGCAAATTGATTTTACATAGCTGCTTCCTGGATAAAGTTAAATTAATTTTTCATATTCTTCAAGTTTGTTAAGAAATTAGAAGTCAAATAAGACTAATAAAAATGTTGGTAGGGAGTATTTCATGTAATGTTTAGCTAAAACTAAAAATATGATTGAATAAAAGAAGAAATCACAGAATTATATATGTTTCACTAAATCATCCATAGAGGTTGCAATATTTTTAGGGAATGTCTAGAACTTAAAAATGACCTTCATTTGATTTGGAGTTTTAAATTCACATCATGGCAAGATACTTGCCTTTGTACAATTACATTATGAACTGTATCTGGATTATATTCACTTTCTTTACTTTTCATTATTCTCTTGCACAGAACCTCTAGCTTTCATTATGTGGATTCAGGATAAATCCGAGGTCAAATTTACTTCGCAAGAGCTTCACTGAAAGGCTACATAGCTATGTAATATTTCACCACCTATGTTTTGAATCTTTTTGAAATCTAAGAAGAATAGTGAAGTATGGCAAACAGATAAGATGTATCTCAGGCATTTGTTTTCAAATTTGAATTTCAATAGAAATTCAAAAGAACAATATCCACATGGAAGATAAGAGATCTGAAAAAAAATTTACTACTTAATCTTGCAAAAATTTTAAGCAACATAATGCATGGCTTGCAAAATGTTTTTAAAATTCAGAGGATCCAAGCGTTTGGGTTTATAACAGTAGTTTAACATGGAAGACTATTTTTTGGGCTCCAGCCTTCCAAATTTTCTCTTTTGCTATCAAATGGCTCGACACTGACTACAAAATTCATTATAATTACCCTGTGAACTATTAAGAGATGCAGATATTCATAGCTGCTCTCATGTTTAAAAATTAGAAGGTTCCCACACACACCCCTCAGAAATTCATATATTGTGTTTTTGAATGCCTACACATCACTTAAAAGTTGAATAGCTAAGCAAATAATTTAAAACAAATCATTTTACTGGGTAAATCCTGTTTTATTTCCATTCCTTCACAATCAGATCAGTTACTAGTCTTCCTCTACTTAGATCTTAGTTCAGTACAGTATTTAGAAACAATAATGTAAGAAATAAACAGGCAATAAACAGAGAGCAGTTTTTGACAACATCCACTTGCTTAAAGATAGGTGAATGTTTACTAAACTTACAAAACTGACAAAGATTTTGCCATAAAACATTAAAGGAAATGTTCAAAATATTTGACTTTCGGAATTAATTTTCAGTCCTTAGATATTAAATCAGGCTAATCACATTCATCTTATGGCTTTTATTTTAAAAAATTATTATTAATTTCTACCTATTTTTCCTTCATTCTAAGATCTGTCATCTGTTAAAGATTAAATGTGAAAAGAACAATGGTACTCCATCTCTTTTTGCTACAAAGTGAAAAACTAATGCTTCAGACAATGGTCCTAAATATTAACTTGCAAACCCACTAGCAGTTATTTCCAGCAATGCTTGACTGAGCGATGGTTTTATGATTCATTATTAACCAACTTTCTGCATACTGGAAATGAGCTTGCATTATCAAAGTAATTTTTATTTGTGTTAACAGCAGTCAGAAACCCAGGGTTGCATCTCCACCAGACTATAGTAGGACCTCTTGCAAATCACATCACTTCTCCATGCAACGTCTCATCTCTAAAAGAGGGATAATAATAATTCCCTTCCTTTCAGAACTGCTGCATATTACATTGGGTTCTTTTTTGTTTTCTTCACTGCTGCAAAATTCAGATACAAGTTTCTATGAATTAAATTCTAGCATTTTAAAAAATAATAATTTTGAGCAGTTATTTTAACTTATTGGTATACAGAGAACTAAACATCTTAAACAGCACTGTGACTCAAAATTCAAACTTTGTTTTGACATCAAATATATTTGCATAAATTTTATTCAAACAAATTACAGAGACAAATCAGTTTCCATGAAGAAATTATTTATGCTTGCTTTTCTCCTTTTTTCCTTAACCAAGATGTAAACATGGTTAATAGGTCTTTTTTTAGGATTACAGTACCTGTTAAGAGGAATAGAAGTATAAAAACAGAAAAAAGGGTAAGATTAGACCAGTACATGTTTTTATTTACACAAGTATGTTACAAAATAAATGCCACCTCAGACAGATTTTACATACTACTTTTATTTTATTTTATTTTATTTTCATTTATTTATTTATTTAATAGCTGTAACCTTTTTTTTTTACTTAGAGAATTCAACAGTAGCATATTCTGAGATTTCAAAGTGTAAAAAGGTAGAAGATCTTGGTGACTGTGGACAGATTCCAGGTCTAATGTGACCTTGTAGTTTTTTAATGGTTCAGAAGTGTGACGTATGTAACTGCAGGACATGATAGGCCCTATGGGTGGTACATGACTGGCAACAGTCCTTGATATAGCACAGGAGGACACAGGAGGGATATGAGAAGGTCAGAAAGCTGAGTAAAACATAGAAGAAGGAGGAATCTCCTGAGCCATCTAGTCAAATGACTTGCTAGTGCAGGTATTACATAACTTTCTTAACTTTAATACTTCCATCTTAAAAAATATTTATTGGGTTTTCTCCTAATATTCTTATTGGAATATATTCTACTATTTCAGTCTTTCAATGGTTAGAAATCTGCTGGCTTTCAATCTAAATTAAATTGCACCCATTTTAAACTCTGTTTTTCTTTTGCTTAAGTTTGCCCTTTAGCTTTGTTGTTTGGGCTTACATCTTTTTTCTAACTTTTATCTGATATTAACTTTTGTGATATACTTTGAGAGAGCAGACATTCTCTCAGTCTATGGTTTGCCAAGCTCTCTTGTTCTATTCAGTAAGTTAGAGATTTCCCCTTTTTGTTCACTGTAATAGCTGTTCTGTAGATGTACTGTGGACTGACTTCATGATGACAATCTCTGAACAAATTCTTACAAATAACAAATATCCTAAGCTTTGTAAAATGTCATTAAAATTAGATTAAAATACCTTGCCTGATGTACTCCAGAACCTCAATTGCCTATTTCATGTCCACATTGGTCGTTCAAATTGACAATGTAACTGGAAAATATACCTATCTTCTCCTCTGTTTAGTCTGATCATCATCCTGGGTGCAGAAAAATTTGTACTGTTAGTCCTTGCACTTCTTTATATTCCTTTTCATCCACTTTTGTGATAGCCCAGTAATATAATAATAAAAAAAAAATATACATACACAAAACAAGTTCTGGATTTTAGGCAGGGAAAGGATAAATGAATAAACTCCACGTTATCCAAATAATAGATAGAGAAGATATAAACAATCATGTTTCATGAACATTATTCTCTACTATACCACTCATTTCAATCTCGCTCTATGGTAATGGTGTCTTTGTGTCATCAGGGCATCTCATTAACATACTATTCTTTTTTGTTCCCAAGAACACATAAAGAAAATTCAGTAGAAGTGCAGCATCAAATTCATGTTTAAGTAACTTCACCTGTCCTGTTCCTCCAGTCCAACAATTCTTTTTTCATTAGTGTTGAGTCTCCCTTTGGTCAAGTTCTTCACCTTCTGACTCTTACACTAAGCACTATCTTCTTCAGCTTCGTTAAAAATGTCCAAATTTTTTTTTTTTTTTACAAATGTCAAAGCTGCATCAGGGGAGGTTCAGACTTGACATTAGGAAACATTTCTTTACCAAGAGGACAGTCAAACACTGGAACAAGCTTCATACAGAGGTAGTCAATGCCCCATATCTGTCAGTGTTTAAGAGGCATTGGACAATGCTTTTAATAACATGCTTTAATTTTTGGTCAGCCCTGAAGTGGTCAGGCACTTGGACTAGATGTTCGTTGTAGGTCCCTTCCAAGTGAACTATTCTATTTTATTCTATCAAAAGCATCTAAAGATCCTGTTTCTAGAAAACAAATATCATATCATGAAAAGATGTTATTTTAGATTGACTTGATCTATTTGTAAATCTATCTTATTCATGTCACATATTAATCCATTTTGCAGTTAACTGCTTGGATAATTTTTTTTTTCAGCATTCTTTCCAAACCTTTGCATGCAATTCAGTCAGTCTCATCATACCATGTGTGCTTGTTTTATTTTCTCTTTCCAAAGCTGGGGGACTAAACATGCAGTCTCAATTATATGGCATCACAATCCAGTTTTGTAGGTTCTTCAGAAATACTTGCTATAAAGATTGCAATTTAATATACGTTTCTTACAAAATTCTAGTATGGATATTAAAAATTAATAGCCTATGTTCTTCCAAGAAGGAAATAAAAACCTCTACCAAGCATCTTAGGTGGCCACATGGACATACCATTCTCTCCTAAAAACTGAGCATATATTTCTCAACATTTCTGTAGCCAGGCCTTATCATCCCAAAGGTGTGATAATAAAAAAGGAAAAACAAACCATATAAATAATTCCCAGAGTGAATATACCTGCACAGACAATGTGCTTAGGATGACTGTTTAATTTTGGCTCAGTTGTTGGTTGTGATGCAACATAGTGATACTCAGGCTGCTTTTGAAGTTATTACTTGACATTAAAGCAAATATGAAGACAACTAAACCAATAACCTTTGCAACAGTCTGTGTATTACAAATTGCAGTGAAAAATTAATACCACATAATCTGGGTTATAATTAGACTTGATGATAGTAAGTATACTTACTTGATGATAGTAAGTATATTTACAACTACGTATACTTAAATATTATCTAACTGATGTTTTATTGGATATGTTGTATTCTTTTGCTGTATGGTATAATTAACATTATTGTAACATTAGATACATCAATGGATCAGATTTTCAAGTGAACAATTGGTTTTGCATCATTTATAACTATGTCTCTAAACGTTAACAACAGAAAATTCCCAAGGAAAGGGTAACTCTGGCTAGGCATAGCTGCACTGTATCAGGCACTGCCTGTTGTTTTCCTTCCCCGATATTGGTGGCTGCACAAATCTAGGCAGTGGCATGACAAATAAGTCACCATGTTTTACAGACAATAGCAGTGCAATTCAGAGCAGCTCTAAGTGATAGAGCTGACTCGCATCTCAGAAAACCCTGTATCTTCCACATCTTTCTTGTGCCTGCCTGAAGAGTAGTACAGGAGGAAAGCCTTATGCTTTCTTCCATGTCATCTCTTTTTTTTTGTAAATCAGGTGCAGTCAAAGTGCAGAAAACCACACACAGATTCTTCCACAGAAAAAAATGTCCCTCCTTCCCATGGTGTGCTTTCCTGTCATTTAATACTTGCCAGCTTTCTGCTGTACTACATTGTGGCTCTAGAATATTATTCAAATAATATCAGAACCAGAAAATGCAATTACATATTCCATTTGACTTGTGAATTCTCTTGTATATGATAGATTTACAGGATCCTTGCTCGCTTTATGGAAACATCCTCTGAGAACATAACAAGACCACAGCTTCGCTTCCCTTCGCTGCTTTGTGGCTCAGAGTCCTGTTTTAAATGTATTTTCATTGTGCAGAAAATAATTTATTTCAGAGAAGAAAAACATATGAGCCATACAAAGATACATGGGACTTCTTTTTTTTCTTATACGAACAGAAATTATGAACTAATTATTCTGAAAATTTTAAAAGTCATCTTCAATTTACAAGAACATGAAATTCAAGAATGTCTGATTGGCCTTATTCACACAAAGTTTCCCTCATATAGTCCTTGGATGTATGTAGTGAGGCTTTCTTGAGTGAGAAAAGAGAAAGATTACAAAAGAAAATGCCTTGACACGGGGAATATTTTCCACTGAAAGACTGGAAATGCTTTTTTGGTAAGAGATAGATAAGACAAATGATGTTTTATACAGTTGGCTTGTGAGGGAGAAGGAAAAATGGCTTAAAGTGATGGAATAGGATAGGGAAAGACAGCAGTACTGATTGATTACAATAAAGTGCAGTGAAAAATACAATAAAGAAAGAGGAAGTTATGAAGAGCAGACAATGACTACATGATAAAAAAATTTTACCATGATAGAGGCAGTACAATTTCAAGAATACATTTTAATTGTAGAATTGTTGAAGGAAAGGCAGTGAAAATTACATGCTCTAGGAAAGGTTTCAGAAAGCAGAAGTAAAGCAACTTTAACAACAACATGGATTAGAATATGTCTAGAAAGGAAGTTATGGTTATTGCGAGCATTCAGAAATCATAACCAAGACCAAAAAATAGCCATGGAATCACTTGAAGTAATCCAATGTAAGACAAAAAAAAAAGTCTTTTCTCATTCTGCTTCTGAACATTTATTTTCTTTTTTTCAGGCTTTCCTTTTTCAGCAAATAACTTTATAAAAGAAGCAGACTGCAAGTGAAAGATCAGACAATGATACAGCTTTAGAGAAGAGCTAAATGTTGTGAGGCCTGGAAAAAGTGAAAGCCAGAAAAAACTACAGGGAGCAGGATGTTATCATCTTATTTTCCCGAGTGAGAAATACTTTAACAAAACTGGACCTTCTGCTTTATAAACAGACTAAAGAAATTAAAGACAAGCTCTGTGTCATACCTGTCATATATCCATTTCCGTGAGCAAGACAGTCTGAGTACTGCTCTCCTGCTCTACCACAAGACTATATATTCAGTATCTACACTATATATCTGACTTATACACATATTAGTTTTTCCTGTTCCTTTCTGAGTTGGATGAAGTTCCTGAAGCAGAGTAGCAAAAATTGTAGAAGTTCATAAGAAAAAATGTGATCGGTATTGGGGATGTCACATCCTCTGTCACTCAGTAGCCAAACATGCACTAGCTATAATGTTGAAGACAGGACCCAAAAATGTGAGCTGTGAGACAGGCTTACAACACCACAAACAGAATGAAACAAATTGTCCTGGGAGCACCCAGGCCATAGGTCAAACACTCCTGTGTTAGAGATTGAGAAGAATTACAGAAAAAAATCTTGAAAAGAAATTTTATTCATTATTTAACAAAGAAGTTATTTTAATTCAAGAAAAGCAGCGGGTATCTTCATCCATAACGTAGAGTAATTCCTGGAAACTAAAAGAAAAAAAGAAAACAATAAAAACCAAAAAAGAGCACAATAAACCAAAGAGCTCAATGAAGTAAAGGCTTCCAAAACTACCCACTGGAGAAAGATAATTTTACATGGGTAACTGAAAGTCATGGTGTACACACAGATTGTAATGGATGCAAAATTTTACCAGAGGAATTTCAGTAATAATATAAGGAATGTTTCACTGGACACAAAATGGATGTTCTTTTATTGGTAAATTACATTATTCAGATTTTTTTTCTGAAGGCATAGTGCTGAATTGGTACTGTGTTGATGTACAAATGTTTTTTTTTTTTTTTTCCAGCCAATACAGGAGGCTGAAATAGGTTCACAGAATTAGGGAAGGGTTTCTGTACCTCATTCAGCTGTTTATGGTATTTGTGCTGTGCTTGCTGCTTTGTTAATGGAGGCTGGGCAGATAACTCAAATGAGATGTGTTTCTCAATCCATTTCCATGAGAATCTCATTGCTTTTACTATGGAACATTTCTGATTGCTCTGCGTTGTTATTATTAGATTAAATTAACTTCATTGCATTTTATTTACAGGCTTTCTACTCATATGAGAAACTGAAGCACAGAAGAGTTTATCTCAGGACATAATCCCAATGTGTGCTGACTCTCTTCTGTTCCCACTGAGTTTAGATAGAGTTAAAATCACTTGACACTTCACAAAATGCATCCCTTTAAGTTCCTTCTTACAATATTAAATGTTATAGCCCTTACAGTTAGGCAATCAACCTCACTGGCCCAAGATCATTGGAAGTCTTTGGAGTCTCTTTTATGGCTTTAAATGTATGGAGGAGGATCATCTTCTGGGACTTCAGTATGTATTTCCAGCAGAATGAGGACCAAGGAACATTTGTCTGCTAGGTCCCACACAATGAAACTCAGATCAAGAAACAGGAAAGAGTTAATGTGCACTAGAAATCAGAATCCCTTACATTTCTGTGAAAGACCATGTGTTTGAGAAGCAATAGGAGGAATTATATTTTTACTGTTTCTTCTTGTTTCACTACCCATGGTCTGGGCCTGTATGTTACAAATGTGGCTGTAATAGGTTTTCTGTATAACAGATATATATGCATACTTGACAGTTCTCATAAAACAATAATAAAAATTCCTCCATTAAAAGAAAAAGATGAACAAATGTTTCCTGTCTTTATTATATTTCTAAGAAAATCCGCAAAAATAATAGAAAATAAACTCCTCAGGCATATACTTTTTGCCTTCCCTGTAGATTCTGATAAATATTGCATTAAAATATTACATAAGGCCTAAAATGAATATGTTAGCCTTGTAACCTTAATGGTCTTAGCTCATGCTATGTTAGACCCCTCTACTGTGCTGAACAAGTCTTAGGCTGAAATAATAATCACTTCCATTAAAAGAACTTGAACAGTGCTAAATAAGTCCCACTTCCAATTATGTTGATGCAGATGCAGAGGGAGCTTGTGGCATCCAGAAGTCTCAAAAATAAATCGTCATGAATATATTTTGTGTGAATCTCTTGACTTCACTATATTGATTTATAATGTAGTATTAAATCAACCCCTTTAACCTGATTAGTCCCATTCCTCTCAGAGGAATCCACCCCTTGTTGGAATGTACACTAAAGTCTCTTCAATGCCAAGGTGAATGTCTACCATTTAATGAAAAAAACATATTCCATCATAGCTATCATGCTTGTTATCACTTGCACATTTATTGGCTTGCCACTGAAACTCCATTAAAGTGGAACAGATTATAACACTGTACATAAAATGTACTTCATTGCAAAAGTTGTTTCTTTTCAAACTGGAATGTTTTCCAGAGGCAAGAGGTATTTAGTGAAAGTATTTGCCCTTTAATGTTGTTGACCTGTTTTCTCAGCGAAGCTCTAGTGACCATCTAGCAAATGAATCCAGCTGGTCAGCACTTCTCTATATATCCTTTCCTTTCTACAGAAAGATATCTGGACATGCAAAAGTGTCCTTCCCTCCCTGCCTCTGAAACCTCTAAGTTCCTCTTCTTAGCAGTTCTCCTCTATTTACATAGGTCATCTTGCCACATAGCAGTCTCTATTGCAGCAGTGCTGTATAAAACGTGAGAAAGAAACTTCTTGTTACTCACCTCTAAGAGGGTGCAGCAAAAAGTGACTACTATGAAAAAAGAAACTTGTTATATGACTGCAAATGGCAATTAATCCCCAAATGACCTCTAACAAGACTCTCCAAAAAGACTGTGATAGTCAGTGTCTCCTCAGGTGCAGAAGCTCCTCTCAGACTGGAGCTCTACCCACATGAGTGTTACTCCATGACTGGTTACCATTCACCCACTGATAGCTCTCTGGGCCAATACAGTCCTTTCAAATGGAGAGCTGCAGCCATTATGATATTTGTAATATGAATATATTTTTTTTTCCCCTAGTATTTAACCAGGATTTAAACCTGAATAGACTGCGATTTCAAAGAAACTGAACTGCAGTTTCAAAGTACTATGTTTTGTCCTTCACTGTAATGCGACTCAGATTCCATAATAGATTTCAAGATCTTAAAGATAAGGTTCCTAAAAAGCTATACAAAATTTACTACTATATACAGAAGGGGGGGATAGCTGATTTTGAAAGATAATAGACCCTAAACTTCAGAATTGCTAAGTCCTCCCAGTTTCAAATGAGAACAATAGAGTTTGTGGCTGCTCGGCACGCCGGAGTCTTTGCTTTCTTAGGGTAAATCATCTCATCCTTGCCAAACTTTTTACATCTAGGAGTGCATCTGACCACGTAAAGAGATTTACACAAAACAAGAAGAACAGTCTTGGAGTTCTCTAGCTTTATCTCTATATGAAGGACCTCCTTGAGTGACAAGGGCAACGTGGTAATGAGGAGGAAATGAAAATGAACAAACCAAGGAAGTGAAATGCTTGTTTTCCTTCCCTAATAGGATTGGCTATTAATAAGAGACAATTAGTAAATGAATGCTTACTACCTCCTTCCACAATCAGCAGCAAACATAAAAAGGGGAGAGACGCTGAAGCTAATAATAGCAATTGGATGCATAAGTAACTGTATCATTCTAGATTAAATCACAGAAGCAAGCATTTACCTTATAATCAAGAAAGACAAAACTTGTTCCAAGGCAGATCTATGCAAGGAGATTATTAAGTGTAAAGACAGACCAGAAGTCTCCTTTCATGGTTTCCTGTAGCGGACTTTGTATCAAGTGTAGCTGTATACACTGCAGAGTTCTATACCTGAGCCAGTCATCCTAAACTTAATTTCAGGTTAATAGAGAAAAAAATATGCACTTCCTGAACATAATTCATTTTGGATCAAAATAGACATCTAAAGCAGATAAAATGCATCTAAAAGTGACTCCCTGTCTCTATGGAGGAATAACTATAAAAGGAGCATATAGTGACGAGCTCAGATAGAAATGTTTACAGCGTGAACGTTTAAAAGTAGGTGATATGAATTCCTTCTCTAGGGCTTGGGTAAGTGATAGCCAGATTTCAAAAGGAATGAGAAATCTACCAATTTCCTACTGTAGATATCATATAAATCTCTGTTGTTATCAAGTGCATGTTAAAAATATGTGCAGACTTCCCCAGAAACCATGCTATCACACTACAGATGGCACAAAAACAGTTGTTGAGAAGGTAAGAAATGACAGATTTGAAGTTGCTTGTGCAACTTTATTTTGTAAGACTGTTGTGTACATAGGTATTAATTATTTGTTTATAACTCATTTTTTCTATAAACTTACTGCTGCATATAGAATAGAATGGGCATTGCACTGAATATGAGGGTTATTTACTGTAGAGGAAAATACAGAAACAGCCTCAGTGCAAATGTTATCCACCTTTTTACCAAAATTCATATTACAAAGCATGGGAATTTCCAGGAATTCTTATAATCTGATTTTGAATGCAAATGAAACAATGTATTTTTCTGTAAGTAAAAAATATTTAGCCTGAGGCAGAGAAATCACTTGCAAAATTTTCTTCTTAAATTTGCTTTGGTCACAAAATTGGAATAGTAGACTACATTTAACTAAGCTGATCTCGTCCTCTAGCAAAGCAAACTGAATGGCACTCACAGAGAGGAGAACAGCTAGCAAGAGGAAAGGGTATGGGACAAGCAGCAGCAGCAGCAGCAAGTCACTATGGCCAAAACTGCAATTCTCATTACAGCTGCAATCTCTCTCCAAATAGTTCTTTTAATAAACTCCCTCCTCCGAGGAGCACCAGAATTTTCCTGTTATTTATTATCCAGTACAGCAGATCTTATGAAGCATTACTTTAATATCAAGTATTAGGGTTTCTTAGAGAGAGTTGTCCAGTGAAAAACAACCAAATATTCTCTCTATAGGAATCTCTAGGCTCACTTGTAATATCAGTGTAATTAGCTTTTACTGCTGAAAAATGGATCCTAGATGATCTGTCAGGTTCTGCCTCGTACATCTTAATGATACTCATTTGACCAGAGAAAATTTGGCTCTGACGATAGCATATATTTTCCTCTAGTCTTCAAGGAAGGTCTAAGTTTCAAACAGGTGGCGTGATAAAATTCCAGTCATCGTCATGGCTGTGAGCAGCAAATGAAGACTATGCATCTCCAAATAGCAGAGGTATTCTGCAAATCAATACACTGATGTAGGTATAATATATGTCATGAAGGGAAATTGCCAAAGAGAGGAAGAAGACCCGAACAGGACAGAATCACTTCTAAATTAAATCCACAAAGAACCACAAAACATAAAATATAAAAGACCCCCTGTGCTGAAACTGTTCTGCCCACATGTTTGTAGTTTTTCAAAGAAAATAAATAACTATTGTCAGCAAATGACAGAATGCTTGAGAGGAACAGGAAAAAACTACCATTGCCCACAAACTGAAACCAGGGAGTAAAAAAATACCAACCACTTTCCCTAAAGTCATCAGAAACATGTCTCCTATGAGAAACAGCTTATTATATTTTTCCAAAATAAATAAATTTTAAAAATCTCAACAGGGCTCAGGAAGGAAAACAGCTCTGAAAACAAACAGTGCATCTGGAAGGTCATGGCCTCAGGCATGATTTCTCTGTTTCGTTTCCATACAGCTGTAAATTAATATTAATTCTTCATGACTTATTACAGTCTTCTTTTTCTCTTAAACAATGTTGATTGACTTGTTTTTACTTCAGACTACATTTTTCTCTGCATTGTTTTGTACACTTTTATAAATGTGCCTTCATGACAGCCTTAGGCTGGGCTGACACATGAGGATCAAACTGGAGACCTCCTGTGTTAAAACCTTGAACTAAAAATCCATGACTTTGCAGCTGAGGACTCTAACAACCCATTCTCTGTGGATCAGTAGAGAGGGAAACCTATAATACCTATTTTCTACTGGGTTTTTATAACTCAGAAGTCTTTTCTGTAAAGTTTCCAGAAGATGCATTTTCTTGAAAAGCTTATGAATGACGGTAGAAATTGATAAGGTCATGTCAGTCTAAAAAAATCTTCGGCTGGGATATTACTTTCTCTTTCCCTGACAGAAATCTTTAGGTCTCAAACTAAATCTAAATTGCCAATTTAAAAACGCATTAGAACAATGTTAAATTTGCCATATAGCAGGAAAGGTAGTGTACATCCCATGTTAAAGCTACTTTTCTAGCCTGTGAAATTTAGGTTGTCCACAGTAATTGCTTTTAAACTCATTAAATATATATTAAAGGTTAAACAGAAGCTTTGCTGCACTGCACGTTGTTTGTCATTTTATCATGATGTGTATCTGTCTATGCTGCTAAAAAAATAGAGTCAGGGACCATTATTTGGCCCTGAAGCCAAGCAACAGAAACTGACCATAGCCACATCGAAGTGTTTGGATCTTGATTAGATGTAGGTTTAAAATATAATTCCTGTATTTCATACGTCTTGTTTTTCCATTCAAAATGCCTGATTTAATATGACGGCTGTGTTTTTATAACATGAAATCGCTGCTATGTATACTCTGCTTTGGGACAGGGGTGGATGTTTGATCATGTAAAGCCTGTTTTGGCTTTTTGCTGGAAGTTTAAGTCCTGGAAGATCTTGTCCATATTACCTGTAGGAAAAGATCTCTCCTGAATCAGACCTGGACATTATCTCAGGATGGTGATAGACAGTGGCCAATGCCATGCTATCAAGAGTAGTGCCATCAGTAAAGCAATGTAAATGATCACCAGTTCAATGCCAAATTTGCCTGCTGCCTCTGTTTTCTGGGGAGTTTTTTTGTTTGTTTTGTTTTTCTCAGAAAACATGTAACCACAGTCCAACACTGCTAGGTCAGCAAATTGCAGATACACTCATCTGGTCCCAGAAGCTGTATGGTGGCATCCACACCTCACTGTGTTCAGACTGCATGGTCTGCCTTTCAGCCTGGCTAATTAGGCTGGGCATATGGCAAAGACTCTACCGTGTCAGAGCTCTCTTTGAGTCCTGGCTTGGGGATATCTGCACAGTACTCACAAGTAGTATGTAACCATGATCTCAGATTTTCTACTCTGGAAAATGATCAGCTCTGTACATACTGGAGCGTACTTACCAGTGAATGGTTTTCATTCCTGTATTTTCTTTGCTTTGCATTCTCATTTGAAAAAAGTGGTTTCATAGAAATTATTCCTGTCTGTAATGGGGGGAAAAGAAGAATTCCTCACTCCATCGTATTTCAATTCTATATAGGAGCATGACCTTATGTGTGATTATCTCGTAACATAGTTACATTATATATAATAATATATATATATAATAATCTCGTTATATAATATATATAAAATAATCTCGTTACATTATTCTTCTTATAAGATATATAAAAAGAGATGCATTTTCAAAATGAGTTGTATAAATTCTCAATTGTTTATATAACTAATTGATCACTTATGCCTCTTGTGTCCTCCTGTGCCATTTTAGCAGTGTTTTCCAGAAAAACTCCACTATGCTCATATGCCATACTTCAACACACATGGATATATAATATACAATTTGAATTCTTTTGAAACATAAAGTTTCCAGTGCTGTTTCTATGGCTGGAGGAAATCAAAGGGAAAACTATACAATATGAAGAATCAAAGACAAAAGGTTTATGCAATTATAAAGGAAAAATGTAACTTACAACACTTAGAAATTCATCACTAACAGCACTATAAAGCGTATAGATGTTGAAAATTATTGTACACTATCCTAACAGATAGGAGATCAGATAGATAGGTGGATAAATAGACAATGTGTAAACACAAGGTACTAGAATTAAGCCTTTCTTTCTCAGTCATTGGTAGTTTCTAGCTGTCAGATTTTGACAATGCATACATGTAAGCATGGATATCCATGCACATATTCAGAATCCTTTCATCAGGTCTGACAAGAAGCAACAAAATCCAAACTAAATATCAGTTACAGTTGTTTTGAGAATAATGTAATTATGGTAATCAGTCAGACCACTTGAGAGAAAAGAGTAGTTAGCACCTGTGGAGTAGAGAGAAGTGACAGCAGAAGGAGGTGACCAGCAGTTAATCTCTGAGGAACAGAGAGAGAAGAGTGCCCTTAACAATTCCCATTACACTTACCACTAGTGTAATGGAAAAGGTCAGCCAAGTCTTTTCAGGGATGCTGAATAAAAAACACTCTCTTTCTTTCTGCTACAGCAGTGGTCTCATAAATAACTTTATTGTTGTTTACAGTCCTTGCTGCTCTCATATCCTTAGATTATAACACCTGAAACATTACTACTTTTATCTATGTCTTTATCAATACATCATAACATTAAAATTCTTGTTCTGTAAAGAAAATGATCAATATATTTAAAAGCTGTACCCTCAACACCACAGGAAAGGTAGCAGCAAAAAGCAATGGCACTGGAAGCTAAACTGGAAGTCAAAAAGGCAAAAAAGATCCTTGGTCCTGCCAACTATCACTGCTACCTCTCCTGTCAGAGAGAAGGCTGAAAAGGCAGGCGCATGTTCATGCATGAAGTCCTGAACTTCCTATGCTCCCACATCCACCACTATCCATTTTTCTCTCCCTCGACTAGCTCTCAGGCTCGCTGCCCCATCAGCCCTCTCCAGGACCATAGCAGGACTAGAAATCAGCCTGCCCTTCTGCAGCGCTTTGGGCACTTGAGGCCCATCCAGACCCACATCTTGTCCAACTGCTGGAGAAGAGGTGGTGAAAGAGAAGCGCAGAGCTGCTTTGTGTGACTTCTTACTCCAAATAACTGATGCCCTTTTGCAGCCAGATATAAAGTTAAGGAGAGAGAGTGGAAGACAGAGGGTAGCTGCAGTTGGGAAGCGCAGTGTGTATGGGAAGGACATTAATAAAGACTACTAAAAAAAACCCCACGAATTATTTTTCAAAAACTTCTCTATTTTCTACTTCTATTATGCCATAGTAAGATTGCTCCTGGTTTGTTCATTCATTATTTTAGTTTCTTACAAGCTAAGCATTTAAAAAAAAAAATCCTTCCTTCAAATTTGAAATTGTTTGTTAGATTACCCTGTAAGTAAATAATTTACCTATTCCTCATGAAATAAGTAATCTTTCTTAAACCAACAAAGATTTTTAAGTGGTGGGAACTGAATTAATGTCTGTCCCATTAATGGCTGTCACATATGTTCACTGGATTGAAAAAACAGACTGAGTCTATATCATCTGTGGCTTCTGCAGTTAAACACAATTTTGCAGTTAAGCACTGCTTAAGTAGTTAAACACAGTGGTACAAACCAATCCACCCTTCTTGGTTACTTTTACTAAAACAACAACAACAACAAGAAAAATTCTATGACTTGTTTGTGTTTACTTCTAATTTAACCTACAAGTAAACTTATTATACCTAGTTTAATGTAAGATATCATTGAGTATGAGAAAGGTGGAAAAATCAGACCACTGTAACTGAGCACTGAATTGTTTAGCCAGTGGAGGAATATGTAACAGGATAGAAAATGGCTAGAAGTGTTTTCAGTATAACGTGTAGCAGACAGCAGCCTCTTTAAAAAAATTAGTCTGGCATTCTTAATACAATATGCATATTATTTCTCACAAAATATCTACATTTATTGAGTATTTACAGACAGGAGCACATGAAACAAAAAGGCCCTGGTACATATGTAACTGACATTATGATTTAAGGTTTTTCCTAAACACATAACCAAGAATTTTTAAATGGGTTCTTAATATTAGGCTTCTAGGCCTTATTAAGGCACTTAATTAAGGCAGCTAATTGACTTTCTAAAGAGCCAGACAGCTACCACCCCACTGAATAAGAAATTCTAGGTTGTCAACCCTTCCTAAAACACATGCACATCTATCTTGTTGTTTACCTTGAAAGTGAGATTTAAGTTAGGCACATATATTTGACTGAAGGCCTCAATCTACCTTGCCAGAATAACTTAGACTTTTATATAAATGTGTATACAAACATGTACGTGGAGGGAAAAAAACCACCATATATATGAAGAAAAATAAAGCTAATGGTAGGAATCATAATTACTTAGGAGCAACATTATTAGAATGTAACACAGAATTCCAAATGATAAACTGAAAGAGTGAATGGAAAGTGCATGTATTACACAGTTTATTTAGAGTAAATACCAACAAAATCTCTGTATGATACTGTATCATTATTTGTTCTGTGTAGGCCATATTTCCCATGAAAAAAAAATGACATAAATACACCCTATATTATTTTTAAGAAGAATTTGGGACAACTAATTTGTTGTGATAGTTCACCTGTGAAATAAACACATTGGTTGCCAGCTGTATGTTTTCTGGGGGGAACCATTGCAACTCACAGTAGCATTCTTGAGGTTGCCAGGACTTCAAGTCTGTTATCAGAAACTTTCAAGGTTAGAAATAAGTGTATCTTTCACAGTTATGAAAAATTGTGCTGCATTAGACTGCCGTAACTTTTATGGTCATTGTATTACCATACTTTCACATTTCATTTTGTGAGGTGCAGGAGAAAGAAGCATTTAAACTGGAAAATATTAGTTTAGGGGCAAAGACTCAAACTGCCTGGGCAGAATTTAGCATAGCTATCACATCTGAATCAAAAGGTTTTCCTTTACAGTCAATAGAGAGGATCTTTCAAGGTACACACCAACTCATTCGTTTTAAACAAGTTCTTCAGTATTATATGAATCTTAGCAGGTATGGTGAAAACAGAGAAATGGTAGAAATGGTAGCAAAGCTATGGGGAGAAAGAGTTACTTGATTAAAACTACACAAAGAACTCAGCAAAAAAATTATGAACTTTAAATGTATCTGATGATTCCCCTTCTAACATCATAGGCCCCACTGCTTCAACAGAAAACAAAGAAATTTCAGTCCTGCCTTTGCCCCCGCAGTTTAAAATACAGACATTGAACAAGGTATTTAAGGAAATTCTGGTCTACATGCATACTGAGTCATACTGCAGCATTTGAGAATCTCCATCATTAGCACATTTTTTTAAAAGGTTGTGTTATATTTTTGTAACTAAAAAAAAATTTGGCTCAACTGAAATAATTCTTTCTTTCCATTTGATGAGAGAAGGTAACAACATGCATATCAAAAGCTCAAGCTTACTATAATGCAATGTAACTTCTTGTTAAGAATTTGACAATAATTTTATGATAATTTGTTAAATTTTTCCTGTTTCCTGGTTTGCTCTATGAAAAAAAAAAAAGATAAATCTATGAAATTCAAGTTTCTCAGTGTTTCCGCCATGCAGTGTTACCTTAGTTTGGAGGAAGGGCAGGTATTTTGGGAGAATCATACTTCTTCTTGTCACCACAGCTAATGAGGCACAGGAAACCATTGACTGTTGCTTGATCATGCATACAGAACAAGCAACTGTTAAAAGGCACATTCTTCTTTTGAGATGAAGCCATCTGCAGCCAATCCCAACAGGTTTTCCTTCAGGGCTGTAAGTGCACTGTAAGAATACAGATTGTTTCTACTTTCTATATCACTTTAGCAGATCTTAAGCCAGTACAAGTGGTTTAACAGATATCTAATTTTCCTAGGAAGTTTTCCATGTGTTGTGCATACAACCTTTTGAACATCCAAGATATTGTTAAAAAAATATCACCAGAAATTAAACTGAAAGGCTTTATCAAATATTTCTCTGCTTGGAGAAAGCAATCATGAAAGGAAAGATCCACATCTGCCAACACTTGATTTTAATTATTTATTTGATAGGTATTTCTGGACAAACAGACTCAGTCACTACCAGATGTAGCATGTCTGTGTTAATAATCTGAGATAATTGACTCTCCCTTTTGCCTTTTGCCAATTACCACGCATCCAAACTGAGTCTCTTCCCTTCTCTCTCTCTTTTTAAATTCACTAGAAGGTTAGAGAATTCTAAACCAAAAGATTAGGAAGGATAAAGAATGTCATTAAAATGTGATTGCAATCAAGATTAGGTGCTAGTGATTACCTTCTGTGAGAAAGGAGAAACAAACAACCTGAGAACTTTCCTGTCTTTACACAGTACTGTTGAGTGCTCCTCTAAAATCTCTCTCTTTTTAATATGTCAAAACCACCCCAAGATTTGTAAAAACAAAACAAAACAAAACCAAAACACACAACTTTGTTGAATGTAGGAATTATACAATGTGGTTGAATAGCATATAAGTATTTTCTTAAAAATTGAGACAAGGGGAAGAACAGAGCAATTTATTTATGCATTCTGTGCATGTTTAACATTCAGTTTATTCGGGATAGTATTTTAGCTATTATTTTCTGATATTGGTAATTAGCATGTAATACTGATTTATAAATCTGTCTGTAATGATACCATTCTAGCTAAAGAAATTGAATTTGCAAAGGCTAACTAGCACAAAGCCTCAATTATCAGTTGATTATAATCATTCGGCAGTGTGACAAGTGACTTGTCATCAGCCCAGTAGTTGTGAGGAAAATAAATGCAGCAAAAAATACCAAACAGAAATTATTTCAGTCAGTGCAGCAAAAAATAAATCTTTATTTGGGAAGTTCAGTAAAGTAAATCCAATTGCTTTAAGATGCACAGAATTTATGAGCTGAGATATTTTTATAATAAAAAGCACACTTTTCAACATCACTGGCTATTTCTCTCCCCTAATTTAACTGGAAAATAACCATCTTTATTTGCTAAATTAATACTACACTCTTTCACTTTCATCACAACCCAGATACACCTGGAATATTTCTTACTATCAATTTTACTGCTATGTAAATATTGCCACCTGAGCAGACATTTCCTATTTTAGAAAGCTGTTATGATTACAGAGGTGGACTGGGACAGAGATACTTTTAACTCCCAGCTCTACTCAGATTTTGGACTACATCTAATTTTAGGCAATTAATTGAAATGCCTTGGTTAAGAACATAGTCTCTTTAGGACTCTTCTAATGGTCAGTGGAGGGTGATTTCAGACCTTTGCAAGGTAAGTCAGGAGTTTATTGGGCCAAATTGCCCAGTAGAGCTGCATATCTCTGTCTTCATCGATTAGGGAAATTTTATTTTAAGTAAGATGGATCAAGTAACTGCCTAACTCAATCATTTCTGTGTGCATATGACTGAGTCACTTGAGTCTTCTTCAAACAGAATCCAGGTGAAATGCTCTATAGTGTATCGCAGAGGCTGAGCAATCCTGTAAAATCTGTGGAGGAAGTTAGTCAAAGGTCAGGGTGCTAGTATTATGTATGCAGACAGTGAGATTGTACTAGGGGCACAGGGGGCTCATCAGCAAACAAGGTGCCAAGCTTAAACTAAAATGATGGAGGGAGCAAGATCAAGCAATGATAGGGAAGCTCCACTTCATTCCTTACCCCGGTGTCCATGCCTATCATGTTAAACTACTGATAGTAAACTATTGTTGACTATTGTTAAACCTGTGAACAACATCTCGGACCTGGGTAGTTGTCTAAGGAAGAAATAATGTGAACTGGACTGGGACTGCAGACCATCCACAGCAGAAGTTTAAGAACTTCCTTCAAGCTGAAATTCAGAACTGTAAACTTTGTGTTGGATTGAGGCTTTCAGGCCGTTTTTCAGCTTTCAGTTTGCACCTGAGAAGGAGATGCCCTGTTCATGCTCACTCAGGTGTCCAGAGGGAACCTAGGTCTTCCTCTTCCTGAGGAAATGTTAACCATCACAACTATATTCTGTAATATCTGAACTATGAATCTACATATCACCCAAAATTAAAAAAATTCCTGTATTTGGGTAGGAGTCAGAAACATAATTCCATTTTCTGTTGGGATTTTTTTGTATGTGTGTGTTTTTACATTAAATTACTTGTACTTCCAATAGGAAAGAGCTGCTATTCATTGATGCAAAACTCTTGTTAGTCTTCTGCCTAGGGTATTTTTGGAGTTGTAGATTTTGAATTTGGACCTCCCATAGCCCATGTGAGTCCTTTGTGCAGCTCTTCATGCATAATTTGGTGTGGTCTGACCATATTTATTATGTTAGTTGAGTTATACTTATAATCATAACTCAGCTTTGGTGCTGAGCAGCTCAGCATCCTCAGGATTTATGAATATATGCCTAGAAGCAGAAGCAAGAAATAATATACCTTACTATCATGCAGGTATTCTAACTAATGCGTTTATAACATTATTTATACTAGTAGCTATCAAGATACCCATACTAGTAGGTATCCTCATGTGAGAGACATTTCTTAAAGGCGCGCATTCTAGGGATCAACAGTCTTTTGTAGATAAGCTTGTCTCTATGCTTAAGCCAGGTCTTTACTAAAAGCCCTGCTGCCACAGTGCTAATCTGGAGGTAATAAGCTCCATATAGTGAACTTTCATCCACCTGTTACAACTTACACAGTTGGTATTTTTAATATAAATGTTGCATGAAACCTCACTGTATTTATCCTCACAATATTTTGATGAAGTATTAACCAGCATTATTTATTCTATTTATAGAAAATTAAGGCAATAATGATGCTTCTTGTTTGAGAGGTGAGAACATATAACAGTATTTCCCAAAATGCCTTGATTTGACCAGGTCAGATGCAGACTGGGGCATTCCAACCCCAGGCCCTTTCAGCCTAGAAGTTTCTTCCTCCTCCAGAAAACAGGGGCTTTGCAGGTGACAGAGAAGCCTACTTGAGGCTGGGATATGGCTGGGCTCAGAAACACTACTGATCTCACAACTGCCACTGAGACTAAAATTTGACCTTTTTTGTGGCAGAAATAGGCAATTATAACTGTTTCTCTTAAATCCTGGTTAATCCCATTGAGTGATCTTTCCTCTACCACATTTTATGAGGTGTAATTGTTGAAAGAAATTAAAATTGTTCTGGTACAGAGTGTATGTTCCCAAACGAATGATGAGCAAGATATTTGTCAGAAGCTCTTATAATGGTCTCATCAAAATCAGTGGACCAATATCTCACAGATTCCAATAGTTTTTTGATTGAGCTCATTTTTATCAATGGTGTCAACACTTGAGATTTCTTTAACTCTGTCTTAACTGCCTGACAAATAGATTGGTCCATTCTGGAGCGAGAACTTGTGATCTACCATAGCTTTTTGTCAATAATATGCCCTTAAAGTTGACAAATACAAGGTAGAACACCAACATAAAACATGAGACAACTAATCATCATTCCTACAGTGTATAGAGTCTTTATTCTTATAATTTTATTCTTTGCCTTTATTCTTCGTCTTTTTATTTCTTGCTCGTACCTAAGGATATGTTAATTCTGTAAAAGTTATGCGTTGTTTTTGAAAGAATGTCAAGTCTTTATAGCTAAATGAAATTTTAAGTAGTTAGCTGCTCACTAGTATTGAGTTCCAGCAAGTTTACATTTTCAGTTGCAGGAAATCCTAGCAGGCAAATACTTCAGTACTAGTAGATTTTTGTTTGAAAGAACTGGAGTGTTATTTCTGTTTGATTAAAAAACCCAAAACTGTTATTCTAGCAGTTGTAAATGTAGTAGTAATTCTTCCGGCTCCAATTTCAAGAAGATATTTGAAAACAGATCCTTAAAAAATAGAAAGTTTTAATGGAAATAAAATACTTCAGAGATATTTGGGTCTTCCACAAAAGTATAGATATTGCTGATATTAAGGTAGATTGTTTTAAGCTACAACGTGTACTAAAAGCAAACATATATGTACATTTTTTCTCAACGTCATTCATTTTGAGGCCTGAGGGTTTGGGGGAGATAATGCCAGTGAGGTTTTCAATCTCACAACTTAAATAGTCGTTTCATGATAATATGATCTCATCTCAAAAGGGCATGAAATTCACAAGTAGCACTTCAAGGAGTGGCATTTTACTCTTAGCAATATAGAAACTTATATAAAGTAGTTAATTATTTTGCTGTTGTTATTAGATAGTTAATAATTTTACATCTATTATATTGTTTATGGAAAAGGAGTAGCATTTCTACTTCATTGTAAGCCTTCTCTACCTTGTAGCATTTGTAACAAAGGTCATTTTCCTTCATGCTAATTAACAAGAATTTTTTCTGGCCTTTAGAACAGAAACACAAGTGTAATAGCTGCTATGAGAGAGCATGAAGAACAATCACCTATTCCTGCTAGAATCCCCCTGAACAGTGACATAACTTTTTGGAAAGAGAAATACTCTCCAGAGGAAATTGTTCTGGATGCTGCCTTTTGATCCTATGCTAATTCCAAGATTATTAATTTATTCCCAGTACAGACATTAATTCTTATTTTTCAGCACCTTTTTATTGTTTTGTGGTGTTTTGTTGTGGGTTTGTTTTGTTTTGTTTTGTTTTGTTTTTTTCTCCTTAGAATTTTGCAACTCAGAATGCCCATGGACCATAATTACTTCTTAAAATCATCTAGGATATTCCAATGACAATTAGGATACAAAAGAGCAAAGGATCTTCTAAAAAAAGAATCAGAAAAAAAGATTGATTTTGTAAAATTAAACAGGAAGTAAAATATGAATAAGTAAGATTTCAAATTATTCTTCAAGATTCCTTCTTCATTTCAAATGTTAGATATCCCTTCACGAAAAAAAAAAAAGGGCATAATAAACCTTAACTTAATTTTGGTAAAATGCAATATTTCTTTTGTCTTAATAATAGAACTACTATGTGATAAATTCGTGGTTCATGATGAATCACAGTCTACTCAACGTAAAACATTTCCTAGATTTCCTAATACAAGCAAGTCTCCAATTTTGAAATGACCTTACATGATCTATTCTGTTATTTTTCAATGTTTCATGTAAAGAGTATGCTAGTCTTATATTGTGTCTATATATTTGTTAAAGTTGTGGACAATCATATACAATATACCAAAGATGACAATAAATTTTACTTTATAACACATTCTGTCTAAATGAGAATAAATGGAACCCCTGGAAAACCAGGAAACCCACAAATTGAGGGTTCTGCATAGACACAAATTGTGTATGCTGTGATAAACTTTATTGTGTACTAAGATCCAGCAAACCTTCAATAGGATTGCACAGCAAAGTTATCACTGAATGATAACTGTATTGTCTCTTCCTGGGCTATGGTATGCTCTGTGATTCTCAATCGTCATGGTGTTATAGATGATGTTAAATATCATCATATTTTGTTAAAGTAAACAAACAAACAAACAAACACACCAATTTGTAATAAGTTTGTGGGTTTTTTTAAGTGTAACCCTTGTCTACCAAGTGTATTTTGATCATTTATTTGACTACAGTCTCACCTGGCACCAAAACATATCCTCTCTACTCCATATTAATTGCTCAAAACGGCACTAGCAAACTGCATTAGTCTTAACACCAAGCTTTCTTAATTTCCTTGGTCAGAAATTGCTTCCAGCTGCTAGATGTGGCAAAGTAACCTTCATGCACTTTCCTGTAATAAAACTTGAATAAACCACTGAAATAATTGGTGTAACATTGGTAGTAAAATTCATTCTGCGTGAATTAGATTACCAAACAAGCAAAAGAAAAAGCTAAATCATTAATTGGTAGCACTCTTCAGAAAGCATTGTACCTCTTGCTTAATCTAAATTTGTCTGTCCCAGCTTTTAACTATTGGATTATCTTAAAACTTTGTCTTTCAGACTTAGGAGTCCATTATCAGAGTTGGTTCTGTGTTTACTGTTTTACCGACTGTGATGAACATATCTCCTTCTTTGACAAAAGAAATGTACTGAGCTCCAAGTTGTTCACATTACAGATCAGCAGATTTAGTAGCCCTTCTTGATTTCCGGCTACTCAGATTTTTTTTTTGTAGCTTAGCCCAGCCCCATCCAATTTATAAAACAGTTTCTTCACAAGCTGAAATAGATTGTATTTGATTTAGTGCTTATCTTTAATTTTGAATAGCAATGAGCAGATCTATGTCACTGATGAAAAGGGAAGCTTTCAGGTCAAATTCATCTCAGGTGTAATTCTGCTGAATATAGTAGCTACACCCAGAATTCAAATTGTCCCCTGTCGCTTCAGACAGACTACTATGTAGCACATGCTGCCAACAGGAGATCTTGTGGCTACATGGAACCCACTGTGGGTATGAATAGAAGTTTAATGGAGTATATACACGTAAAAGATGAAAAACTTGACTTTTCTGGACAGGAAAATCAAGATATTGCAGAACAGCTTAAATGTGGCTTGGCAGTTTACTACCAAAACCAATAAAAATACTGAAGTGGGTATAAAACACAGTATGGTAGCAAGTAAAACACTTGGCCCATATTCTGGCATTATGAATTGTATGTTATTCTGGTGTATTAACTTGATTATTGCATCTATAAACATGTAAAATTAAGAATAATCCCTAAAAGTGTTGATCGTATCTACTAATATTAAGTGAAAATTAGGAGCATTATGATTGAAACTCCTGGGGCGGGGGGAGGGGGGCAGGAAAACCAAACCACCACAACTGGAAAGACTTGAGCTTTCTTTTTGGATGCAGACAAGACTGCACTGATGACAGAATTTACCAAATATAGCAGCAAATATACCATATGAAGTCCATAAGTGCACACATGAAGTGCACATGTTCAAGTGTTGACTTTGCTGTAGTAAGGAAGTCTTTCAAATATTTGATGGAGATTTCAGTATTTGTGGGGCTGATGGGAAGAAATATGCTATTGCTTCTAAAAGCAATTGAGATTGGTTAAGTTCTCAGTTGTGGCATCTTTATTTCCATGTACTTTCTCATGGAAAGGACATTGGAAAAGAATGAGGTCTGAGATCTCAGAATGAAATCTGAGGCATGAAATATCACTTGATACAAGCTGCATATTTTAGATTAAGCACAAGAGAAACTCTTGGATCTTCCTCTCATTCAGCTAGCTTAGGATTTCACTTTTTTCATTTATATTTATACTGAACAAGCAAAATGTTGTACTGGTTAAGATCCAAGCTTTTTTTTTCTCTAGTGAAAAAGAATTTTTAAATTAAATCTATATTTATTTCACACTACATTGATTATTTTCTGTAAGTAATGTAGAAGAACTATTGAGAGATCAGAGGTACAGAAAGGGGAATTTCTGTAATGATCGGTGAATGGAGAGTAATAAATATATTTTGAGATAGATGAAGAGGTTTAACCAAACCTCACAATTCAGTAACTAATTACAGTGATTAAGGCTACAGGTTTGCCCTTCCTATCACTTCCTTCTTTTCACTTAAGTAGCTCTTCCTGGTTTGGTGTTTTTTTTTTTTTTTTTCAGTTTTGCTCTAATCCAAGAATATTCTTTTTTATGTTGTATGCTGTGCAAAATCCTTCAAATTGTGCTTTAAGATTCATCATTTAGTTCATCTTCTGTGCATAAACACTACTAAATTCATACTATGACAACCTTGATTCCCTATTTCCCATGCCTTACAGTTTCTGCTAGTCCAAGTTCAAAACATAATCAAGCCAAATTGTCATGCTGAATGAAGAGTGGAGGTACAGAGCACTTCAAATATCAGGGTATACTGATATTTCTTATCACATCCTACAGCACTTAAGTTGGAAAGGGAAGGAGTTTATGTGTCTAGATTCCACAGAGAAATTGAACTAAATTCTGCCACCAAACCTTGACACAGTACAGCACCAGACAGCCTTCGAATCCAGACATCCTCATTTGCAAGCTCTTTTTGAGTACCTCGCGTTGTAAGCAGTGACTACTTAAATGGCAATGAGCAACAAGTAAGGACCAGCCTAAACATTGGCATAATTTGACTAAAATTAATGTTTAAGATGAGGAAGGAGATCTGTAGAGGATTCTGTAATGGAACCTAGTCCACAGACAGTGATTTTAAAACTAAGGCACCCTTTGTGCTTAGGATAAGGAACAGGAACAAAAAGCTGAGACTGGGTTAGCAATATAAGATGTTTATTTAATAAATCCTTTAACAAGTTATTCATATTGGCCAATATATATTTCCATGGCAACTTCACGAACAAGTGAAAATAAGATTTGCCTTCTTCAAGTAGAAGGCTAAGGAACAGAGGCTGAATATCAGGAGTGTTTGTTTTGCTGAGGCAAATTAGTTTTTATTCTCCTGTTACCACCCTCTTTATATATTGGCAATGAAAAGTAATGCTTCAGATGTGATGCATCAGCAAAGAGCAGAATGTGGACATGTTGGTCAAATGCAGAATACTTCATCAAGCATCAATCAGAAACAATTTCATGTAAAAAAGAAGGTATAAATTAGTTCTGCAAACCAGAAAGGCTTGAAAGCCCTAAGACAAAGCCACACTGTGGAGGAGTATCTGTTTAGGATTCTTACATTACAGCCGTGTATAGTACCTTTAAAAAGCTTTTCAAAGGCAGAAGAAAAAGCCCGTTAATAAAAAAGAACATGACACATACAGAGAAGTCACAAGACTGGTTAGAGGGTCTTGTGTTTTTTGTTTTTTTCTTTCGCCAAATTGCCACAGACTGTGCTTATTCTATCATGCTGTTAAGATGCATGCAGCATATCAGTCATGACACAACTACTTATCAAAAGATATGTTAAGGTGTTGTGTAGTTGGCTACTGTATAAGCTCAGATAATAATTTCCTGCAATTCTGCTTTCCTTATATTGCTGTCAGAAACATTTTGAGGTGTTTTTTTTTGGTTGGTTGATATGTTGTTGTGGTTTTTTTGTGTCTCTGTCTGTGTGTTCTTTTTTTCTAGTGCACAAATATCAAATTTATGTCTCTATTTCACGATTAAAACGGAGTGCTCCACAGTAATTCAAATAAAATTTCCCTGATGTTTAGGGATTTTATATTCCTAAGTGCAAGGTTTCTTACCCCTATAATTTTAGAAATACGCATTAAGGAAAAGTTCCCCATTACTCATAAGTATGATGTCCAATTCTGAAATTGTCTACACTCATTCAGCCTAGTGAAGCATGACAGTATCCCATCACTTGCAGAGGCACTTATTTTCTACTAGAGATACCAGCAATATTTTAGAGATAATTATTTGTGTTATTGTCATTGTGACAGTGAAATTAGTTTCCATAAATATATAAAATGGAGAACCATAGAAAGATTTGAATCAGATTAACAGAAACTTCGTACTTTATACAATTACCATCTCATGATGTGGAAAATAAAGTGAAAAACTCCATCTCCTTCTCACCTTCCTAATATTTTATATTTCTTTCTGTGTGCATATGTATTTATATATGTAAATATGTATGTACATTTCATGAATGGTACAAGACTGCCATCTACAGGTTATAAAAGAAAAATTATTTTAAAAGGTTAGAAATGGGATAATTTGTAATACAATTTTTTAAACCAAAGAAAATATTCTGACCTTTTTTTTCTTAATGTTTTGCTAGGCTATCCTGCAATCTCTGAGAAAGAATTTTGTAATTGATATTTATACTGAAATCTCTGCGGTTAGGGTTTTACAACACATAAATCCAAGTCATCAAGCCCTAAATTTACCTCTCTTAAAAGTTCATTTTGTGCCTTCCTGTGTACAAAAACGCTTCTTCACAAAATGCATTGAAATCCTTTTTCTATGCAATAGGAAAATTTCAAATATGAGTTACTGATTACTACAATATATTAAAAATAAAACTAAATATTTAAAATCATAGAGATAAACCATCCAATAGTGTGGTATTTCTTTTAGACATATATGTCTAATCAAATAGTACAGGTCTCCAGACATACATACAATAAGTCTTTTACCTCTAAAATAATCATTTAGATACATTATCTGTATTTGACAATTATTTTTATACAATGCATTTTCTTTCTTTTTGGCCATCGTGCATCCAAAGAGTCATTGCTGTTTTCTATTTTTAAAAAAATAAAGATAAATCACCACCACAAAAAAAACCTCAACTTGTATTTATTTTATTATATATGCTTTGAATCTTACTCATTCCAAAAAAGAATAAGCCAGGAAATGCATAATCTGAATAAACTTCACCATTTCAGCTATCTTTGATCATATTCGCTTGCAGAACTCCTGCTGAAAGTAATGAGGGCTTTGCATAAAAAAAGATAGCAAGATTGTGCACAGTAATCAGCTATCAACTTCTAATAGGAATCATTATGCTGCCCTAATAACAACTACATTTAAGCTGAGTAATAATAAACTAATCAACAATGGATTGTTTTGTGTTGATCTTGTTTTTAATTATTAGAACCAGAAAAAAGCTGTGAGATATATATTAATTTTTATGGCTATAGTATTATATATGTTATGCAATATACAAGGAGGGTTGGGAGACCTGAGTTCGTTCATCCTGAAGAAAAGAAGGCAAAGGCAGACTCTGCTCTCTTCAATTACCTGTGGTGTAGTTTTAGAGAAAATGAAGCTAGACTCTTGGTTGTATTCTGCAATGAAAGAAGAGACATTGGACACAACTTGCAGGAAGGGATACTCCAACCAGATAAAAAGTAGGGAAAAAATCAATGAGGATGGTGAAACACTGGAATAGGTGCACCAAAGGGATTGCAGAGGTACTAAAATGTGACTGGACCCTTGGCAACCTGATCTACCCTCAAAGTTGGCCCTAATTTGAGAGCGGTGTCAGATCAGATTTCCAGAACTCCTGTCTAGCCTAAATTTTTCTAAGGTTGTAGGATTTTTGTGAAGATTTTCCCATCAAATTTCCCCACTAAATTCATGTTGATTTCAATGGGGTTTGGATCAGTCAGTTACAGAGCAGATGCTAATGTAGTTTGAACCTCACACCTGTGAATGTCAAGAATAAAGGAAAAGCACAAACTCAGTGCTAAACAGAAATCCATTTCTGCCTTGTGGAGTTAATTAGCAATTGATTTAAACTAGCTGTAAACACATATTTGCTGTTAATGATTCTGAACAGTGTTCTTTAGGGATCAGATATGAAAATATAAGTTTAAAAAAAACCTCAAAACAAAGAAAACAGCCAACTCCATTGTTTTAAACTCTTCTTAAGTCATATTTTGAAACTTTTAATGATAATATATTAGCCACACAAGAAAACGAGTAAACAAAAATAGGACCTAATGTTATCTAAGTTCACTAAATGGCTTGTGACATCGATTTATGGTGCAATTTATCATAAGATACAGATAAGAAATGGGAGTGGGTAAACTGACAAGTTTAACTGATTACACCAAGTAAAAATACAAGAAATGTATTTGCTGCTAAGGCATGCTGTAGAAAGAATGTGCATGTCTTCAAAATGGAATTACAACAAGAAAGCAGTTATAACAGAGCTAGCACTACCAAAATTTTGTGAGTTTTATTATATGTAAAGTACTAAGTGAAGAAAAAAATACAGACAGAGAGAAAACAAAAAGAAAAAAGTTGATGCTATGTTTTCACATTTGCTTTTTGAATAACCTTCAGAAAAGACAGAAGCCACTGTCTAATGATAAAGGTAGCAAAACTATTTAAAGAAACTTTTATGTTTTGTTTAAATGCCACTTTAGAGAAGAGGAGATTACCCTGTGAATCTCTTTTACTGCACAATAAGTTTATTTTAAAAAAATCAATGTTTTAGCAAGACTTGACCAAGATGTGCTGTGAGTAGGGAGGTGGTAGGCGTAGGGGAATGTAACTGTGACTACTTCATGATTACTTCACAATCCACAAAGAGAGTCTTGCACCCAACAGGGAAATGGAGAGGTTACTTTTCTCTGAAGAACTACTTCTCTTCTGTAAATCCGTAACATTTCTAGACACTGCAGCATGTCTTGTTTCTAGGTTTCCAGCCAAACATTTTTATCAAGGGGATGGAAAAAACATGCAGTCCACTCAAATGACACCACTATAATCAATTTAATAACAAAATCAGAAAATAACATGACTGAAACTGCTTTTTTTTAGGATAGTTATTACACATAATATGAGTTTTGCAGAAGAAACGAAACAGTTATTATGACTCTTCATTTTTATCTCAAATGCATGAATTTCAGTTACAGAAATATTTTCACAAAAAAGTGAAAAGACTCTTTCCATCTTGCTACCAAGTGTGTAGTTTAGGCTGTGTGTAAACAAATGCTAGCCAACATGAATGAAGTAAGCAGTACACGCTGGATTTACATTCTCCAAATACAATCTGCTAAAATCAGATGGATGCCGAATAACCTGAGAGCAACTATAGACTTTTCCAACTATAACATTCTCACAGCATTAACTTGAATTTTCTGAAGCAGTATTGAGTATATGTTCCAAGTACTCTAATTTGTTCAAATATATAAAAACAGAACTGGGGACTTGGAGGAATCTCTTAAAACTTAGCATTCTATCTGTGAATATACAACACCGTTAAAATGAACACTTTTTTTTTTTTTTTTTTTTTTTTTTGAGCTATTGCTTTTACTTTCAGGAAGATAATTTGGTAGACATTTAATTATTCATTTGATAATTTTTTAAGGACAGAAAGCTTTGTATGGCACCTCACTCCCTTTGACTGTCAGCAGAGTAGGATACCTAATTCTCATTTTTATCTTAGATGATCTTATTGGCCCACTATAAATTGAAAGTTGTAGTGGAAAGGTTGACAGCTTGAAGTGTTTTAAGATCAAACAGAAATACTACAAATATATGTTGCAGATAGGCCCTCATGCCATTTAGGTTTTAGTCCCCTTATATTGGCACTGCTAAAGTCAATACAGCAATCACAGAATCACACATAATAGTTGCGGTTGGAAGGGGTCTCTGGAGATCATCTAGTCTAACTGCCCTGCTCAAAGCAGGATCAACTAGAACAGATCACCCAGGATCATGTCCAGTCAGGTTTCCAAGGACTGAGACTACTGTTTGACCACAATCGGAGTAACAAATGGGGTTTGTTACGGTTAAGTGGAATTTCCTGTATTTCAGATTGGGCCTATTGCCACTTTTCCTCTCAGTGAGCACTATGCTGGAGCATCAGGCACCATCTTCTTTACTACCTCCCATCATGTGTTTATATAGATTGATTATATCCTCCCTGAGCCTTCTATACTCCCGGCTGAACAGTCCCAGCTCTCTCAGCCTTTCCTCATAAGAGAGATGCTCCAAACCCTTGTTCATCTTCATGGCCCTTTGCTGGACTTGCTCCAGGATGCCCATGTCTCCCTTATATGGGGAGTCCAGGATTAGACCCAGAACTCCAGATGTGTCTCACCAGGTCAGAGTAGAGGGGAAGGATCACTTCCCTTGACCTGCTGACAACAGTCCTCCTAATGCAGCCCAGAAGGCTGCTGACCTTCTTTGCTGCAAGGGTGCATATTCCATAAAATCCATGTTCATTTTTAGAGCTGATGAATATGTGGCAATGCAAACCAGTGAAATTTTTTTTTTTTCCCAAAAATCTTAAGTGCCAAAATAAGCTGGCCCTGGGACTACTGTATGCTATTGGCTGCTTCTATGCTGTCAGAGGTGCTACAGACAGTGATTTAGGCTGAATTTGGACGTAGCAACTTCTGCACATAAGAACATGTCTGTAAGTAGGGGGGTTATTCTGAACTTTTAATCTAGAAGTGAAGTATCAATTGAATATCATTATTATAGTTCAATTACCCTGAAAAACAACACAGACGTGTACAAACGTATCAAATATTCTGGTTTCCATTCAGTTAAATCTGTTCACTTTGAGTGTAGTTCACCCTGTTGGAAGAACTATCAAAAGTATTTTCATAGTATTTTAGTCTCATTTAATCCACTAATTTAGTTGGGCTTTCTGCATTTAGGTACATTTTACCCTTTGAGATAAATATTTGTGTAATACACTTAGTGGAAATCTAATTTGCATAGAAATATCCATTTAAATAATTGTCCAATATTTAAGTAAATTTTGCATCAGTTTAAATGAATTACGCAGCACAATAAGATCTAAAGTTATAAATGAAAGAGCTCTGATTCTGCCTAAATAGTCTCCATTTCTGTACAAATGTGGTTCCTTCCACAAAACGAGAGTAAGCAAGTTGTGTGTTTTGTTCTCCTATTGCTAATCTCTTTCTGCTACTTTAATAAATTGCAGTGGAACTAATCTGAAGTATACTTACTACAGTAAAAGAGAATAAAACAACATCTGTTATAAAAATATCCATCACTAGCCCCATATTCTCAAAGCCTTCTGCAAGCTGGTAATAAGGAGATATAAATGACTTGGCTTTGCCAATTTCTAGTTGTGCAGTCAGTGTGAAATACAGAGACTATAAAATGTTCCTCTGTCACATATTTTGGCGGTGATTGGACTATCTAGTGAAATATGGGATTTTATTCTTAGTACTTTAAGATAATAACAATAACTGTAAAACTAATATTGTTCTTTCCTACGATTGCTGCTATTTATCATATGGCGTGAGAAATACAGGAACAAATATACACCACGTTGTTTCATTGTAGGCTCCTGGCTAAAACTATCATATTATTACCGAGTCTTTCTTACTTAAAGCATTATTCAAGGAAATTATATAATAATGACTGCATACATTTGAAGACAAGCTTATGGAAATAAGATCATATTAATAGCTTTATGCCTTGCAGCAGTCTTTCTGCCCACCCTTTGAACACAAAGACTCTGTACTGAGACTACCAGTGTTATCAGTGATACATACCCTGTAGTTAATACACTGATGTGATGTAGTACATTGACGTCTTACCTAGATCACTTGCATACCACAATAGCTCTTGAAAAGTCAAAGAAATGATGCACTCAAATTTCAAAATTGAAGAAATTTTAGCAAGTGATGCTTTATAGCGGTTTGGAAGCTATGGCTTCATTATACTCAACATTTCCCTGCATTTGCCACTTTAGTGAAATTTGTCAGGCCTTTTACTTATGTGAATTTGCAATTGTTTACAAAGCATTAGCCAAATAATTTCTCTCTTTTTGAATAGAAGGATGACTTTTTTCCTGTTTCACTCCCCAGTAAAATAAAATCTTACTCATATAAGTGTGATATTTCTTCTTATCTTCATTAGGGTTTCATAGCACACAATTAAGGGTAGTGAGTGTTTGACTTTGTGTGTGGGAAAGATTGAATGTATATTTCTAAGAAAAACAAAGGACAGAAAACTTCAGAGCAGAATTATTTTAATCTAATTGTGTCTTTTGTGAAATTAATTAGATGACACTGTACATGCTGGATTCTTAAATTTTAAAAAAAACACAATCATTTTAGTTGTGCATATATGTATATGCTTTAAGGCGCTTTTTAACACATTGAGGCAAAACCTGAACGCTCCAATGAAACATCCAAAAAATGGAGGCATCTAATGACTTTGTAACATCACAGGCGGAACACATCTAATCTGATGTGTATCTCTTCAGCTGAGCTAGTCACTCTTGGTTTCCAGTGTATTGCATGGAAAGAAATAAAGCTTTGAAGGGTAGGATTTATCCCAAGATTGACATTTAAAATCATAGAATCATAGAATCATGGAATCATAGAATTTTTTGGGTTGGAAGGGACTTTTAAAGATCATCTAGTTAGTCCAACACCCCTTATGAGGTTCAGCAGGGCCAAGTGCAAGGTCCTGCACCTGGGTCGGGGCAACCCCTGGTATCAATACAGGTTGGGGGATGAAGGGATTGAGAGCAGCCCTGCTGAGAAGGACTTGGGGGTACTGGCAGACGAAAAGCTGGACATGAGCCAGCAATGTACGCTCGCAGCCCAGAAGGCCAACTGTATTCTGGGTTGCATCAAAAGAAACGTGGCCAGCAGATCGAGGGAGGTGATTCTGCCCCTCTCCTGTGCTCTAGTGAGACCCCACCTGGAGTACTGTGTCCAGCTCTGGAGCCTTCAGCACAAGAAAGACATGAACCTGCTGGAGTGAGTCCAGAGGAGGTCCACAAAAATGATCAGAGGGATGGAACACCTCTCCTATGAAGAAAGGCTGAGAGAGTTGGAGTTATTCAACCTGGAGAAGAGAAGGCTTCAGGGAGACCTTATGCAACATTTCAATACTTAAAGGGGGCTTATAAGAAAGATGGGGACAAACTTTTTAATAAGGCCTGTAGTGATAAGACAAGGGGGAATTGTTTTAAACTAAAAGAGGGTAGATTCAGACTAGATATAGGGAAGAAATTTTTTAGAATGAGGGTGGTGAAACACTGGCACAGGTTGCCCAGAGAGGTGGTAGATACCCCCATCCCTGGCAACATTCAAGGTCAGGTTGGACGGAGCTCTGAGCAACATGGTCTAATTGAAGATGTCCCTGCTCACTGCAGGGGGTTTGGACTAGATGACCTTTAAAGGTCCATTCCAATCCAATTTATGATTCTGTTGTTCTATGATTCCTTCCTGATGACTGGGGACACCCAGCATTGTGATAGTGACCATATAGATATCAGTAATGGGAATCACATTTGTATTGTGATCCAACTGTATATGGCAACTGCTATATTGTGCTGTGTTGTGATTTCAGTATATTGCCCAAGTGACATCAAATGTCTTCAAATAAGTGAATTGAGTATTAAACATTAAACCCTCCTTGCAGGGAATATCTAAAAAAACCTAGTCAGAGTATTAGACTCCGACAGGGATAAAATCTGAGAAGTTAACACATATCAAAATGGCACACATTAATATATAAGACAGTGAAGATAATGATTTGAAGGGCTTCCTTTTGAAAAAATGGTCTTCTCAAAAGACTAAATATATGGGCTGATGTCCAGTTGACGGTTTCATATAAAAATGGATATGTTTTCCCAAAATAATCAAATTAAGAACTTTTTTTGAAAATGTAAACATATAAATGTATATATATTAAATAAGTGGTCGGGTTTTTTTTATATTCATCAGCAAACATTATATTTAATTTAAGATTTTTGAAATTTAAGTCCATTGGTGTAGGTCTACAAATATAATCTATTCCAGAATGAAGAACTGTCCAGTGGTGATCCAATTACTTTGTTTATGAATGTAATGGGTTTGTAATGCCAAGTTTTAATACTTCTATCTTATTATATTTGTTATTATCATCCTTATTTTATTTATTATCTACCTTATTATAATCTTTATTACACTCTTGGGTGAGAAAAAAAAAGAGAAAACAATTCAAGAAGATAAGTTTAATACAATCTGGTCCTGAGGGTTTCTTTGCTATAAATCTGTGCTTGAAAAAGATAAGTGTATATTCTATTATATGCAAATAAAAACACCTTTACTTGTGTTCTCTTATGAGCTCTTGACAATCTGTTAAAATATGCTTCAGGTAATACTGAATTGTTAACCATTCATGTTTTTTCTGTAATCCATATAAAAAAGATCTTGCTTAAAATGTGCTTACTTGGCTGTTACCTAACCTTTGTCTCACTGTTACTTTTCTGCTTTGAGATTCTGAGTTCTTCAAGTAGACTGGGAAAGAAGAAAAACAAAAATATATAAATATTTTATTTTTAAACTGGTCTGAATAATATTCGGTTATTAAAGTTTTTCTTTATTCTACAAGATGTACTTGAACTATCTTTTTCTGAACAGAAAAGAAAGATTTTCTGTCAAATGTCTTTATAGTTAGCTGAATTATCCCTTTAGTTCAAATGTTAATGAATAAATTATATTTCAAATCCTACCTTGGACATGAACAATGTGAGGGTATTTTGTACTACAATATCTTTTTATCTTCTCTGTAGCACGATATTCCATGCTAGATTTTCACACTGATAATTGTTGATGCATCCAATTCTGGTAACACAGTTGAAGGGCACCAGAAGAATACAGAAGAGGAAGATCAAACTGAAGTATGAAATTGAAATGGCTTTAGGAAAACTGACAATAGAGGGTTTTTTTTCATTCATGGAGATGTTATGGCAAGAAAAAGGGAGAAAAAGATACTGGGGGGGAGTGTCTGGACCCTGATTCTGAGACCATATTTTCCTCTAAAATTCTACTGTGCCCAATGAGCATAAAATAGAAAGAGACAACAGTATAGTTGCCTTTAGTATACATAACTATTTTTTGCTTCTGTATTTTCTAGTCACTATATTAAACCTTAGCTCTAAGGCTTCTACTGGATTTCGTAGTACTTGTGTTCCTAATACGTGTAATGGTGAAAATCAAGAAAATGGTCATACTAGAAGGGGTATTCACAGTCTGCAGATTGAAGCTGAATGTTATGACCTCCAGTAGATACCACTGAAATGTAAACCTTATACACTGTTTTAGGTCAATTGCCAGGACTGAAAGGAACAAGAAATAAGGAATTGCTTTGCAGCAGGAAGCTCATTTTGCAAAGCAAGTCTGTTAATTCTGGTGTGTGTGCCAGGGAATTGTCTCACTTGCTTTCCTTACCCCCCAAAATACAAGAATTTTTGTTGTGGTACTAGATTAAAAAAAAACCACATTCTTATTATTCTCTTGCATTTTCTACTTTATGTGATAAAACTGAGTCACAATGAATCTTCTGGGGCTGCATGGCTGCAGTAAGATATTATTTGGAAAATATGTCAGGCCTCTATGTCTTTACGGTATGATTATGGTGATAAGTGGAAGGTGGCATAAAACAGTACTATTTCACTTATGTCTAATTTCATTCATTAAAATATCCCTGAGAAGGTAGTTAGGCAGATTGTTTCCTCTTTCTCCTTTTCAAAACATTACAGTCTCACCAAGTGCACATAAAATTACAGTAGCCATGCTACTATTCTGAGAGTTTCTCTCTTTTTTTGTCTAACAACATAAGAGAAATTATCAAAAAATAACTGCTAAATTTTTCAAACTCAGTTTCATTCAGCAAGTGTTGAAAAACAAGAAACAGATGACTATCACATAAATTTTTCATCCTCATTATACTAGCTTTCATACAAAACTGATTTCACCTGAGATTGTTTAGTATGTAGAGAAAAAACAAAGCTGCCACTGCTATCTAAGTCTATCAATATTTTTAAGATAATTAAAAAGAAACATGAATATAATTTTACCAATAGCACTTGTGCTGGTCTTTGTGTGTCAGTAAACAAAACTACATAAGATGAATCATTCCCATTTTGTCTTTGCAATCCTACATTTTTTTCTTTCTTCCTTATGTGTGTGGGAATGAAGGAAACCATTGCTCCCCAGAACTGGCTGAGAACCAAAAGAGTTCAATGAATGAGTTGCTGAGAAGAAAAAAAAGGAGTTAAAAAAACAAGTATCCAAATTACTTTTAAAGAACTTGACTGAAAATATAGATCAGAAAATACAGCAGATACTGGATATCAGATGGAAAATGCAAAAAAAAAAACCTAAAACTGGACAGAAGAAATAAGTTTCGTAATGAAATTCTGAGGTTTAATATGTTAACACTTCATTAAATAGTTAACTAAATATTAAATAGGTGGCCGTATTACAACTAAAATTCATCCTAGCTTCAGATTTTGTGAAGAAGTGATAGACTTTTTATACTTGCAAATAACATGAACACAAGTTCAGAAGAATGCCAGAAGAACACCACTCCAGGGAAAAGCACTTCTTTTGTTATCTCTAAAACAAAGCTGCATTACTACAAATAAGTTAAGTAGATTTAGTTAATTTGTTACCTGTTTTTAAGCAGATTAGAATTGACCTTAACTTAATATTTATATCCTGTGATTGACTAAACCAGTTTGCTCTCGTTTTGTAGTGGGTTCTAGATGTGGAAGTGAGAAGTTCATCACTTCTACAGCCTCTCAGCAACACCATTTCTTTTTTTTCTCTTTTCTTTGTAATCCTTTACATGCGTTACTTACCATGATTACATTCCCTCTAGCATTATCCATACACACTTTCTACATACTCTATAACACTTTCCCCATGTGACTGAAAAAATATATATATATTTCTGCTAAAATATTGTCCTCTGGTAAATATCCCTCTTTTACCTATCTTATACTTTTAATGAAGTAAAATAACTGAAAGAAGTTAGCAATTGGATTTTCAAGTTAGCAGAGCTGTTTTTCAGTTTTATTGAGCTAAAAAGTTCAGTATAGAACTGAGTCAAAGAAAAAAATAGTGTATATGCATTTTATATGGCTTCTGAATTAAAGTACATCAAGCTACCTAAATATAGATAATTGTGAAAACAAGTTCATTATAGGTAACATTGTATTGAATGTTTCTATTATAATTTTCAGCATTGAGATAAGTTAGTACAAAGTGAATGTAGAAAAGAAAAGTAATACATAATGTTTGATTTATCAAAGAAAAATCAAACCTCATTTCAATGTCTGCTGCTTCTGTGTAGTTCATTTTAGTATATTCTTAAAGCTATTCTTTGATTTACCTAGTACTTGTAAAAAATGTTTCACCACATTTTATGTTTTCGATTCTATTTTTTACCTTGCATTGTGTCCATGGTCTCTGTCATTCAAAGCCATTTGGAATCAATCAAACCAGAAAATCTCTAGAAGAGAATGTATAATTTAGTTGCTTTCAATAACAAAGGATTGGATTCAAATATTTATGAGTTCATTTCCAGTCCTCTGGTTTTGTTCCTTTCGAATGTCCTGGATCAGACATAAAAATTCTTAATGATGGCACTAGCATTCAGCTTTGATTCTTCTGCCCAAATATTCATCTTAAATCTGGAAGAAACCAGAAAGATGACTCAAGATTACGTTAATATTTATGAAAATGAAAGTAGCTGATCTTACGTAGTACCTCTAAGGATGTTAAAGAGCGCAAAATATTTAGCAGAATGTCCTATTTAACCAGGGCCTTTCTTGGTTAGATCAAGGTGGACCCAACTAAACTAAATCTGTGATAACTCCCAGTTGTAAAGCTGTGATCTCAGCTTTTCCTTCAGAGAGTTTTGCTCTTTGGCATTTGATTTTGACAATGAATTGCAAAGAAGCTCAGCGTGTCTATGTCCAAATATTATTGCCACATTATCAGAGCAATAATAATGCAAATTCAAGTACCATTTTATATTGTTTAATACAGAAATAGTCTAGAATATGGGAAGATATGAATTCGTCAACTTCCTCTAACTCACTTAGGTAGCTGGAACTAAAGCCGTATGACAGAATTATAATCAAATCTTTTAGATAGTGAGATCAGGATTAGACCCAATACATTACAGCAGGACATAAATGGGAGGATGGAAGCAATTAGACTGTTGGTTTGGTTTTTTGTAGGTTTTTTTTTTTTAATAGGGTACACATGAGTATTTATGAGCATATAAGCATATACATGAACTCATAAAAATTACACGGATCTAAACTTTATCTCAGGAGAATGACATTCATTAATATTCAACAGCATACTTCGGAAAGTGTAGTAGCATGATGCAAATTATTAAACCTATTTGATTTAGCTTCTTACTTTCCCATGCCCTTAAATAAGAAATATTATAATGAGCTAGAAGCATGTGAGACATTTGCACTAGCTATCATCATCTATAATAAAGAGCATCTTTACACACAATAAAATTGACATTTTTTATGGATAAAAAAATATTTAATTTCTTTAAATTCATTGGTACTATAAGGTGAAATGTGTATGTGTGTGTATATTTGTAAGTCTCTATATTTTCCAGTGTTCTATATACTCTCTCAAGGTTATTTTTTCACTGTTTAGATTAGAAGTTCATTATCTTCTAGGAGAATGTTTTAAACTTTGGGTCACTAGAAAGTATTCTAGTTCAGACACTCATTTTGTCATCTTTCTGTTCAAGACAGTCAAAACTTGCTCTTCTCTGCCCATGGCAGTGGAAATTAAGGAAGGATTTTGTACTGAGAAACAAAAATGAGCAAACAAAAAAATCTTGCTCATACAGAGCAAGATGGAGCAAGCTTTAACTTGACATTTTTTAAAATGAGAAAGAACATAGTGTCATTGCCTCCAGACCAGATCCAATAACCTGATGATCTTCACAAGATCTGCAAAAAAGCAGTGTTATAAAAAAACCTGCCTCCCTTACAAAACTCTGTCACCTAAAACCTGAAAAAAGGTTTTTAGACAGACTAAATGATTCCTTAACAATAATCATTGGAGTAAACAATGTATATGTGTCAGGGAGCAGTGAGGGCTGACTGCTTGCTAAAGGAAGGTGAGATAGGAGCCAAGCGTGACACCAGCATGGGCAGTGCCCCCACCAACAGGGCAAAGCCCTGCAGGGTCTGAGCACAGGAGGCAGAGCCAGGGGCTGGTAACAGGGTCCATCCGAAACCCTGAGCATGGCAAGGACAGCCAACATGGCCAGGTCTAGGTGAGCCCATGGAGGTCCAGTTGGGAAAAAAAGGAGTCAGAAGGCAGGTACACCTACAATATAGCTTAGTATGGGGTGTGAAAGGTGCTCCTGAGCCCAAGGGCACGCTATAGGTGGGGTTCCCACTATATTTGTATATTTGTAAGTCTCTATATTTTCCAGTGTTCTATATACTCTCTCAAGGTTATTTTTTCCCTGCTTAGATTAGAAGTTCATTATCTTCTAGGAGAATGTTTTAAACTTTGGGTCACTAGAAAGTATTCTGGTTCAGAGACTCATTTTGTCATCTTTCTGTTCAAGACAGTCAGCAAGGTCTTTTAGTGCCCTCAGTGCCCTGTAAATGTGAAAATTTTGTAAATAAACTAAAATGATGCCTTATTGCACAAAGTTATTCATCAGAGACAGTATTTACAGAAGTTGCCCCACTGGATCATATGGAGGTCATGATTCAAAATTGCGATATAACAGGTACAGCAGACTAAAATGATTTCACCACATAATAGAAACCATTCACTGAGAAGTTTTACATTTGTGTTAAGAAAAAAAAAAGTTGATTCATTTTGGACAACCTGTCTTTAGGCCAGGCTAGATCCAGCGTAATTTTTTTTGTCTTCCCACAGTAAACATAACAGTACATAGATATCATATCTGCAAGGGATAGTACACTGCGCTGGTTGAACTAAAAGGTGATTATGTTCTGATGTCAGATGAAGATCAACTATGTATTTGTGGTTGATCTGGCAGCACACAGGTTCAGTATGAAAGACAGTGGAAACAAAGTCCTACGTATGTGGAGATTTCCCTACTTTAAATAAAATTAATAATTCTGATATAAATGTAAATTTGGATTGTTAAAAGATACTAACTTTAAATAACTGTTATTCATAATCTCACATTCAACAGCATTTCAACAAAAAGATTAAGACAATTATTTTAGTGTATTTTCTCTTTACTTTCAGATTTGTAAAGATCTAATATCTCAGCACGATTTTGAATATTGGAAGTTCCAGCACCCGCCATTGTGCGTATTTCTGTGTTAGAGATAACAGATAACAAATTCTGCAATAAGTTCATTTTTCAGAATAACTAAATAACTCAGAGTGAATTGTTGGTTACCTAAAGTTTTCCATTTTTGTTCGTTTTTTTTCTTTTTCTTTCTGCTTTTCTATTTTTAAGTTATATTAGAAAACGTGTTTCATCAGTGACCTTTTAATGCCAAACAACTGAAATAATCACCAGTGCTTACATTTTTGAGGTTTATTTGTTGTTTTTTTTTCCCTTTTAATTGCGTTGAATGAGATTTAATTGTAATAACACTGTGTTGGTCAATAATTTTCAACATCTGGGACCTGAGCCTTCTTGCAGAAAGAAAAAAGGCAGTGTTTTATTGCTCTGTTATGTATGTATACTATCTTTTTCAGGGTTGCCATAATAATGTGTGATTGTTTCTCTTATCAAGATATCATCACACATTTTAACAGATTAATTCTCACCCTACATCTTCAGGAAAAAATAAGTCCATTCCCCCTCTTTACCCTATTGTATGAGTAGGAAATTGAGGTACAAATCCAATAGTAAGCCAAGGTTACATGGGAAATCTGCAGCAGGGCATTTTGCCTTTTTACTTCTTCCCTAATAAAACATGTCTTTCTTAAAGACTTGATCAAGTGAAAAAAAAAACAAAAAAACACATAACAATAAAATGAGAAATTCCTTCAGCACAGAAGAAAAATTGTGAAGATATTAATTCAGTGACATTTCAGAATCAGTTAAACATAAGCAAAGCACTCTATAGTTTTACATTTTTCACCTGTTCGTCTTTTAATTATAATGATGAATGCTTTAAACATAGTATCTGCATTTGTGCTGAGCCCTGAATTTCATCCTGGTTCTTTGTTTTCCTAGATAGCCTCAATGTAAAACTGCTACATGTTATCAGATTTTGTACTGTTTTCTGTATCTTTCTCTTCAATCAGGTCACAGATGAACTTCTATGAAGAAATATATATATATCTATATATAAATATTATCTTATGTATGATCCTTAAACTCAGACGTGTTCACCTCTTTGTGTGATAGTTACATTTTACTGTTTTATTCCCACTGTTCATTGAATCAGGGGTCAGAATACACCATATCACTCTTCTTCCTCACCGAAAGCTATGGCTCGTTTGTTATGGCAAAGTGCATATTGAATTATCCCATGTAAAATACCAATCCTCATCCTGCTCTCCAGTTACACAGAGAACTAACATGGAATTAGTGAGCTCCTGAGTTGTGGAAGAAAGGTACCATGCCTGCCAGCTACATTTGGTGCAGAGATTATTCTGAGAAGCATGTCATTACTGTGCCTATAGGATGGGGTCTTGCAAGTAAGACAGCTGCATGTTAAGAGAAAGCTGTAGGTGCTGAACTGATCAACACTGCCGAACTGGTACGCTCCTGGCCATGCACAGAAACATAGCAGCGAAATATCATAGGGGAAACTCCAGCTACCACATATTTCCAAGGCTAAATGGAAAGTGTGTAGGGGCTTTGAGGATCTGAATTAAGTGGCTGCATAGCAAATGTTTAAATCCTTTCTTGTACTCCTATGAATCCAGTTAAAGGTTATTAGGCCAGGTAAAAGATAACTCTTTAGATTCATGATGAGGCACTCATCATGTACAGTAACTATTATAGGTTCAGGGATGGGGGGAAGTAGCTAATAATCTTCCCTTAGGACTTTTAGAAGTCTTACAGGGTGGGTATAGGGAAATATAGTTTGGAAAAATAGAAGATCTTTCTCCAGTCTCCTCACTTATTACATGATTCAGCAACAAGGACTACCTAATGAGCTTTCTGATGAGACCATAGATGTTAGAAGAGCAGTTGTGACTGGGAAAGGCGGAACACTTGCAAACTGGTTTGCGTACAATTCATATGAAAGCATTTTATCTCATTTTGGACACAGTTCTTTCAATATTCAAGGCTCTGCCAGTTTAAAACATCTCACAAGTTTCCCTCATTTGCTGTCTTCATTAAAGGAAGTAAAGTTTTGGAAAATGTCCATGGATCTGTATCTTGCTTAGTGGCAGATTTTCTTTCAAAAGCAGGCATGAAAGACACCTGAAAATTTAACAGAAGGGACTTAGGGGAAGAAAAGGGAGTTTTCCACTGGTTCATTTGCAAGTTTATGTTTTCAGAAGTAGTCAAGTAAGAAAAAAATCTATCCTTTTTAAAATTCCTTTAAAAAAAAAAATCTATTATTCACAATAGCATATGTAAATGTAGCTATATAAATACATAGGTAGAGGTGCAAACCTAACAAACTAATTTAAGCAAGAGAATGTAAGCAAGTGCAGCAATGTCTAAGAATAATCATAAAATACCCTGAACAAGTCTGCTTGATTGTTAGCAATTCAGATAACAACTGTTCTATTTATTCTGAAGGTGTTGCTTAGTGACACCCAAAGAGAGAAGAAACATATTCTTCACTACTCTCAAATGGTTTCAAAATGTTAACTATGTTTTTCTCACCCACCTCTTCTGCAGAATTCCAAACTCTCTGTAATTCTGAGAAAATAAAATGTCATGTATTTTATATTATTGTATAATTGATGGAATAATTTAAAATCCTTATTTATTTACTTATTTATTTTTCTTCAGGTGAAACTTGAAGCAAAGACAAGGAAAGCTACAAAATAGAAGCACCATTATCTGAATCTCCATTAAAAAAATGCTTGTTTGTTGCTTATTGAGCTGTTTGTTTGACTAAAAATCTTTTCTCTTAAAACACAGTTTAAAAAGTGCTCTATGTCTTTTCACAAGAATAAATTTACATTTTAGCCAGTATCTCTCTTTCTGTAATCTACAGCTCGCAAGAAATAGTGCTCTTCCACAGCAGCCTCCTAATAACTACAATAACTAATATTTCAACATAAAGCAATTCAATAGCAATATGCATGGGCAGCTCCCTTTGTGTTCCTGCCATTTCATGAGCACAGCTGGGGTGTTGTCAAAAGCAGAGAACAGGTATAAGCACTTAACAAAAGGAAGAGGCTCACTTACACCTGTGAAAGAGTGCTTGGAGGAGCAAGAGCCCATCATTGGGATGACTACTTAGCTTATCCATGTTAATGTGGCTGCTTCAGAGAGCAGATGCCAGACACTTTAATTCTTTTATTTGAAGCACACAGTCAATTTGACTAAGAGTTCTTGATTTTCTGAAGGTAGTCAAGGGAACATGGGGATTTTCTACTTTGAAATTTAAGCAGGCTAGAAAATGTAATAGAGATTATTTATCTCGGAACAAATATCTTAACAACACTCTGGGGACTGATAGACTATACAAAAAATAATATTCCTTCAAAAGTTTTTCTCAGTTAGAATGTATTCAACATGTCATTTCTGTGTGTCTTAGAAACCAGGAAAGAATGGTGAACTGGGTTTCTTGAAACTCTAATTTAGAAATAGAATAGTATATTATGCATGGGTTTATGAAATTATGATCTGGCTATAAAAGATTTAATAATAAATCATAAAAAGGTAACTGCAGATCTTTGACATGAGGCAAACAGTTTCATAAAGGTGGTCATTATGTAAACATTTCGGTACTGAGTATTAAAGGCCTAGCTCTGCTTTTACTGAAATAAACATCATCACTGACTATATTCAGTAGCTGATGATATGTCTCCAGATGTCTTTATTTTTCATCCTTTCACAGTAAAAATGAAAGCCTTTATAGTAAGATGGTTTGTAAAAATTCACATTCTGTATGCACATTCTATAACGGTTTCTATGACATAAGAACTGGAGACATCATGACATTTGTTCACAGCTGAAAATAAGAACTAAACTCTCATGTGCGAAGGGACCTTGTAGCTGATAACCTGTCCATCTGAACTAATTTTGTTATCTGGAGCAAGAAGCAACTCTTCCTGTCCCTCACACTGTCCATATACCTTGCAAAGAGAAGCTTTGTATGAAACCAGTCCTGTTTAGAGGGCTTCCCCTACCTGCACTTAAGACAAGAAACCCAGACATCTCTGCCTAGAAGAGATGCAGTATATAACACCAGATGTTAAAGGAACAGAGACTATTAATTGTCTCAAGGACATTGTCTTTCTCAAGCTTCAAAAGATAAAAATACCAGAAAATGAAAACATATGGGAATAGAAGACCAAATAGACACTTACATAATAGAAGTAAAAAGCAATAAAGAAAGAAAGTGTTTTCTTCCCAGTAATTATAATAATAGCAGAGGAAAATACTACTGGGGTAGAACTTTTTTTTTTTTTTAAATGTAATCCAAATGCTTTGGTATTTCCAAATATAGATCTACTGTATCTAGGCTGTTGTGAGAATGGTTTTGCAGCAAAGGTTGTATTTGGGAACAGATAAGTCACTGCCATTTAAAAAAAAATAACAAAAGAGTTATTTAGCTACAAATGAAATTCAGGACTGCCATTTCCTGCTTTCAGTTGCACAGCCTATAAGTAGATTAATGGAGAGAATCCATGAAGAGACTTTGAATTTAAACATTATTCAGAATTTCTGGAGTCGAATGAGAAATCAATATCTCAGCTAAAGTATGCCAGAAAGGAGAGTGTTGACTCCTTTTGTGGAGAAATTTGTTAGAGCCAGTCTCAGGAGTACAGGTCTTTCTATATAAATGAAGAGTAACGTAACTGAAGAGAAAATTTTTGTTCATTGATATGATATTTAAAAGTAGCACAGTTGGGAAAAGCTTCCATAACAGGAAGATTAAAAAAAAAAAAAAAAAAAAAATTTGCATTGATTTCTTAAATTCAGTAAAATATTAAAAAATTCAAAGAAGGCAAAATTGGACTCAGTTTCTCTTCCACTGGGTATTGGATATTGTCAATGGCTACAAATTGTTAAAAAAAAATTAAAAGTAACAGTAAAAGTGAAAACAGTAGGCATAAGCGAAGATATTTATTTTCCATTTAAACCCAATAAAAGTAATTTAGAGTGAGCACTCAGGAAAGCTTTCACTGCAACCTTACTTTAAATATACCAATTTACATGCATGCATTTGTCATTTTACAGTCAAATCATCTTACAAAATGACTTAATGCATTTTTCCTATAAATAAAGAATCTTTTCTCAAAGAAAGCACTAATGTAAAAACATGGGTTTGACGAAGCAGCATTTTAAAGCACCAGTTGAAAATAGGTCTCCTCTTGTTTTTACTTCCCAGTCTTGGAGCTGGTGTCTCCAGGACTTTGCTTTCTTTGGTGCAGTTAACAGAAAGGTTAATACTAGAATATAGTTTCTATTCTGTTCTCTGTGTTAAAGAGACCAACAGCTCTTGCATTTATGATTAAGATTCCCCTTTTTGTTACACCATTTGCACCTATGGGCCCTATACTGACAATCCTAGCTAGGACTGAAACACTGTCGTCTCATAACAGCAGTATTGTACGTGAGGTCTGCACTGGGATACATGAGTACATCCAGCAAAAGATAATCACATCTAATCATCACAGCTGGTGTCATGGATGATGTCAAAGGCCAAATAAACTGTCTGAGTTTATATGGTCATATTTCTGACCATTGAAAATACCTTGTTATTTAATTGATACTTTGTTTCAGAGAAATGAACAATGGATATAATTTCTAAAGAAACCTTTGCTGAGCAGAATAAACAACATAATCTGAAAACCAGTCTGTCTTGGCTCATGAAGCAGTTCTTCATTTAGGCCAAATATTTTTTTTGCTTACAGTAAAGCTTAGCATTCAATTTAAGTGAATGACATGCTTTTTAGTTCTGTAAACGAGCCTATTTAAGATTTGAGCCAAATATCTACAATGGGTAAAATCAATAGCCCTTTGAATTGACAGAAAATTAGCAAGGCTTATTAAACTTCATGCATGACTCGCTATCCCAGTGGTACATCAAAAGGAAGATGAACAAGTAATCCCATTCCTCTTTAAATAGTATCAACGTGAAAAAAGTGTTTGAAATAAAGACATTAATAAAAAGTTTAACATAAATATGATTGTCACTATTAATAATACCAACCCAGTTACTATGGGCTTGTTTTAAAATAGTTTTACTAATGTATCTATTTGTTCTATGTATTCATTAGCACTGCTTCAGCTTGCAGCTGAGTTTTGCATTAAGATTTTTCTGATACTTTGGATCTTTCTAACCTGCAGTCTTACATGCATTTTCTAAGCTATCAAAGCAGTAGAATTCATGGCTTTATTTAGAAATGAGTATACTTTTAAACAGAAAAGACAAGGGAATGCTTTCATTTCCTGCTGTTCATTTCAGTTTACTGTAAACTGCCTATCTATTTGTCTTTTTCCATAAGCTCTGCACAACAAAAACTGTAGACTATAGCAATGACTGCTGTCAAGTGAAGAAATAGAGCTGCATACAGACAACCACATGTGTGTAAATATTTGCACCAGCTTTGAAAAAGCCATATGCCTCTAACAGCTGTTAACACATGCACTCACTTTCTTGTTGTTGTATATTCAAATAGCATACAAAGCATTGAAAACTCCATGACTGTATCTGAAGGGAAGAAGCTGGCAGATTATGCTGTAAATATTTAAGCAATCAGTAAAAACAAACGGCTTAAATTTAATGTATCATGGAAATCCTCTCCAATGGTTTTTCTGTAAGGAAAATATGTTCAGAAAGGATCAGTTCATGGTTTAAGAGTTAGTGTTGCACAGTTGTAAAACATCACTACTGCACCAGCTAATTATAGGCTCATAATTGATAAAACCTCTCTGAATTAACTGCAAGGTTACAGGTTTAATTTCTTACTTCAGATGACTCAGTCTTTATTGATGGTGCTGTATTGCTAAAGCCTCAGAATTCCCCCAGCAAAAAAATTATTTCCCTCTAGGCTCCAGCCAGAAGAGAACAACAGTGCCTCAGTCGCTTTTCCTGTCTGCTTGGATCCTTGCCATAACTTCCCTGGCTGAATCAATGTGCTTTGAAATAACAGAATTGATTCTCTGATTTCAATGCCATTGTTTTATCTTTCCAACACACAAGCATACTTGTCTCTTTATTCTTTGCTTCTATTTCTTTCTTCTCTCTCCTTTTGCTTTTTCAGATTATTTTTTTAAACCTACAAAACATTTCTGCTTAGTTGATGAAATATACACTGTGGGTGACTTTCTCCATGTACTTGACCACATAAACATATAAAACATCTTGTAGAGGAAGCTTCTGTCACTTGTCATTATGAATGCTAACTGGTTTCTTCATCCATGCATATATGGAACTTGAGTAGTTTAGCAGTAGCTGTTGCCACCCACTTGCTGATACAGATGTGTGCTGGATCAGTGCTCTCTATTAACCATGAGATGGATAATCCTTTCCCTGAATACATGTGAAACTTCCAAGGGAGATTTCTCAGTGCATATCCCATAAGATTATACATTGTCACTCCTGTTCTTCCCATTTCTAAAAAGGGAAAAAAGGAAGACCCAGGGAACTACAGGCAGGTCAGTCTCACCTCTGTGCCTTCAAGATCATGGAGTAGATCCTCCTGGAAACTATGCTAAGGCACACGGAAAATAATGAGGTGATTCGTGACAGCCAACATGGTTTCAGTAAGGGCAAATTGTGCCTGACAAATTTGGTGGCCTTCTACAACAGGGTTGCAGCATTAGTGGATAACGGAAGAGCAACTAACGTCACCTACCTGGACTTGTGCAAAGCATTTGACACTGTCCCGCATGACAGCCTTGTCTCTAAATTGGAGAAACATTGATTTGATGGATGGACCACTTGGTGGATAAGGAATTGGCTGGATGATCACACTCAAAGAGTTGTGGTGAATGGCTCAATGTCCAAGTGGAGATCAGTTGGTATTGGGACCAGAGTTGTTTAACATCTTTGTTGGTGACATGGACAGTGGGATTGACAGGCTAGAGAGGCAGACCCATGCAAACCTCCTGAAGTTCAACAAGGCCAAGCGCGAAGTCCTGCACATAGGTCGGGACAATCCCAAGGACAAATACAGGCTGGGCGAAGAATGGATTGAGAGCAGCCCTGAGGAGAAGGACTTGGGGGTGTTGGTTAATGAGAAGCTCAACATGAGCTGGCAATGTACACTTGCAGTCCAGACGGCCAACTGTATCCTGGGTTGCATCAAAAGAAGCATGGCCAGCAGGTTGAGGGAGGTGATTCTCCCCCTCTACTCCGCTCTAGTGAGACCCCACCTGGAGTTCTGCATCAGCTTTGGGGCCCCCAGTATAAGAAGGACATGGACCTGTTGGAGTGAGTCCAGAGGAGGGCCATGAAGATGATCAGGGGACTGGAGCACCCCTCCTATGAAGACAGGCTGAGAGAGTTGGGGTTGTTCCACCTGGAGAAGAGAAGGCTCCAGGGACATCTTATAGCAGACTGCAAGAAAGCTGGAGAGAGACTTTTTACAAGGTCATGTAGTGATAGGACAAGGGGTAATGGCTTTAAACTGAAAGAGGATAGATTTAGATTAGCTCTAAGGAAGAAATTCTTCACTATGAGGGTGGTGAGGTTCTGGAACAGGTTGCCCAGAGAAGGTGTGGAAGCCCCCTCCTTGGAAGTGTTCAAGGCCAGATTGGATGGGTCTTTGAGCAACCTGGTCTAGTGGAAGGTGTCCCTGCTCATTGCAGGGGGGTTGGAACTAGATGATCTTTAAGGTCCCTTCCAACCCAAACCATTCTATGATTCTATGATTCTATATTTATACTGTTACTAAGGGATACATGTTCAGTATTTTAATGCCAAGTGCTGATGAAATTCATGACTCATTCTGGTTTTTTATGATAAACACACAGCAAATTTAACTTGTTGGGGCACTGCCATTGATGGTCAAAGTAACAAAATCCAAACATATGCCAGGCCATCTGTAAGGGCAGAAGGAGTTATCTTCCACTGATGTTGAAGTGGCAGTGGCAGATCCCAATGCAAAGCCAGAAAACATAGAATCAAGAAAAAATATTAGGTTTTTCAAACAGCTGAAACAGCTTATGAGACGTAATGAGAACCTTTCCTCCTTTGGCATTAAATACAGCAGAGGAATTGAGGACTCATAAGTTATGTACTTTGGATATCAAGAGCCTGACTTTCTCAGAAAGTAAATCACTAAGATCACAAGGACAAGTGGAAAAATTAAAACAATTAAATGAAAAGAAACATACATTTAAACTCTGAACTTTGTTTGTCTTAGAAGATTCTCATGAATGCACTGACTTTTGCTAAACTTTTTTAAAAAGTGAGTATAGGCTAGGGGATCTATCATTGTCACTCGGGCAGGACAGAGCCCAGATCAGCTGAAAGGAATTAAATGGATGAAGAACATCTTGCTTGTTTAAAGTTCTGGCTGTTCAGCAGCATTTTTCCTCTCATCAACATGAGGAGATTGATGGGAAATATCCAAAATTTTAAATACTGTGAATGCTGGTGCAAATCCTAGCTCTATACTATGCAGCCAGAAATTATTAAGGTAAAGAGAGCTCTTTTTCTGTCTCCCTGTTTGATTTCAGAGGTTACATCTGTGCTTTTTCACACTCTTCTGCAGTGATAGTACATTTCTTCTCAGTTTTTCATTTTTAACAAGATATAGAATACACACAGCTATTTTCAGCCATCTTGGAGATGTAGATTTTTGTCTTTTCTCTGGAGATTATCTCTGCACAGTATTTTGCAAACATAAAAAAGGGGAACTCTGCATGCCTCCACATGCTTCACATGGCAAACCTTAAACATTTGGGGGGTTTAATTATCAAAGTAATCACTTTTATCTTGTTGTGATGCTGTCACTCCTTAAACTAGAGAAGTAATTTAAGCTCTGTGCTCTCCAGAGTATATGGCAGATGTGTATTTCCCTTGCCTTCAAGACACATTCTTCATTTTCCCAATCTCAGTAGTAATTTGTTAAACTTTAAAACTGTTCAAATCCTAACATTTACTTGGACCTCTTAAATATTATGTGATCAAGGAACACATAAGAACTAGATATGAAGTGAAAGGAGCATTATTACACTTTTACCTGGCAAATGAGTAAACTCTGTACTTGTGAAGGACATTTGTTTCTTTCTCATTCTTAGTAATTTTTTTTTTTTTTTAATTGCTGGAAAGCCAGTATATGCTTTAATATAACTCATCATAAAACCGTCCCAGCTATTTTGTTTGTAGTACAGTTACACAAAAGACTAATCATATGCAATAGTAACAAGTCATTTTTCTTAAAGGTAGCACAGAAAGGCAAAATAATCCCCAAACTTTTGTAGTTTAAGCAGATACATAGCATATATGTGGTACCATCAATGGCAGAATCAAAAAATCAAAGATTAAAAAGTCCTGCTGAAATTGACGTCCCTTAAGTTCAGTTAGGCAAACTGACTTTTCCCACTCCTTTCTCTGCTAACATATTGCTTTATAATAAACAATAGCATATAGCTTAGTATACTTTAGAATATTACCTCCCAATGTGCTACCTTCTAATCAAGTGAGTGATTGACTTTGACAAGCATTTTAAGTCATTTTGCTGCGTATTTGTAATGTACAAATTTACAACTATGAGAACTGCTGCAAGTAACCATGTGCTGATTTTCCCACCTTCTTATTATCAAAGTGTGACTAGAAGATGTTATAGAAAAGAAACCCTCCAAATGCACCATAACCATCACTAGAACTAGATTGTATTCACTCAAATGTTCTAAAGGAATTCAGATACAAAATAATCAAACTATTGACTCGGCTGCTTGCAGCCTCTCATTCAGAACTGTCTTGATGCACAAGAAAGGAAGAGGTCAAACACGACATCAGGTTTTAGAAGTGGTTTTGATGGGCATCCAGAGAACTGCAGATGAGTGTAAAATTTGACTGAATTTGTAGAAATTATATTAAAGAACAAAATTATTAAACACATAAATCTAACAATAAAGGCAATACTTTTTTTTTTTTTAAACATGGATTTTATAAATACTTCATAAAACAAATCAGTTGTTTTGACAGAGTCAGTTAGCATGTGGCTGGTGAAGATGAAGTTGAGAGAGTTCACCATGATTTCTAAAAGACACTTAGCAAGATGTTTCTCTAACAGTTGTTATAGAATTTAGGGTGCTGTGAAATATCAAGTGGAGTCCTTACATTGATAGGTAACTGGTAAAAGGATAAGAAAGAAGGATAGGGCAGGGTGATAGAGAAATAAAAACTTAACTTTCTCACTTGTGAGAATTTACTGTGATTACTGCTAAGGAATTGTTGTTAACATGTCCTTAAATCATTTGGGAAAAAGAGCAGATAGGGAAAATAAGGTTTTCCTTAGCAAAAAAAAATCCACAGATGAATCATTTGTAACAGTGTCATGTGGAGTTTCATAGAAAAATTATTCAAAATTTTTTATGTGTGTGTTCATTGTCATACTGTATGGGTATGTACATTGTTACTGTAAAATATCCAGAGGAATAATAACCAAAAATTAATGTGAGAGAGATGCAGAACTGGTAGTCAATTGGAAGGTGGAGACTAGGATTGATTCAGAAGAGAGAGGGCCATGTCCAGCTGCAGAGAACTTAGGTGATGATATAGTAGAAATACAAATTTTTATTCAAGTGTTATACTAAGGAAAATGTTTTGGCCTTCTGTCATAAAGTGCATTAGTATTAGGAGACAGTATATGAGCAGTCTCCTAACATTTCATAATCTTTGAAATCATTCAATTTTGTACCACAGTTCTGATAAAGGGATGCTGCCTCATGAATTTTTTTGCACAAAACCAAAATTGCAATTCTTGTCAAAGTCCTTTGTAGAGTTATGCTATTGACTGAAAACTTCAAGGACATAAATGTCAAAAAAGGAAATTCTTTTCAGAATTCAACCTGTAATGCTTTGGAGACCTTCAGGTATTCTTTTCCCATTGATACTTATTTTAGAAGAAGAAATTTGGGCCACACTCACATTTGTCAGAATTAAGGTCCTAGAATGTAGGTGTTCTGGCACCTAAATCACATATCTAAATTAATCATACTAGATCTTCTCCAAAGAAAATGGAATTTATACACCTGAACCTATGTAAATGAAAAAACCAGCAGCTTAGTCCATGGCCATGGATATTGTTGTACCATGAGCTTGCAATATGGTGCATTATATTCAGGATGTAATCAAAGACATTTTTATGTTTCTGCTTAAATTTACCTGCTGATTTCAACTGCGTATGGTCATACATTAGGGATTGCAAGAATGAAAGAAACAAGATAATACAGATGAAACATACAGAGAAATTAGAAACATCTGAGAAATAATGAAATGCGGTGCAGAATAGAAGATGTAAGATAATACATCTTGGAGAAAATATTCAAAGGGGGGGAGAGCCTTGGAAAGCTGTAATGCTGAAAAAGGTCTAGGGATGATGGATAGTAGACAGTAAATTAGATATTAAGCTTGCAATGTAACAGGAAGGCACAAAAAGACCACCCAAGCTTAGGTTACACATACAGGAAAAGCACATCATAATCTGTATGAGCACTGTTGAAACCACTACAAGAATAGTAGGTGCATTTCTGAGTTTTGGCTACTGAAATGCCACAGGAGTTGAAATAAAGATGAGGGAAACCACACGTACAAACAACTGAAAAGCTGGTGGGATTACTTTTACATGCCAGGTGAACAACACCTAAGCAGAACACACCCCTGGAAATATTTTCTTGATATAAATACCAAGTGATGAAATATTTTGGGATTGTCATGAAAACTTACTTAAAATGAAATAAGGAGACAAAGAGAAATAAAATAGCTATGAAGGGACAGGTAGCAAGGAAATGGTCAGTAGCTGTTGACAGCTATTGTTGGAAAAAAATTTGGCTTACAAGTTCCTGTTCACATATCATATATGCAGAATGCAGTCTGCTGGAATTTATTATCCCTTCCCTAAGTACCTCAAAGATAAATGTTTGTATGTGAGCTAAATAGCCAAGACTCCCCTTGGAGAAAGATGTAGACATCCCCAGAGGATGATTCTTCTCATGCTTAATTAGATATCCATGATAGATCAAATTAATCACTTTCAGGAAGTGACTATGTTAGAGGTGCCTACAGTAAGTAGCCCATTTAGACACCTCAGTTATTATGTTTAATGATAAGTGAGATGAATCCCATGCAAAGTAGCCAAATTATGCTTTGTACAAATATTTAATGTAAATATATTAATTTACACCTCATTAAAACTCAAATGGAAAACTTATCAATAAAGTGTTGTACTTGTAGTTTTGCTAAATTTTAGTTTCATTTAAATGCTGTTCTTTCACTGTAATCCTTCCCTGTCATCATTTGTCCTCTTCTATATCTACTTAGTATTTAGAAATAAGGATCTCATGGGTAGGGATCATGTTTAAAGTACTAAGTGCTAGCCTCATTGTTGGTGTAAAAATACATAATAATACATTCTAATGAATTTATAATAGTGCAAGAAAAAAATAAGCTAGGTAATGGAACAAAAATATCTTTTGGTGAAGCTCACTTGAAATCTTAGCTCCAAGAGAAATGGCAGAAGATTTACCTGCATGAAAAGCTCTTGAAGTACATGATAGGGGTTACTGTGAATTGTGCAGCAAAACCTTAGAAGGTGAAAGCTTGTAGCTTGTTTTGAATATACATATATTACTGAGACACTATCACTTATTTTATACCTCAGATATTTTTGTTAGTACCTTGAAATCTGGATGTCTACTAGCAAAAGGGACATTTGAGAGTTTTGCCATTTTTTCCCATGTTTTTTATTTGCTGTAGATCGCTGACACTTGTATTAATATGTAGTGTAACACATTTTGATAGTGATTCATCACATAATCTTACGTGGCCTACCATTATTGACCAGGACTACAAATTACTTCTCTGAATATATATAAAATATCTTAAAAAATGTGGAAGGAATGGTGGCACTGGAATTTTTTTTTTTCCAGATTACAATAATTCTGGCACTACTGGAAGTTACTCTAAATGTTTCTCCAACACATTCTAAACCTCAGTGCGTGGTGTGACATTCCTCGTGCTGACTTAGCACTTTTGGAAAGGTAACTTACATCATCTTGGCAAATAGTAGAATTGCAGTCCTCTATTTCTGAATGCTTTCATCAGCTGTGAGGAAGACAGGAATATATAAAAGAGGGAATTTTATGTGAAATATTTTCTTTAAAATTATACTTTTTTTGCTTTTGTTAGATTTCCATTGGTATGAAATAATTTTGATTTATGCTCCAAAGATGAAGTCACCTGGCAATTTTTGGAACGTCTGTCAATTGATAAATATTCCATTTTCTGAAGGATATATACCTGTACATATTAAGTACGTTGTTACATTGTAATTTATCTTGATATGAAGAAAATAGCTTGAATCAATTTCATTTCAATCCCAAAATTCTTTAGTATTATTTACAATTTACTACTGCATAAAATAAATCAAAGCTCAACCCTTCATTAAGAGTTGTCCAACTAGATCTCTTTCATGTTACAGTTTTTGTGTATACGAAGATCAACATAACACATTACAGAAAGTCAGAAAACCTTGAGTCATAAATACATACACTTTAAAAAAGCATGACTATTAAATCACCCTATTCTGACCTCTATCAGAGAACATAAAAAGTTTTTTCCAGAAATTAGTACTGAATACCTAAATCTTCCTGTTAGATTTCCCTTGGAGAGGCTACAGTCCCATGTGGTGTAGATTTAAAGTACACATATGGATTGTTAAATCAAAGCTGTAACTATAAAGTCTCTAAGATTTCATCATTTTCACCACAAGCTAAACTTTGCGTTTAATAACACCTTAGGAATGTATTGCTTCCTCCAAAGGGACTGATACTGTGTATTATCTGAGGTACTCTATATAGCAACTAATTTTGGTTGCTAGATAATTTTTAAGACCAACATCACTCATTGATCAGAACTGTTGGTAAATTTCTAGTATAGATAGAAAAAAAATTGGAAGGCTAATTACAATTATGGTGATTTTCCATTTGCTATTTCTTTGGGATAGCCTATCTCAAATGCCTGAATACTTTGACTCTTATTCCTACCTTACAGGAATTCAAGATAGCATGAAACACATCAAGTTCAATAAACCCTAGTAAATCACAGAATCACAGAATGGTTGAGGTTGGAAGGGACTGCTGGAAGTCATGTGGTCCAAACCCCCTGCTTGGCCAAGAACATCTAAAGCAGGTTGCTCAGGACCACATCCAGACAACTTTTGAGTATTTTCAACACGGGAGACTCCACAACCTCCCTGGGAAACCTGTGACAGTGCTCAGTCACCCTTACAGTGAAAAAGCGTTTCCTGATGTTTACACAGAACCTCCTGTGTTTCAGTTTGTGCCCATTGCCTCTGGTCCTGTCACTGGGCACCACTGGAAAGAGCCTGGACATGTCCTCTTTGCATCCTCCCTGCAGGTATTTATATACATTGAGAAGATCCCCCCTGAATCTTCTCTTCTCTAGGCTAAACAGTCCCAGCTCTCTCAGCCTTTCTTCATAGGACACATGCTCCTGTCCCTTAGTCATCTTTGTGGCCATTAGTTGGACTCTCTTCAGTATGTCCATGTCTCTTTTGTATTGGGGAGCCCAGAACTGGACACAGCACTCCAGATGTGATCTCACCAGTGCTGAGTAGAAGGGAAGAATCATCTCCCTTGATCTGCAGGCAATACTTTGTCTGATGCAGCCCAGGATACCATTAGCCTTCTTTTCTGCAAGGGTACATTGCTGGCTCCTGTTCAACTTGGTGTCCACCAAGGACCCCCAGGTTCTTTGCTGCCAAGCTGTTTTCCAGATGGGTGGCCCCCAGCATATATTGGTGCATGGAGTTGTTCTTCCCTGGGTGCAGGACTTTGCACTTTCCCTTGCTGAACTTCATGAGGTTCCCATCAGCCCATTTCTCCAGCCTGTCAAAGTCCCTCTGGATGGCAGCATGACCCTCTGGTGTATCAGCCACTCCTCCCAGTTTGGTGTCATCAGCAAACTTGCTAAGGGTACACTCTGACTCATCATCCAAATCATTAAGGAAGATGTTAAACAGGATTAGACCCAGTATTGACCCCTGTGGTACACCGCTAGTTAGTGACCTCGATGTCATACAACTGATCACCATCCTGTGGTCCCAGCTATTCAGCCAGTTTTCAATCCAGCTCACTGTCTGCTCATCCAGCTTATACATCAACAGCTTGTCTATGAGGATCTAATGGCGGACGGTGTCAAAGGCCTTACTGAAGTTCAGGTTGACAATATCTACTGCTCCCTCCTCATCTACCAGGCCAATCCCTTTATCATAGAAGTTTATCAGATTGGTCAAGCATGACTTCCCTTTGTGAAGCCATGTTGACTACTTCTGGTCATCTTTTTGTCATTCATGTGCCTGAAAATGGTTTCCAAAATCAATTGTTCCATCACCTTCCTAGGGTTCAAGGTGAGGCTGACTGGGCTGTGGTTCCTGGGTCCCTCTTTTTACCCTTTTTGATGACAGAAGTGGCATTTGCTGACCTCCAGTTCTCAAGTACCTCATCTAGTCACCATGACTATTCAAAGATTACCAAGAGTGGCTTCACAATGACATTAGCCAGCTCCCTCAACACTAGTGGATGCATCCCATCAGGGCCCATGGACTTATATATGTCCAGTTTGTTTAAGTATTCCCTGACCTGATTCCTCGTCCACCAAGTGTACATCTTAGAATTATAGAATCATAGAATAGTTTGGGTTGGAAGGGACCTTTAAAGATCATCTAGTCCAAACCCCCTGCAGTGAGCAGGGACATCTTTAACTAGATCAGATTGCTCAGAACCCCGCCCAACCTGACCTTGAATGTTTCCAGGGATGGGGGCATCTACCACCTCTCTGGGCAACCTGTTCCAGCGCCTCACCACCCTCATCATAGAAAATTTCTTCCTTATATCTAGTCTAAATCTCCCCTCTTTTAGTTTAAAACCATTACCCCTTGTCCTATTGCTCCAGATTTTCCGCCTGGTCTCTTGTGGGGAATCTTGTTAGTAAAGACTATCAGATGCTTCGAAACGACCAATCTAAAACTTGCTGTTGCTAAATGAAGTCAGTACTGCTTTATTTTGATTTCAGCCTTTTTCTATTTATGAAAGGGATTCACCTGAATGATGGTCATATCCAAGCTAGACATCCTGGGAGATGTTTGTAGTCATTGGAGAGAGAAATAGCCATTCTTAGGGAAGAGTTCCCTTAAGTCCCACAGCTGAAGTGCGGGCTTGTGATTCAAGATAAGCACAAATATATTAGGATAGAATAAGCTATGCCTACTGGTGATAAGGAGAGCTTGTGTGGCAAGAGCTATGGAACTTTAATGTATGAAGCTCTAGTTTGTCCCATGATGCACCTGAGCCCTGCCTGTGTGCACACCCAGTACATTTAGTCATTAATTCCCTGTGTGGTCAAAACTCTCTATCTACTTATCTGCATAGATGACATAATGGATCAGTTTGAAATAGTGGAGGGCCTGAGACATGGTGATTGATTGAATTCCTAACCATTTTCACAATTAAGTATTTGACTAATTGTTACAGGAGTTTTCCCGGTGGGAATTTCAGACTATTTAGGATATTTCCCTGGGCAGCTCCTATTGCACATAGGTTAATCTATATGCTTAAATGTGTTAATTAACATCCTGCATGGTTAATCTGGCCATTGCAGAGACTCCCCAGACTTGCAGAATTGACCTCTATACAAAGATAAGACTCTCTTCAGGGACAAGAGGGTAATATGTCAGGGATAAGACTCTTCAGTGACACTAGAAACTGTCTCTGAAGATGCAAATATGATTCTGTCAGACAGTCTTGTAGGTATTTAAGATAGTAAGAAGATATTTTGTATATAATTTAAAATAATACATAGGAGTAGATCATGCAAATGCTGGACTGATCTCAGGACCATGGACCAGATAGGTATCATAATTCAGCAGAATAGTAGTTTTGGGAGTCTCACCTGAACCAGGTGAAGATGCTGTTGTAAAGACCTTTGTCTTGTCTGACATCCAGGCAGTGACCAACCATGTAGTTCAAAAGATTTGATTCCCTACACAAACATTACTCTATGCCAAGACTGCAAGGTTTAAGCATTGGTTAGATGAATCCCATGGCCATAGTAGATTAGGTCAGAGCCTGTCAACATAACTACTTGAGTTCAGGATTTATGGCAGCAACAAAGTATCCATTACACTGCCTAAAACACAGGAAACTCTGAATTGCCAGAAATTTTCTGAAGGATGTCTTCTCAAATACGTAGCCATCAATCTTGGGTATGACTGTTTGACATGTACCAATCTGGAAAGTCTAACTATTATTATAAAAATGACTGCAATACTGCTTTGGCTTGAGTGATGGTAAGTAGCATGTTTATGAGAGCTGAACTCTGAGTAACGGAGATCAGCTACCATATGATCTTCTTTGAGCCCAATGCGTGCATTAGAAGATTGCTGGTGGAATCCAAGGACGGAAAGTGATTTATTCAGAGCACTATATCATAAGGACTTTTCACCTCAGTGACTCCAAATTTGGATTGCCATCTCTTTCCTGCAGCTAAACCAAGTGATGAAAGTTTTAGAAAAATCTGAGTAAACATGCAAATTTCAGAGCTCTCAGAATGGTTGACCTTTAAACAGAAAGGAGTTCTCAATCATAACAAAAGGAGAGCTAATGCCCTATATAATTCTGAATGATCATTAACAGCAAGAAAGACACTTGCACATAGGTCAAGAATAGAGCAGATCAATAAAGAAAAAGTGCTACTAAAAATTTTTGGCTTGTATTGTCTTGGTAGTCCCTGGAGACTTACCTTCCACATTAAGATTTGATCCACAATATATCTCTTATTTTAAAGGAAACTGTAATAAGAACTACTTCAGAGAATGATTTCTGTTTGGTATTTTTATGCATTATAACCAGCACACGTCTTCATGGGCTATGGGGCATTGCAAATGGCATAAGGATTTGCTTGAAATTTTCATCAAAAACTTGCTTCTCCCAGCAGCAGATGCTTTCATGTAGAGATTGTACCAGAGAAACTCAACAGGATGAAGCAGCAAAGAAAAGTTTACCCACCAGAAATAGTCAAAAAATCTTGATCCTAAAGGCATACTGATAGAGTAAAATCCAGTAATATGCAAATTGCTCTGATTATTTGGTAAAGTGAATAAAAAGGCTTCAGACATTAAATAAGTATCATATTGGGACAACAGTTTATACCTGTGTTTAGAAACACCACTAATAATATGTTTAACAGCACTTCCAATAAAAGATGTAAACCTTTGATATGTATCTAAGTTTTTCTGTTTGTGCCTAGATCAACTATCATACATACAAGGGACCTTTTACTGGTTCCCTTCTGGTCTATTTTCTCAAATTTCTGGTGGAAGCAAGGTATGTACGAGAAGAAACAAGGGGTAGGATATACTGTATTTTACACCAGTATACCCTGGTACAGAGTTATAACATGGACAAAGAGCACAACCAGCTGCAGGAATTTAGAAAAGCTGAGTTTACTGCAGAATGATGGAGGCACCACAAAAAATTAACACTGATTAAATATGATCTCAGTTAAATGTCTTGCATTCTTATTCAATTAAGAGGCTGGTGTCACAGAACAGGATCCAAGAAAACCTAGACTGCTAAGCAGGTAGTTACTTAAAGGCACTCTCAGGACAGGGCTGCCTGGACCTATGCAACAGAGAAAAGTTGAAGAAAAGACTGGGAGAATCTTAAAGCCACTTTCAGAATCCTCCCAGAGCAGTGTTGGATATGTGTCGCCCAAAACTTTCTCATAAAGATAATAACAAATGAACGTCTGGGAAAATGAATAGAAAATGAGCATGTTTTCTTTGAAAAGCTAGAGGTAGCAAGTGGGCTGCCTTTTGTATTTTTAGGAAAACTTAAGAAGTGAGAGAAAAGTAATCACTCTGTCTGTGTTAAAACTAAACATCCCACAGCTTTAAGTGGTCTCCTCAGAGCTGTACTACAGATTAGGTTTGAGGGTGTTACATGCTTTTATTGCTACATTTGTTCTACTGTGCTATACAGAATTAAGTGTCTCTTTTCTGATCACTTTATTGTATCTAGGTGACATTCAGTGAGAACTGGTAAATCTCAGAACTTGAATCCTCCTTCCATGGCTTTTTAAACATAGTTTATATTATAATTTCCCAGGAGACAAAAAAGGCCTTCAGACCTCATGGAAGAAGCTGTGCCTTACTGCTTCAAATGTTAGACATCAGTGTGTTTAATAGCCATGTTTCATTCTTGTGTTCTTTTTCTTTTCTATTACCCTAATTCTGTAATTCCTCTTTGCATATGAACATTAAGTTCTGGGATCTTTGCATGTAAACATGCAGTCAGTTACTTTTTCATGTAAACAGGTAGGTAGCAGCTGAATGGTTTTCACTGCTGGACTTGGGTACTTGCATTGATGGTCTTACATGAAAGATATCTTTCAGATTATTTGATATTTTAAAGCCTTGAGAGTCCCTCTCTTGCATTGATCCTAACTGAAGTTACAGGCTTAACTAACTCAGGGACTCTGAGCCTAAGCCCTCAAGACTGTCAGGACTTAATCTGTACCACTCTTCTGGGCATTTTATGTTGCCTGTTATGTAGTCAGTTTAAGCACTGACTATTGAATATGATGAGTTTTGTGCATGCACTTTAAAGTTCCTGTTTTACCACTTATAAGCCTACAGATTTTATTTGGAAAACTAGCAGCTGACAAAATACATAAAACTTGAGCTCTGCAACATACCATTAATTAGTTTCTTTAGATATTATGTAAGAGCACTAGACCCTAGTCCTGCATGTGAAAGAGAAAGGCTTCATAAGCATAGACTGTATGTATAAATGACTATTGAAGAAAAGGACTACTGGTATTTCTTAAGAAAGTCAATGGAAATGCCCAACAATAAGATCAAAGGGTACAGAATTGGTAATTTAAAAGATATGGGTATTTATTTAGAAATCTGAAATCAAATCACTAATTTTGAAACTCTCTAGTATCTATTTTAAATGGCAAAATCCTGAAACTCATAACAAAAGAAAAATCTCGAAGTTATCAAAATGAAAAATAAGTGGGGAAATACATTTTTTTATTTCCTAAAAATTTATTCTAAATTGCCAAGCAGGTTAAATTAGAACTGTATTTTAAAATTGCTAGTAATATATTATGCAACCCTATCCCAGTTTTTTTTATATTATGAAGGTATTTAGCTTAATCCTCAAGCTTCCACTGCACAATTTTTATAGTTCAGTAGTCCTAAACTAGGTTAAGTGTGAATTACTCAAATAAATAAACAAATAAGATTATCTCTCACTTGCACGGTGTTGTACAACTGATCTTGCTACATCACTTCTTCCTAGTCAAACTGTTCTTTTTCCTCTTTCAGCTAGTGAGATTGTCTTAAATATCATTATCTATTTCCTTTTAGAGATTTCTGTGAACTAAATTTTCACTGTATCTGCAAAACTCCCAGGGTAAATTAAATGTGAATCCTCAATCTTAGGCATATCTCTCAATTACATGCACCTGTGCTGGATCAATTAGCTTGCCTAATTCTTAGCAACAATAAATGGCCCACAAGTGTTCTCCATTAATTAAAATACTATCAGCCTTTTCCGAGTGCACTTCTGATGTATTCTGTCTACAGCAGCTCTGAGGGCAGCTACTCTTGGATGGACCTCTGGGTGTTAATTTGCCTTTTAAGCTTGCTGTGCCTCACTGCAAATTACTGCTGGATTTTTTTTTCTTTTTTTTTCCCCCATGAAGCACAGCTTTTGTTTTATTAGCTACTGTGAGGACTGTATGCTGTTGAACACAACCAAATCTTGTACTGTAGCATTTCTTATTTTAAATGAAAGCTTTTTGTTGCTTCTGCTGTTTAATTTTTGTTGTAAAGCCAGATTGGACCTCTCTTTAATGGCTTTATTTGACGTCAGTCTATCCAGAAAATAATTTCTTTGCATGGATGTAATGCATAAGCTACTGTAGAATAGTAATTCTTTTAGGTGTTAGAAAAGCATGTTTAAATCATACTTATGTGCTCATGACCTTTCTAATACAATGATTTAAGAGAGTTTTGCAGATTAACTGCACTCCCTGAAAACTCTCTGCTTAAAAAGCACCCTGGCCACACGCAATGATTTTGTTTAATGATGCAATTCAACTTTATTGGAAGGACCATTTTTAAAAAGCCATACTGCTAAGTATGGCTTTATAAATTATTTATAGAGAATTGCTGGGACAATATCTTGCTTGGTGAGCTGCTGGTGTCAGTACCACTGAATTATCCATGGAAATTAAGTCAACAAAGTTTATTCTTTTCTTCTTCTCTTCCACCATCAAACTTCAGTATAAATTCATGCCAGAAGCCATTTTAGAATTTTATGCAGAAATAGTTTTCATTGCCTCACTGAGTATTTCAAAGAGGCAGAAAAATCTTTCATTAGTATCCTGCTTCTATTCTTAATTAGCAATTTTAAAGCAGTCAGTTGTGCAATATGTACAAGTATTTGGTAGACATTTTTGTAATACACTGTAAGCCTAAAGTTATGAAAAATTGAGCAGAATTATGGAAAATATTATGTAATAAGTACATTAATAAACCTAAATGTAAATAAGTATTAACAGGAACAATAAAATGGAAACATAGACCTTTTTATTCTATTTTAAAATATGTCTTTTAGTTGTCATTTTATTGACCTGTTTCATGATCATTCCCAGAGACTTCAATCCAACGTGTTATTGACATCAAGGGGAAATTCAGTGGGAGCGTCTTACATAGAGTTTTTCTGAAATCCCTACCTCTCTGTTGCCATGACAACACAACTGTTCTTCCTGGAGAGGATGTTTTCTCTATTTTTCTATTCCCAGAAAAATAATTTCACAGCTTTGTTGTTGCAAATATTGGGGGGGAGTACAAAACCGAAACCAGAATACAATCCAAAACCCAATGCATTCTAAATGGACTTTCTGGGTTATCAATGAACAAAGGAAGGAAGACCTAGAATTTGAAGCTCGTGGTTACATTCTATAAAAGTTTTTAGTTTCTGCATATTGTGCCATCTGTATGGGATGTTCTAACTACATGTACAAAAGATACAAAAGGTGACACTCCCCTTTCTGTGACTTTTGAACGAAAGTAGTTTTCATGCAGTTTTTTATGAACCATAATTTTTGGAGTGTACTTGTGTGTAAAAGACACAGTCTGAGAATGCTACCTGAGTCAAGTGACTTAGGCTACTTAGCATATGCAAAGCTTCCCTGGACCTAGTTGCTAGCCACCTAACTTCAGTTTAAGTTCTCCTGGGAACAGAAATGATGTAGAATAACATTTCTTTGCCTAGTCAAAGAAATGGTTTGTGCATAGCTAGCACAAACCAATAGAATTATATTTCTCTTAACATGCAATTAGATTACAAAAGTGCCCAGGATTAAAAAAAAAAAAGTCTCCATTATTCTAGTATAAAAAGCAAGAAGAGTGCACCAGGGAGCACGGAATACTTTTCAAGAATAGGAGCGCAGGTCCTACTCGTTATTTTTCTTCTGCTGAGGCATTTTAGTGTAACTAGACCTTTACCTGAAAATAGAAGTAATCCTACATGAAGGGAAATCTGTACTAGCGAGTAACACAAAGGTAGTGTTATATGGAGGCAATCTAATTTTTAAAGATGGTCTAATATTGCTTTCAAGCATATGAAATGCAAATTTACTATCGGTTTTGTATCCTACACTGACAATCATTTGTATTTTTTCTTCACTGACATTTTTACTTAAATTTTATAGCTGAATCAGAAACAAAGAACTGTATCATGCTTTTTTCCCTGTAGTTAAATCTCTAAAATCAGCAGTTTCCTTATAGGTGATTAAGTCTCATAGGAAGAATACTAGTAATACATTATAAGAAAGTTTCAGGAAGAACAAGGAAGGTGCAATAATATTCTTGAAATAGTAAACGACAGCATTATCATTTACTTGATATAAAATAGGGAAACGATAAGCAGTAGTAAAAATTCAGACTCTAAAGAGGAGTCTATTGAATTATATGAATTGGTATTTTCATTTATATCCATTGCAACAAAATCTATCTTCCTGCATCAAAATCTTTTCCAGTTTCTATCCTGCCTATGTGTATACACCAGCGTAAATTTGATTTCATTTTAAAATATGCATCCTAACAAACACAACTTTTATCTTAAATAATTAAGCTATGAAATCCCTTACTTAATGCATTTCTTGAGAGTAAATTTGTAAAAAATATTCCCAATTCACAGAATGAATACTATCTGCAGATAGCCAGGAGAACATATTTGACACGGCCAACCTTTAAAAGGAAAACAATGCCAAAATATCAGTTCCAAAAATACTCAGCAGACTGTGGAATTGTATATGGTCCTGTGAGTACAGAAAAAGCTTGAGGATTTCAGGTATTCTGAAATCTTAAATGGACTTGGAATGGACATCAAAACTTGCACACAGAATTTACCTGTGAACAGTAGGAGATTTCTGAATAAATAAAGACAAGAAAAATGGAATTTGTCTGAATCTTATTTTAATGGTATTCTGCAACCTCTTTTATGACTTGGGAAGTATTCATTTCTAACAGAAAACATGTTTAATTCAACTATTTAGAGAATTTACATTATACCCTGTTCTAGTTTTTTTCCGTTCTAACTGAATTCTTAAAGAAAAACTAGAGTGTAATAGCAGATCATAAGCTAAGGGGCTATTTTATAAATAACAAGATATATTTATATATAATGTAGCCATCATGTTTGTCTCTAAACTATCTTTTTAAGTTTGTGTATGTTTAATTTGGTAGCTTGTTTAGGGTACAACATAGCACCAATGACAGCATAGTAGCAAAGAAAATAAAGAAATCCTACTAGATTATATAGTCAACCAGACTGCCACAGTATTTTTTTAAATAAACCTGCAAGTGTTTTACCCAATTCTGTTTTCAGTACTTCAGAAGATATAGTTCTGTCCACTTTCCTCAGAAGGTAATTGTTCTATATTTCCTTAGCATTTATTGTGATAGAGTGGGAAAGTGTTAAACATAATGACTGTATTTGCTTAGGCATTTGTACCCTCTTCCTCCACAGCACAAATAGGGTCATTATATTCAGCTTATCTCTGTTTTATTACACAGACCACTTCTTTGACAAGAGGAGGTATTTTGGAAGGCTTCTACAGAATCATAGAATCATACAGGTTGGAAAAAACCCCTAAGATCATCGTGTCCAACCGTCAACCCAACACACCATGCCCACTAAACCATGTCCCTAAGGGCCTCATCTACACGTCTTTTAAATACTTCCAGGGATGGTGACTCCACCACTTCCCTGGGCAGCCTGTTCCAAGGCCTGACCACTCTTTCAGGAAAGAAATTTCTCCTAATGTCCAATCTAAACCTCCCTTGGCGCAACTTGAGGCCATTTCCTCTTGTCCTATCGCTAGTTACTTGGCAGAAGAGACCAACACCCACCTCGCTACAACCTCCTTTCAGGTAGTTGTAGAGCGCGATGAGGTCTCCCCTCAGCCTCCTCTTCTCCACGCTAAACAGCCCCAGTTCCCTCAGCCGCTCCTCATAAGACACGTGCTCCAGGCCCTTCACCAGCTTCGTTGCCCTCCTCTGGACACGCTCCAGCACCTCCATGTCCTTCTTGTAGTGAGGGACCCAAAACTGAACACAGTATTCAAGGTGCGGCCTCACCAGTGCCGAGTACAGGGGGACAATCACTTCCCTAGTTCTCCTGGCCACATTATTTCTGATACAGGCCAGGATGCCGTTGGCCTTCTTGGCCACCTGAGCACACTGCCAGATCATGTTCAGCCGGCTCTCAATCAGCGCCCCCAGGTCCTTTTCCTCTGGGCAGCTTTCCAGCCACTCTTCCCCAAGCCTGTAGCGTTGCCTGGGGTTGTTATGGCCGAAGTGCAGGACCCGGCACTTGGCCTTGTTGAACCTCATACAGTTGGCCTCAGCCCATCGATCCAGACTGTCCAGGTCCCTCTGCAGAGCCTTCCTAACCTCCAGCAGATCAACACTCCCGCCCAACTTGGTGTCATCTGCAAACTTACTGAGGGAGCACTCGATCCCCTCATCCAGATCATTGATAAAGATATTGAACAAGACCGGCCCAGTACTGAGCCCTGGGGAACACCGCTCGTGACCGACCGCCAACTGGATTTAACTCCGTTGACCACAACTCTCTGGGCTCGGCCGTCCAGCCAGTTTTTTACCCAGCGAAGAGTGTACCTGTCTAGGCCGTGAGCCACCAGCTTCTCTAGGAGAATGCTGTGGGAGACAGTGTCAAAAGCTTTACTGAAGTCCAGGTAGACCACATCCACTGCCTTTCCCTCATCCACGAGGCGGGTCACCTGGTCATAGAAGGAGATCAGGTTGGTCAAGCAGGACCTGCCTTCCATGAACCCGTGCTGGCTGGGCCTGATCCCCCCAATTGTCCTGCACATGGCTCGTGAGCACCCTCAAAACCAACCGCTCCATGATCTTCCCCGGCACCGAGGTCAGGCTGACCGGCCTGTAGTTCCCTGGATCCTCCTTCCGGCCCTTCTTATAGATCGGCGTCACACTGGCGAGCCTCCAGTCGTCCGGAACTTCCCCAGTTAACCAGGACAATAGATTGTAACCAGGACAGTTAACCAGGACAATAGATTGTAAAAAATGAACTTTTAATTTAAAAATTTCTTATAGGATTTTTGCCAATGAAAACATTATTTAATAGCTTAGCTTCCTGTTGATTGCTCTGAAATGAGGTTCCCCAACAATTACAGACAGAAGATTTGTGATATGTCAGTCATTTTAAAGTCATGCACAATTCTGCTCAGATGACAAATCATCTCTGCACATATATTGTCTCCAGAGCACAGTACACTAGCATGCCTACCAGTAACAATGATACTCACCACCTCTGCTTTCTCTTCAGTTAATACTTTCTGGTCTTTGTATCAAGCAGAAATGGGTGATTGTGCATATGTGACCAGGTTGTCATTAATATTGCCCATACTGTTCACTAATAAAAAAAAAAAAAAAACAACCAAGACAAAAACCCCAAACATAGCATGAAAGCAGAGATTTTTAATGTAATATTTTAGTATAAAGACAGAAAAATTCACATTTAATTTCTTCCCTTGATTTTGCCAATTTAAAAGCATTTTTTGGTCAAAAAGGGCATGTTTCAAACTTTCTACAAGTAGCCATGGCATACACTTTAATTCTTACTACAAGTGAAAACAAGTTTTTCTTTTCTAAGAAGCTTTTCTACTGAAATATTATAGACTTCTCCACAAGTGTATATGCATCTTTCAGGAATTTGGCAAAACAGCTAGACAAATTCTGTAATGAATATAGGTGTTGATGTTCCCTGAGATTTGATTTGCACCCAGCAGAACAAGTAGATATCAGGGAATAAAAAAGGTCGACTGGCTGGCAGCATTTGGGTGGCTAAAGGAAAGCCAAATCTTTCACTAGAGCAGCTTTGGCATGCTTAATGGTTTGGGCTGGCAGAAGGTAAAATGTTTATAAACTATGCTTGTCAAACTTTAATATTTTGTCCCCTAGTATAAGGTCTATCTAGACTGAGAGACAGGCTCCTTTACAGCTATGACTTTCCTATGGAAGCCTTAGGAGAATATTAAAGCTACAATATTAGGTTCATTTAAGACAGCTTGCTGTCATGGTTTAACCTCAGCCAGTAACTAAGCATCATACAGCCACTCATTCACTCCTGCTCGGTGGGATGAAGGACAGAATCGGAAGGGTAAAAGTGAGAAAACACATGGGTTGACATAAAGACTGCTTAATAGGTAGAGCAAAAGCCGCTCTCACAAGCAAAGCAAAGCAAGGAATTCATTCACTACTTCCCATCAGCAGGCAGGTGTTCAGCCATCTCCAGGAAAGCAGGGCTCCAACACGCGGAAAGGTGACTTGGAAAGACAAACACCATCACTCTGAACATCCCCTGCTTCCTTCTTCCCCCAGCTTTATATGCTGAGCATGACGTCATATGGTATGGGATATCCCTTTGGTCAGTTGGGGTCAGCTGTCCCAGCTATGTCCCCTCCCAACTTCTCCCCACTGGCCTACTCGCTGGTGGGGTGGTGTGAGAAGCAAAAAAGGCCTTGACTCTGTGTAAGCACTGCTCAGCAGTGACGAAAATATCCCTGTGTTATCAACACTGTTTTGAGCACAAATACAAAACATAGCCCCATACTAGCTAGTATGAAGAAAATTAACTCTATCTCAGCCAAAACCAACACACCTGTTCATGTTATACATCTGATCACAGAGTCACATGAAACAGTACAGTACAATTCCGGAAGATAGAGCTTGTTTCATTCTAAATGCAGAGGAGAATAAATTAAGTGCAGATAGTATTGTTTATTAAAATTAAATATGCAATTGAAACACAAAGCTGAGACATATATTAGACAGGAAAGTTTGGCATATTTGAATATTAGTACTGTTCTGTACTCACTTAAATTCTTGGTTTCTTGCTAAATAAATTCCTATAAATACGCAGTCTTACTGTGGTCTCATGGCAGAGTTAGAAAGAACTAATTCAGAAGTAATGTTCATAAAAACAGGGAAAATATAAACCACAAATGCTATATAGTTATACATAGTTGCAAATCTTGTGGGTTTGATCAGTTTCGGGGAACTAGTATGGTATTACAAAAAAAAAAAAAAAAGAAGAAGAAAAAGAAAAGGTGGTTTACTTGTCTCAGATGATTAATGTTGTAGACTGGAGGTTGCTTGCTAATAGATGTTGCATTTGAGCTACCAGACTGCTTCAGCAGCCTATTGAGAGAACAAAAAGTCCTCTAGTCTTTTTTCAGACTTGCTGGTATCACATAGTGAGAGGCTAACAGATACAGAAACTGTTCTTTTTCATTATATCAGGAGAGTTTATGGCCAAATCCTATTCAAGATTTTTCTGGCTGGTCAGAATAAAGACATTTGCCTTCTGATGATATATTGGCATCAGCCAGTGGCATTTGAGTAGCTTCTTTTGGCAAAAATAAATAAATGAAAAACCTATTCTAATATGTTAGAGCTCAGAACTGCCTCAGGTCAAAAAAGAAATGTTTAGCTAAATATGTCATAAGGTCCAAGTACTTTTAGACAGGCAAGAAAGTAAGATTCGTCTTGATCAGAAGAAAATGAAGAAATGTGAAAAAATCCCAAAGTAACAGGAAGATACTATTCATATATTCATAAATGAAGACTGAATATTATTCTACACAGCAGTGCTGACTTTTTTTTTATTTTTTTACCTGTAGTTTAATTTTCAATAACACCTTAAAGACAAAATTTGGATGAAACTGCTTCCCGTGTGTAATCATAAAAATACAGTTTGTTCCTTGTCTCATAATCTAGAATTGGAATTGGAGTTGTATTTGATGGACAAAGTAAAATGAATGAACAGCACAGTTTTGAGCAAGATTCAAAGTTATCTTCATTTTTCTTGGACAGGCAGATGCTATAACAATATAATTCTTTATGATTTGTTGTAGCAAAACTAGAGGCTTAACTGATGGGATGTTAAAGCAAAGATGACCATTATTTTTTAGGAAAGGAAATAGAAACCCTTTAATGATTGAGCTGACAATCTTCACAGTCATTAAGGGCACTGATAGGAACATTTTCACTATGGTATATAGATACTAGCTGTCATAAATTAGTATTACCTAATGTCAAATTCCCACTCACCATACTAAAAATATAGCCTTTGTAGAGACTGTATATACTCTTCACACAAATATAGGATCTTATTCTTATGAGATGTTTCATTTAAAGGGATAAACCTTGGTTTATATTCTCTTTTCAGAGGTAGAAAGTATAAACAATATTTATAAGACTCAGCACACCACAGTCACATAAACCTACAAGCCCTCAGGGACATACCTGGGAGAGCACTACATCTTCTGCTCTGGGAGCGCAACCCTCCCAGGACACAAAACAGATTGCTCGGGAGTACTGTGCAGGAAAAGAGGATGGTGTGGTCCTCTCTGGTTAAACCTTTATGTGGAGCAATGCTAGGTTATGTGAAAAAAGCTCATAAACTATCTGCACACCCACAAAGAAGTTCAGAGAGACAATGGCAGGAGGGGGAGCCCAATTAATGGCCTCGCCTGACTCCTCACAAGTCCATTATCACAGGAGAGCCATTTGCCCATCAAAAGCCCAATTCTATCAAAGGGCCAGAGGGGCATAGGGATGCACAATGGCAGGCAGGATCCCACATTAAAGACTCATTAAAGATGAACAAACATCTTGTCCAGACCACTCCCAGAGCTGTCCCATGAGAGCCTTCAGCCTCATTGTCCAGGTGTGAAACCCATCAAGATGAGTCATCAGGAGCAACTCTCTGGATCACCTTTCAGATTAAGGGGTCTGGGCCATCTAGGGGTATGGGACACATTATGGGATGCAAGGGAAGAATAGTTCATGATTGCACAGAACTTATTACGGGATGTTTAGGGGAGGAACCAAAAGCAGGAAAAGGGAGGGGTTTAGGTGATTTGGGGAAGAACAAGTGAGGGAAAAGGAAGAGCTAAGGGGAAAAAAAAGCCAGTTGAATGTAAATATTTTTTCTGTCAGTACACTTCTCTGGCTGTCAAGACCTGGGAAGCCAGCAACTGGGGAGACTGGGATCCAAGGACAGCTACTGGGCAGACTGAGGGTCTGAACTCAGTAGCTGGAAGGACCCACCTTATACATAAATATATACATTTTCAATATACATATTGGATCTCCATCCTGCTCAGCCAGAGAGGGGAGCAGGATGAGGTCATTGGTGCTGTCAGTGATTGTGTGTGATGTGTGTGTCCGTCTGTGATCTGTGCCACCACCTGTGTGTATCTGTAAATATGTGGTGTATATATGCCCTGTGTACGTGTACCTGCTGGAAATACATCTTCAGCCTCACTAGTGGTTGGACCTGGGGACATGGAGTAGCAGCAGCCTCACCTCTCTCAGGATATTGGATCTGGCATGATATATATTTTCCTCTAACATAATATACTTAAAATAAAAATATTTTAAAGGCTTATGGATCTGCATATCCTGAAAATATTTTAACTACATGTTGTTATTGCACATAAAACATGTTTACTGAAACATTCAGCATTTATAAATCTATAGCAACTTCTCAGAATCATGAAAAAAAGCTCACGATCTAAATACTACAGTATTTTTTTTCCTTTTTCTAAAGGGTTAGAATTGTATCAGTCCCTGCAGGTTCCCCCCGAGTTTTAGTTTCATTCCAAAGGAAAGTCCACCAACAGGTTTTTTTTTCTGCTCTCCTCATATATATCTTTTTGTTTGTTTGTTTTTCAAGTAGTGCTGGAGATTTTTCTTGGGAATGTCACCGAAATCGGGAAGGAACCTCGTAACACCAATGTAGTGTTAAAAGGCAGGCATTCTTTATTAGCAGCGCTGGGGACACGGGGGATCGCTCCACCACAGCGTGTCCAATTTGTTGCACCTTTCACCATAAATTTATACAACAAAATCATAAATATACATAGCATTACATCATTTACTAATACATATGCATGACTAGTCTTCGCTTCGTATTAAAATGAGCTCTCCTCCCATTTGCGCCTGCGCACTGTTGCTTGGTGGTGGTCGTCAGGGGTCTTGGAGATGAAGGCTAGTGACTCCTCTTCGTCACTGTTGGCTGACCCTTTTACTTTGCGCAGACGCAGTGGCCTTTTGGCTTCTATCCGACCTAGGTGATTTGCTTCAACTGGTTTCTTCTAAGCATCAGTTGCTTCTTACAATAGTATGCTAAATTATCTTCTAATATTTAACAAACCAACAGTCCCTCATGTTCCTAAATTTATTTGTACTGTACTGTACTATAGAAACATGAACAGAACACTCTACCTGAATTTATAATGACTATTTGTTTCAAACATCTACTCCTAGCAACTAGTGATTTCTTTTGATCATTAATTTGATTGGAATTTAACCCGATCATGGTTTGGGGCTTTACAGAGAAATTTAAAGTAGCAGCACTGCTTGGTAACTGTATGGTAACATTTCCCCCCTTTGGAAGTCTTGAAATTTTATTTAATTTCAATACTTCCACAATATTAACTATTTACAAAGGCAGGATTCGTGTTTGCTAGATTGTAATTGTCACCACTATTTCCTACTAGTGCGAGAGTGATCTTTCGATCAACGGCGGCCTTCCTTGTGAACTCTCTTTTCAAGCAATAATAGATAAGCAATATCACTAGGGAAATAATTAACAAACACAATACAGTACTAATTAAAGATTTTACCCAGGATTCAAATTTGTCGTTAAAATTCCCCATGGAATCGACTCACCTACTGCTCTCGGAATTGGGAGGCATGCCGTTATTTGGGTGACATTTTGCAATTTAGCAGACTCCTTTATCAATCCTATCATTAGATTTTCTTCCGGAGTCCTTTTGGGAATGTGTATCAATTGCTCTGATGAATCTTCAATTTCTGTTTTGTTCATTTGATTTCCTTCTTCTCCAAATAAAGTTCCCACCAATATTAATTGCCAAATTAACATACATTTTCTTACAATCAAACACATTTTAGAGTCAACTTTACAGTTTCTGGATCCCTATTAATAATTTTCCACGACGGGGCCTTCTTTACTCGAGTGTAATGTATCCACGGCTCCACTCCTTCTACTTTGATTGCAGTGTAAGTTGTTAACAGTACCTGGAAGGGTCCCTTCCACTTCTCCTGCAGTGGTTCAGAGTTCCAGGTTCTTACATATACAAGATCACCTGGCTGATACTGATGTACAGGCGTATCCAAGGCAAGTGATCTAGTCAATACCACATATCTTCGGAGTGCTCCAAGGACTTTCCCTAAAGAAATCAAATCTCTTTTCAAATCAGTTTCCCCAGTTACCTTCATATCCCCTGGGATTAAAGGAATTTGGTATGCTTTACCATACAAAATTTCATATGGACTTACACCGTCTTTGGCTTTGTTGGTGCGGCAAGGAAAGGCCTCCGGCCATCCAGAAAATGTGTCAATCAACACTAACAAATATCTACACCCATTTTGCCTGGGTAACTCAGAAAAATTTGCCAATAATCTCCAGGAGAATTTCCTTGCTTTATTACTCCTAACGGTGGCTTCTTTTGGTTCAAAGGATTATTCTTATGACAAATTAGACACTTAGCTACTATTAATTTAACTATTCCTGTCATTCCCACGCAAACTGCAAATGTTTTCAAATTAGATATCATTGCATCTATTCCCCAATGTGTCTGCTCATGCTTTTCTTTTGCAAGTTCTATCATAACCTGCGGGGTCACTATTACTTGTTTTTCCGGTGTTACCCACCATCCTTCGGCATTTTGGGATGCCTTTAATTGCTCTGCCAATTGGTTATCCAATTTACTATATTTTGGTTTTGAATCAGGGAGTTTTATGTGTTTTACTGGTACTAGTGCAAGGATGCCTTGTTTTGCTGCCTCTTTCGCAGCTTTATCTGCCAATCGATTACCTATGTTTACTACTGTTTGACCAAATTGGTGGGCTTTGACTTCTTTCGGTTTCTGTACGTCTTCTAGAAGTTGGAGAATTTCTTCCTTGTATTTTATAGATGTTCCTTGAGCTGATAACAATCCTCTCTCTTTCCAAATAGCTCCATGAGCATGGATCACACCAAACGCATATTTAGAATCAGTCCAAATGTTTACCCTTTTTCCCTCGGCAATTTGCAGAGCTCGCCTTAATGCAACCAGTTCTGCTTTCTGTGCTGAGGTATTTGTAGGCAGCATCCTTGATTCCAGTACCTCGGTGGTGGTGACAACAGCATACCCGGCCATTCGCTTTCCTTCCTGGACAAAGCTGCTTCCATCAGTAAACAGTTCCAAGTCAGGATGTTCCAGAGGTTCATCTCTCAAATCCAATCTACTGGAATAGACTTGTTCAATGGTTAGCAAACAATCATGTTCTAAACTTCCTGCTGGATTCTCTGTTGTTAGAAATATTGCTGGATTGACAATTGGTGTGGTTTTCAATTCCACATCATCTTGTTCCAATAGGACAACCTGGTATTTTAGCATTCTGCTAGGGGACAACCAATGACCCCCCTTTTGCTCTAGAACAGTTATCACCATGTGTGGGGCATATACCACCATCTTCTGTCCCATAGTCAACTTTCGAGCCTCTTGGATCAACAACACTGTTGCTGCTACAGCGCGCAAACATCCCGGCCATCCTTTACTCACATTATCAAGTTGTTTGGAGAAATATCCAACCGGTCTTTTCCAGGATCCCAGTCTTTGTGTCAGCACTCCCAGAGCCAGATGTTGTCTCTCGTGCACAAACAGCTCGAACGGCTTAGTCACATCAGGTAGTCCTAAAGCAGGAGCCATCATCAATGCTTTCTTTAGTTCTTTAAATGACTTTCGGCATTCAGGTGTCCAGGTCAAATACCGATCTTTGGATTCTTTCAAAGCCTCGTATAGTGGCTTTACATATAGTCCATAGTCCACAATCCAAAGTCGGCACCATCCAACCATTCCCAAAAAGGCTCTCAATTCCTTTGGGCTATTGGGTTCAGGGGTCTGACAAATTGCTTCCTTTCTTTCATTCCCCAATTGTCTTTGTCCCTGGGATATTTCAAAACCCAGGTAAATCACAGTTTCTTTTCCTATTTGGGCCTTAGTCTTAGAGACTCTATATCCACCTTGGCCCAGGAAGTTCAATAAACTAATAGTACTCTCGAGGCACTCCTTTTTGTTTTCTGCCGCTATCAAGATGTCATCCACATACTGTAACAATGTGCCTTTCCCTTGATTCTGTCTCTTCCATATTTCCAATTCTTTTGCCAATTGGTTTCCAAATATTGTAGGGCTATTTTTAAACCCTTGTGGAAGTACAGTCCATGTCAATTGTGTCTTCCGTCCTGTGGTAGGGCTTTCCCATTCAAAAGCAAATATGCTTTGGCTTTTTGCATCCAGGGGTATGCAAAAGAAGGCATCCTTTAAATCCAGTACCGTAAACCATTTATGTTCCTCTTTTAGAGAGGTCAATAAAGTATATGGGTTAGCTACAACTGGATACATATCTTGCACTATTTGATTTATAGCTCTCAAATCTTGGACTAATCGATATTCTTTTCCTCCAGATTTCTTTACTGGCAATATGGGAGTGTTATATTCTGATTCACATTCTATCAAGAGCCCATATTCTAAAAATTTTGTAATCAATTCTTCTAATCCTTTCCGAGCCTCCCACTTAATGGGGTATTGTTTTTGTCTTACCGGCTTGGCTCCAGGTTTCAGGTTTACTTTTACCGGTTCTGCCAACTTAGATCGTCCTGGTTTTCCACTCGCCCAAACCAATGGAATTACTGCATTTTCCACTTCTTCTGGAGTTTGTTCTTCCTTGGGGAAATCCAGAGGTTCAGCTAGGGTTGATTCCTCCGGTCCCCTTCATAAATCTTCGTCCAAGGTCATCAATTTAACTGCTTGAAGAGTTGGATCTAATTCTCTAATTTTGGGGCATTCTTTCTTCCAGTGTCCATGCTCCTTGCACGCGGCACATTGATCTTCCGCCAATCGGAGGTTTACCCTTTCTCTATCTCCAACATTCATTCCACGTCCTCTTCCTCTACCTCTACCCCTCCTATTATTTCCAGCTAGAATAGCCAGCAATTTTCCATCCCTTCGTGCATTCCTTCGTGCTTGTCTTAATTCTTTCTCTTTTTCTCTATTATTATACACAGTCCATGCAATTTCAAGCATTTTACCCAAATTCCTAGATTCAGAACCTTCCAATTTCTGGAGTTTCTTCCTAATGTCTGGGGCCGACTGGCCCATAAATATAGAGGCCAATTGCGCTTCTTCATCTGGTTTATCTAAATCTAAATTAGTATATTTTCTAGCAGTCACCTTCAGTCTTTCCATGAAGGCTGAGGGAGACTCATTTGGTTCTTGTCTTACATCATATAATTTTGACCAATTCATTGCCTTGGGCATTGCATGTCTCACACCGTATAAAATCCACCTCTGATATCTATTTAACATCTCTCTGGGCCCTGGTTGATTAGGGTCCCATTCAGGATTCACGGATGGAAAATTCTGTTCCACTGTTCCCTGTAAACCCCCGTTAGCATGTGCCCCTTCTACCTGCTTCCTAGCAGCATTTAATACCATCCCTTTATCAGTATCATCAAGCAAAGCATCCAATATCACTTGTAAGTCACTCCAATCTGGTCGCAATGCGAAAAACAAATCAACATATGCCATTTCATCCCATTTACCTTCCCTCTTACAAAATAACATCAGTTGTAGGATGGTATTATATTGCAATGTTCCATTCTCTGGCCATTTTTCCCCATCTTCCAATTTATACATGGGCCACCAATTATTACAATATTCAATTAGCTGTTTCCGAGTCAAAGGATCACCCCCCAAATCTTTCCAATGCTTCAAAATACATCCCAAGGGTGTTCTTTGTGGGACTGCTTTCTTGCTCGGAAAAGTACCCATCCTCCAAAGACTAGTTGAGTGTGATTGTGCACTATCACCAGTCACTAGTCAGAGGGACCCCAACCCCTGGTGGAGCTCCCTCTCCGGGGCCTCTTACCCCTTCCTTTACCCGGGTCTCTAGCCCAACCCTGCGAAGCTTTCACCGCGACTTATGGGCAGGCGTTATTACTAGGTACCTCTCAGCCCAACTCTGCGTAGCTTTCGCCGCGCCTTACGAGCAGACCGCGGGGACTCTACCCCTTTCCTTTTTAGAAAAGAATGCCTTTTTACCTGTTCCAGGGGACTTGCTTTGAATTCTTCGGTCCGGGGATCAGAGGTTCTCCCCGAGAATCCCTCGGTGCCGGCTGGAGGTCCTGTGATCCCACGGATCCGTCGAGATTCACAAGCAGGGTCCCATCTGGGTCGCCAAAACTGTCACCGAAATCGGGAAGGAACCTCGTAACACCAATGTAGTGTTAAAAGGCAGGCATTCTTTATTAGCAGCGCTGGGGACACGGGGGATCGCTCCACCACAGCGTGTCCAATTTGTTGCACCTTTCACCATAAATTTATACAACAAAATCATAAATATACATAGCATTACATCATTTACTAATACATATGCATGACTAGTCTTCGCTTCGTATTAAAATGAGCTCTCCTCCCATTTGCGCCTGCGCACTGTTGCTTGGTGGTGGTCGTCAGGGGTCTTGGAGATGAAGGCTAGTGACTCCTCTTCGTCACTGTTGGCTGACCCTTTTACTTTGCGCAGACGCAGTGGCCTTTTGGCTTCTATCCGACCTAGGTGATTTGCTTCAACTGGTTTCTTCTAAGCATCAGTTGCTTCTTACAATAGTATGCTAAATTATCTTCTAATATTTAACAAACCAACAGTCCCTCATGTTCCTAAATTTATTTGTACTGTACTGTACTATAGAAACATGAACAGAACACTCTACCTGAATTTATAATGACTATTTGTTTCAAACATCTACTCCTAGCAACTAGTGATTTCTTTTGATCATTAATTTGATTGGAATTTAACCCGATCATGGTTTGGGGCTTTACAGAGAAATTTAAAGTAGCAGCACTGCTTGGTAACTGTATGGTAACAGGAACAGAGGCATAAAGAAGATAAGCACTAAGTGAGAAGAGGTTTTGCAGTTCTATGAACAATCTCATTTCCTGTTCATAAACCTTTACAAGGTTTTAATATGTTCCTGACTTTATATCTGCATCTTAGTTTAAGAGGATTTTTAGGATCCTACAAATATTTTTCACAGTCTAGTTTTTTAATGTCTATGTATCTGAACAACTAATATCAATTTAAAATGTTCAGAGTAGGTCTGAATATATATGTCTTTTTTTTTTTTTCCTCATAGGAAAAAAAAACAGAAAGGGACACCCAGTATCTTTGCTATATTAGGTAAAAGACATGCTTTTATGATAATGTTCATTTCAGTGTTAATTAATAAGACAGTTTCACTTACAGGTTGCTCTCTAAGAAAGAGAAATCCTAAACATGTAACAATGTCCTAACCACAAAATATGTTATTAAAAGAGACAAAGGAGCTGAAGTAAGAAAATAAATACAGACAAAATGCTAATAATGAGTGAAATACTGGACTTGTATCTTTAATTATTTTTTTTGTAATTGAAACCTTCCTTTTTTTTTTTTTTTTTAATATTTGGGAACTCTTTAATCATATAACAGATGACAGAACAGAATAAGCAAGCTGTAACAGGAAACCTTCCAGCTCCTATATCAACGGCTGAAAATGCAGTGTCAGCAGTTTTCCTTAGATTTGGTCCCAGATGTAGATCTCAGTTTCCAAAGACATTGTGAGAAGAAATAATGAAGCTGGTCTGCTACAGATTTCTGCTATCTAACTCTTCTCATTTTCTAATTTGTATGACTGTTGCTCCTTCTATCATATGCGTTAGGACATCAACAATCCCTAAAACACAGCAATAGGAGGCTATTTAATCCATGCTATAGAGAGCAGACAGTATATGTCATCCGCTAATTCTGGCATGGGTGTGGGCTGGCCAAGAGAAAGTTCACGTTGCTGGTTGGATAGTAACAGGGCAAAGAGAACAGATTATTTCTAATTTCACACCATTGTTTTAGCAAAGTGCTAGTTTGGTCTTTCTTTTACCCAGAGTGCCGTTTCACAGATTTTATAAAATATTCATTCTCTCTCATACTTCTTTATCAAATTAGGTTAAAATTGACTAATGTGTTCAAAAGCCTTTGGAGATAGGAGACAGACAGATGAACAGAATGTAACTGAGAAAGTCTTGCTTCCTTAAGAAACGAAGTTAAAATTGTCTATTCATTAGAGTAGCTAACATCATTCATTGTGTGCTTTGAAGAGTCAGAGTTAAATTCACAAAGGACATATGTTCAGGAAACCTCACTATTTCTGCAGTTAGTTTTGGGTCATAGCTACCCAATTAGTTTTAGTCATAAAAGTAAAGGACATCTTCCCAAACCTCCTGTACAGTTCATGAGAGGATTTAGTTGCTAGAATAGGATTTAAAACAGTCAGTATACCTATCCCTTAACTGCCTAAACTCGCTCCTATGAAACAACTGAGAACAAGGATGTGTTTTAAATCATTATCTATATAAAATCTCTCTATATTTTTTTTTTCCTGTGGACAAGTAGGTATTTCTTTAAATATAAGCAACACAACACTAGAATATTTTCTCTGAAAATGTGTTTTAATCCTGTTTTTTTCAAAAACCAGGCAGAGGGTTGCATATTACTTCATTGGTTCCCTAGTGAAAAAAATAGTGTTTTGTTTTGTTTGCTTGTTTTCTTTTCTCTCTGTGCCTGGTGGCTAAAGAACTCACTCCAGATGTAGAAGATAGATACAGCTTAATTTATTTTCTTCACCTGAAAGGATTTGCATTGTCACTATGAAATCCTGTGAAAGTTCTGAAAACAGCAGCCATGGAGAAAGTCATTTCAGATTTGTTCGCTTTCATAAAAAGATTGATTACCCAGTGGCCCTTTCTGTTTTCTACAGTTATCTCAGCACGATTTTAGTAGCATATCCATAGGTATGCTGCAAGTTCTCCCTAAGGACAGTTATAGCTTCAGATTTTACATGCAAGATTATACACTGAATCTTTATCCTTTCACGAAGTATTTTTATACTGGATTCCAGAGGAAGCTTGTGAAAACACCATCTAACTACTTCAATACTGTTGGCAAATTTCAAGAAAACTTGGCAAAAGTTCAGACATTTCTAAAAAGGTCTGGCTTCTTACAAGCTTTTTGGAAACAGAAGATGGAGAAGGGGCCAAAATCTATGTTTGTGCCCCGAAGTAAAGCCTACTCTCTGACTTCAGTCACATTTCTGGGTATTGGAGAATCCTCACAACAGAGACCTGGAAAAAGCCTGTTTTTCTGGATTGCTGTGTTGGGTGTGGGTGTCCAGATTTTGGCAGCAGTGGGGCTGAAGGGGTTGTCTCTATGAGGAGAGGTCAGGGGCTGCCTTATGCTGGACACAGCTGGTTCCAATAGACTCACCACAGGACACAGCTGAACACCTTAGCCAAGGTAGTGGCACCTCTGGGAAAACGTATTTAAGAAAGAGAAAAAAAAAATGTTGAACAAAGAGAGGGGAAAGGAACAAAAAGAGAGTGAGAAACAGCAGTGTGAACACCAAGGTGAGAGAAGAAGGAAGGGGGAGGAGGTGGTCTAGACACTGCAGCAGAGATTCCCCTGCAGCCTGTGGAGAGACCATGGTGGAGCAGGTGGATATTCCCTGAGGTAGGTTCAACCTGCGGAGCACCCCACACTAGAGCAGATTTTCCTGACAGGAACTGCAGCCCGTGGAGAGGACCCATAGTGGAGCAGGGGAAAAGTATGAGGATGAAGGAGCAGCAAAGAGGAGCAATTATGAACTGACCTCAACTCTCCATTCCCTAATTCCCCTGTGACACCTGAGGGAGGAGTAGGTAGAGGAGTGGAGAACGAAGGAGTGAAGTTGAGCCTGGGAAAGAAAGAGGAGGGATAAGGAAAAGATGTTTTAGGTTTTGCCTTTGATTCTCACTATCCTACTCTATTTTTAATTGACAATAAGTTAAATTAATTTCCTCAAGTCAAGTCTCTTTTGCCCATGATGGTAGTTCATAAGCAATCTCCCTGTTTTTATCTTGACCCATAAGCTATTCCTGAAGAGGGAGAGTGAGAAAGCGGCTGGGTGGGTGTCTGGCAGCAGGCCAAGGTCAACCTGTGACGGTAGTTGGTAAGTGATCTCACTGTCCTTACCTTGACTGACAATTTTTCTTGTTCCCATTTGTCTTATTTTCTCCCCTCATCCCACTGAGGGGAAAGAGCAAGCGAGCAGTTGGGTAGGCATTCGGCTGTTAGCCAAGGTGAACCCACCACGATTGCATAGCTGTTGGAGGAGTTACTTACCTCAGTTTGAAGCTTTCTGTACTACAACTGACTTGCGGAAACCGGACTTCACAATCTATGAGATTGTAAAGTAGGTATGTTTATTCAGCGCTGGGCGGCACGGGGGGTAGTCCCACCAAAGTCGTGCACGCTTCAACGCGGCACTCACCATAAATATATACAGTAAAATATTACATATTCATAAAGTTTTGTAATATGCCTATACATATGCATGACCTGTCCCCGCTTTGTATTAAAATGAGTTCCAAGAAGTCATTTCCATAGACCCCTCCCATCTGCGCTTGCGCATTGCCTCCTAGTGGTGGTCGTCGGGGGTCGTGGGGATGAAGGCTGATAGTTCCTCTTCGTCACCGCTAGCAACCTTTAGTTCTTGCGAAGGCTCAGTTGTCTTCTTACTTTTGTCCATACCGCAGGGTCAGTTTTAGCTGGCTTCTTGAGACAAGTTTTTAGTCTTTATCAGGAGCTGTCCTTGTGAGGCGCCTCAGTTAATTTACACCATAGCTAAGTCGGCCTTATCAGGCTGAGCCGGCCTTGTGAGGAACAAAGTATCAAGCCCCTACCTACTGATTCAATCTTCTAACTACTATTAATCATTCAACTACTAAAATTCCTTAATCCCTTCTCTCACAACAAACTTTGGACGCAAGTATATTTTGTTCTTCCTTCAAGAAAGGGTAATGTTTAGAAATTAGATCATGCTCCTAAGGAGCAGCCGATATTACCTCAATTACAACTCTTTCTGTACACATAATTTGACTGACGGAGTTAGTGAATTAGTTTTCATAGATCTTATATGTAATGTATACAATTTACTATATCTATGTATATACACCATAGATACGTGTACATATAAACATACACACTGAATCAAGACCACTCCTGACTTTCTTACAGTTCGTGAGGAATTCTTCTTCTCTGCAGGCTGCAGAGTGATGCATATATATCTCCGTGTGTGCCAGTAACATTATATTTGACGAATGGACACACACACACATGTGCACACATGCATGTGCATGTGTAAGTAAGTGTATGTGCATATATATTTATGCATTCATGTGTATGTTTGTGTATAGTTAAATATTCTCATAACTTAATTCTCTAATCCCCTCTGAGCTATATAATCACCTATGTTAGCCCTTTTCTCTTTCCTTGTTTTCTATTTGGTTTTTACTACCACTATTTTTAGTACTTCTTTTTTTCAGAAAAACTCATAGGGTAAAATATATCATGCATAGCACTTTACTGAGCTGAAACAGTCTTACTGTTCAGAGTAAATGCACAGCAGTCCAGCATTTGTAAATATGTCTCACTAAACAGTTACTCCTAAAATAAAATGAGCCTGTGATTCCCACAACACTACAGCAGACAGCACAATCCAGTTTTAATGATAATTTCTTACAAGATTCAGCTGAAAATAATGATGAGTTTCAGTTAGCCCACAGATGTTAATAATTGTTTTGCACAAAGAATTTTGCTTATGAGCATCACCTGTCCCAATATTACAAGGTTCTAAATGGATGCAATTAAAAGTTAAGAAGTGTCAGTGTTGTGAATATACTTCTCCATTTTAAAACATAAATATTGAACTAGAATTAAAATGTATATGTGTTCCTGTTTTCTCGCTAAATGGAAATTCAATAAAGTTCTGAAACTATAGAATCATAGAATAGTTTGGGTTGGAAGGGACCTTTAAAGGTCATCTAGTCCAAACCCCCTGCAGTGAGCAGGGACATCTTCAATTAGATCATGTTGCTCAGAGCCCCGTCCAATCTGACCTTGAATGTTGCCAGGGATGGGATATCTACCACCTCTCTGGGCATACTGTTCCAGTGTTTCACCACCCTCATCCTAAAAAATGCCTTCCTTATATCTAGTCTAAATCTACCCTCTTTTAGTTTAAAACCAATCCCTCTTGTCTTATCGCAACAGGCCCTATTAAAAAATCTGTCCCCAACTTTCTTATAGGCCCCCTTTAACTATTGAAAGGCTGCAATAAGGTCTCCCCAAAGCCTCCTTTTCTCCATGTTGAATAACCCCAACTCTCTCAGCCTTTCTTCATAGGAGAGGCATTCCATCCCCCGGATCATTTTTGTGGACCTCCTCTGGACCCACTTCAACAAGTCCATGTCTTTCTTGTGCTGAGGGCTCCAGAGCTGGACACAGTAGTCCAGGTGAGGTCTCACCAGAGCAGAGTAGCGGAGCAGAATCACCTCCCTCGACCTGCTGGCCACGCTTCTTTTGATGCAGACCAGGATACGGTTGGCTTTCTGGGCTGTGAGCGCACATTGCTGGCTCATGTCCAGCTTTTCGTCCGCCAGTACCCCCAAGTCCTTCTCGGCAGGGCTGCTCTCAATCCCTTCATCCCCCAACCTGTATTGATACCAGGGGGTTGCCCCAACCCACGTGCAGGACCTTGCACTTGGCCTTTTTGAACCTCATGAGGTTCACACAGGCCCACTTCTCAAGCTTGTCCAGGTCCCTCTGGATGGCATCCTGTCCCTCAGGCATGTCAACCGCACCGCTCAGCTTGGTGTCGTCTGCAAACCTGTTGAGGGTGCACTCAATCCCACAGTCTATGTCATTGAAGAAGATATTAAACAGTACTGGTCCCAATACAGACCCCTGCGGGACATTACTTATCACCAATCTCCATCTGGACATGGAGCCATTGACCACGACCCTCTGGATGCGACCATCCAACCGGTTCCTCACCCACCGGACAGTCCACCCATCAGATCCATACCTCTCCAGTTTAGAGAAAAGGATGTTGTGGGGGACCATGTCAAAGGCCTTACAGAGGTCCAGATAGATGACATCTGTAGTCCCTCCCATGTCCACTGATGTAGTCACTGCACCAATGAAGGCCACTAGGTTGGTCAGGCAGAACTTACCCTTGGTGAAGCCATGCAGTCTGTCTCAAATCACCTCCCTGTCCTCCATGTGCCTTAGCATAGCTTCCAAGAGGATATAATCCATGACCTCGCCAGGCACAGAGGTGAGACTGACTGGCCTGTAGTTCTCCGGGTCTTCCTTTTTTCCCTTTTTAAAAATGGGGGTTATGTTTCCCCTTTTCCAGTCAGTGGGAACTTCACCGGACTGCCCCGACTTCTCAATAGTGGCTTAGCAACTTCATCCGCCAGTTCCCTCAGGACCTGCAGATGGACCTCATCGGGTCCCATGGACTTGTGCACCTTCAGGTTCCTTAGATGGTCTTGAACCTGATCTTCTCCTACAGTGGGAAGCTCTTCGTTCTCCCAGTCCCTTGTCTTTGCTTTCTGTTGTTTGGGCGGTGAGGCTTGAGCACTTGCCGGTGAAGACTGAGGCAAAAAAGTCATTGAGTACCTCAGCCTTCTCCATATCCCAGGTAACCAGGTCTCCCATTTCGTTCCAGAGATGGCCCACATTTTCCCTAGTCTCCCTTTTGTCCCCGATGTACCTATAGAAGCTTTTCTTGTTGCCCTTGCTGTCCCTGGCCAGATTTAATTCTATCAGGGCTTTAGCTTTCCTAACCTGATCCCTGGCTGCTCGGACAATTTCTCTGTATGGCTATGACTGAAGTCAGCTTAAAACAAACAATTTGGCAATGTATTTACAGATCCTGCAGAGTCTCTATCCAAAATTTCCCAGAACAAAAAGAAAGATGTGTTTCAGACTATATAGTCAGAACTAAAATCAGAGATAGACAAAGAATTGTGAGACTATCAACAGAAGAGGTAAAACTGGATGCACTGAGCAATCTCTTGCTCATTTCAGCAGCCAAGATTTTTTTTGGTAGCAAAAGGTTAGTTTAACTTATCATTTGTCAATCCTAGATTGTTTACTAAAGTCCAAGGTAAAATAATAATAATATTAAATGAATAAAATAATAAAATATCTAAAACCATCATAAAATAATAAAATAATAGTGCAATGTGTAACAAAAGAGACGTGACTAGTTAAATCCAGTTGAGACCCAAAATACCAGAATTTCTCTCCTTGAGAACAGAACAGGTGAAATGGAGAAAGTGTCATGTTTCCTTGGCAATGCTTCATTCAAGAATGGCACTAAGTAAACAGTAAAACTGATGGCTCTTTCAGAACTCCATCCATTGCATTATAATCCATTTGGATGGAAGAAGGAAAAAATCCACATGGGCATGTATTCCCACCCTTTTTCAGGCTTAGAAAGTAACCATCCATTCAAAGGATTTTCCAGAAGAATATCTGATTCCATATCATTCAGAGATACATTCTGTAAACATCTCTATCCAAGAAATCTTCATTCTCACAACAACGGTATAATATTCTTACTAGGTTCCCAGCTCACCTCACTCTCCATCCAGTCAACTATATGCCAGCCAATTCTTTGCTAAACTCATCTTGAAAGTACACCTAATCAGACAGCAGTAACATCAGGAAACAGTAATGAAATCTGGCTGTACTTCTCAATTATATTGACTAGATTAATTCCTTGTTACCATGCCAGATTACTCTGTCCCCTGTAAATGATAGTCATTTTCCAACTAACAGGTTCTTAGTTATTCACAGAACAGTGAATGTCTATACAAGCATTCCAGCACTGTTTTCCACAAGAATGAAACTTGGCCATATAGGAGTCACGCCAGGAGCAAGACAGATCCCCAATCTGGAGAAGAGAGAAGTCAAATCCTTAGCACATGTTGGTTCACTCCAGCAGAAAAGTCTAGACAGGCTTACTGACTAATTTTATTTGTATGTTTCAATTTAAAAGTAACCAACCAAAATGACTGCTGGTTATTCATTCTTTCTTTTTTTTCTTTTTCTTTTTTATTTTTTTAAAAAAACTTATTCTCGTGCCACTTATATCATTGCATTGTCATCATTTTTGATTAAATTACTCTCTTAGTCCAGAGGAAGAAACTTTTTTGATGTGTATTTCCAATATGCTCAATCTATATAATATTAATCTGTAATATATTCTTTGGTTATGCCATGCATGAAGTCTCAAAATGTAAAATTTATTTACAGAATAAAAATAAATTCTTTCCTCATTTGAAAAACAATTTTTTTTCTGACTATGATCAGAATAAATCTCAGGAAGAAAATCTACATTTATTTCCTTTTGCGTGTTCTCCAAGGACAAGGAGAATACATCCGCATTGGCATGTTTTATTAATGGTCTGTAATAAATGTCTTAACAGTTATCCCCTAAAATCAAAGCAAGTCTCTGAAGTTTTTCTGCTGGATGGAGAAGAATGCTTAGCTTTGGCCCCAGTATTTTTACCAGTCATTTCAGATCTGTGATGTGTATGAATTATATTTCCTTAATTTTTTTTCAATTATACCTGAGTGATAACTTTTTCTATTAAGGATTGTTTCTTCTGAGCCTCTCACAAATCTCTGGAAGCAAATACACTGAGCTTTTCATTCCCATTCTTATGTTTGACATGAAACAATAATCACAACTTCTACAGAAAGGCTCTTGATTATCGATAACTTCAAATAAAATGTAGCAGTAGCCTGGAACTCCTCAATTACCTTTTCTACTGCAGAAGTCTTTTTTTTCTTGTCTGTCCTATTTCTCTTCACATTGGTTTTTTTGGTTTGTTTGTTTGTTTGTTTGTTTTCATCACAGGAAAAGATTAGCATAACTTCCTCTTGGTTTTGTAGTTATTCTTTCAAGTTTTCCCTCCCTGGTTTTGTTAACCCAACACCAGACAAGACCATTTACCCCTCAAGTTCTTGATCCATTGCTTTCTGATATGAAGCAATTCACTGAGCAGGGTAATCTTTCACACTGAGATAGACCCTTCCATTCATTTAGTGTCAGAAAATAATTTTTGACAGTGACTCTCAGGCCACTTGATATTAAGGGAGAAATCTAGCTACTAATCTTCAGCCTTCCTGCCAGGATCACAAATAAATTTTGTGGTTTAAAAGCTACATATTGATCCACTTCCATAAAAGGCTTGGACTTCATAGAATCTGCAGATCTTTACATTTCTATCAGATGTAGAAATATGTTCTATGGATAAAATGGAGTCCTTATATTTACGATTAGACTGCTTGATTTTACTGTTATGTTAGTGGGGTAAGACATGTCCTACACATTTTCTGATTCACATAGTTCTCTGAAGAGATACAAACACCTTCTTTAAGAGGGCCTGCCACTTGTAAGCATAATTCCCTCCCACTCTTTCCCCTCCTCCCCTCATGGTTCAGTAGTTCTCAGTTATAAGTACCAAATTCTTAAATAACCTGAAATGTGCTAGGGAATATTTGAGTGATATGTTATCTTTTATCATGTGTCATGCATCTCTGCCTCATGAGAAATCTAGCTCTTATCTACATGGTATTCATTTATTTCTTTCTGCGCTTTTGAGACATTATAATCCAGGGTAAGATTTAACCTTTTAGTATTCATGATTGTATTCCCTACATTGCACAGTTAGATTGTGCAATTCCCCATTTAAAAAAACACTGCATTACTCCTATCCTGATATTCTGTCTCACTTTTTACAGTTAATCTCTTGCTGATCTGCTGCTTCTCAAATTTGGCATAATTAAGCTGGCATGTTTTTTCACTAAGGATTCAAGGAAGAAAAATGTATCTGTAGATCTTCCTGTTGAAATTTTCTGTCTTTGTGACATTTGTTTAACTTATTTTCCATTTTATTTGCATAAAAATACTACTTAGAACTTTGTATATGTTAGAAAAACATCTTTGTTTTCTTTTTTTTTTTTTTTAAATAATTAATATGGAAATGTCCACATTGCTATATAAAGATACATATATTTATTCTCTCTATTAATTTCAAAACTGATCTTTGTCTCATTTCTCCCCCAAGGTTTTTGCCATATGCAAATCTAAGGGAAAAAAAAAAGTAGAGAGCTTTACCATAAAATAATCAACTGCAGAAAAATGTACTATTTACTTAAAATTTCTTATAATAAAAATCACACCACAAAAATCAGCTTCATCTATCCTGTTGATGCTTAAATCACATCTTGATAGTACATTCTGTCAGAATCCTTTCAAACACAGGTAAGAAAAAAAGCTACCTTGAAATGTAAACTGCTATCACTGACAGGAAGAAGGAAATTGTTTTGGTTTGGTGTTTTTTCTCTCTCTTCTCTTTCTTTTGTTGTCTCACTAATCACAGATGCTAAGGTTATGTAGGAAAACAAGAAGCAGTTTACATTGCCCTTCATTTCTGTAGATAAATACTTGACCACTGTGAATTCACACCACTGATGTCTACAGCTAAGACTATAAAGCAAAACCACACATTTTGAAATTTTTGGTTTAGAATAGAATTGCACAGCTGATTAGTTTAGCCTACAGTTAAATTTGACTCCACACTTGATATTAATTTGCAGGTTGAAGAATGGTTCAAAGATTCATGACTGCATCCTCTCAAAGCAATTACACAGTATAACAATAACTGTACTGCAAATCAATTTCAAGTGTTTTTTGTGAAGAAGCTGGACCTGGAGTATTTAACATCAAGAAGATACGTAAAGAGTGACTATGAACATAATGAATTAAAAAATAAAAATAACTTTTTTTTTTTATCATTCCTTTCATTACTAATTCAAAGGTAGATAGGTGGCACAGAGCACCCACATGCACACATACATACATATATACACTCATACAATAAATCAACTAATTGCATACAAAGTCATGCAAGTATTTCTCCATTGATAGAGAAGACAGTGAAAGAAATTAAGTAGACTTAGAAGGAAGACAAACAGAGAAGGCTCAAATGGATGGAAAGATGGGCAGTCATCTGATCAAAACTACTGTTGCGCAGTTACTATCTTAAATCAAGGAAACTACTCAAATTCAGGCTTTGTCACAAATAATTTGTCTAGATCAAATAGATGGTATAATGGATGTGTACAACAGAACTAGGTGCAACATAGATGTCTAAGTCCATTTTTGCACCCAAACTTATGATAACTGACATGTATCTCAATAGATAAGCCCTTGTTGCAGGTACCAATATTTATAAAGCCTTCAGGATCTTGATACATCGTAATTCAGTTTTTAGAAAGGCAATGGCATCCATCAGCAGGAAAGAAACTCATATTCAAAATCATAAAGGGTTTAGATCCTAGTTTGTAACTCATTACCAGCAATACCAAAGCCCTGGGACTTAGCATGCCTCCAGCCACACAGACTGGTACAGCTGAAACTCTGTGGAACTGCAGAGCTGAAACCCCCAAGCAATGTGGTCTGTGGGGTCAAAAGAACTGTTCAGCTGAGAATTTTAAGTCTCTACATTTGGACAACTTGAATAGCTTGCCTGTCTCCATCAAAAGTATTGACTAAATTTCCATTTATTACTGAGTGAGTCTGGATGCTGCTTACACATAGACACTTGTTCTATAGGTGCCTGGACAGCGTTATCTGAATTCATAACATGATCCATTTAGAGAGAAGGATCTATATTTTCCCTCAAAATAGATTTCTGGTGCTGCTTAAAATGTCTTACGGTGGTCTGAGACAACCATTTGGGTCTGAGAGATATGCTAGAGAGTCTATAGGAGGCTTCTAGATTACCATAATATTTTCAATGTATGTGTGCAGAAAATCCATAAATGCTTTTTAGTTACCAGAATACTGTGAAATATTTGACTTCATAAGGGAAAAATCCATACTACTTTGAAAAAGAACAAACAAATATGGTTGCCTAATATGTGTATGTTCATATATGCTTTTGTGTATACCTGTCTGAGAACAGGAGAGTGAGAAAGATCAGAAAGACCAGACAGGCTTTTTAAGATGTGTTCCTGCTGGGACTGAGGGCATTTTTCTTGGCATATCTCAACACTCCAGCAGACATAGAGTAGATTTACTTATGTGAACAATCAGTGAGCTGACTTCTGATAAATAATTACACAGCTTAAGAAGTGAATACTTTCTCATCTTACTTGATATTCTCTGTAAGTTGTAATACACTTCACTACTTGTATGCTTATTCCAAAGACAAAAAAACCTTGACATAAGGGCAAAGTTCTGTTCTTTTCCAATACTAAATGTACAGATATATTGTTAAAGAGGTTTTTGAGCTGTAAAGGTAAGCTGTATGTTCAGGGCCTGAGTGTTTCTTTAAAAGATACAATGTTGGCAAGAAGGATGAATGTATGATTGCTTTGTAACAGTAAGAATCCAGTCTTCTTTATCAGTGTCTCCATTACTCAGTCCTGCTAATAAATTTTAGAATAATTACTTTTAAAATATAAGATCACCCAAGCTATTAGGACATCTGAGAAATATAGGATTATCCTGGTTTTGGCTGGGGTAGAGTTAAGTTAATTTTCTTCCAAGTAGCTAGATAATGCTGTGTTTTGGATTTAGTATGAGAATAATGTTGATAACACACTGATGTTTTAGTTGTTGCTAAGTAGAACTTACACTAAGTCAAGAACTTTTCAGCTTCCCATGCTCTGCCAGGTGCACAAGAAGCTGGGAAAGGTCCCAGCCAAGACAACTGATCCAAACTGACCAAAGGGATATTCCATACCATTTGATGCCGTGCTCAGTACATAAACTGGGAGGAGTTGGCTGGGGAGCGTGATCACTGCTCGGGGACTGGCTGGGCATCAGTTGGCAGGTGGTAAGCGGTTGCCTTACCTGTTTTTTTTTCTCTGGGTTTTGTTTCTCTCTCTCTCTCGTTGTTTTCCCACTTTATTATTATTATTATTATTATTATTATTATTATTACTACTACTATTACTACTACTACTACTACTACTACTACTACTTTATTATTTCAAGTATTAAGCTGTTCTTGTCTCAACCCATGAGTTTTCTTACTTCTACCCTTCTGATTCTCTCCCCCATCCCACTAAGAGGGTATGGGAGGGTGAGCGAGCGGCTGTGTGGTGCTTCATTGCCAGCTGGGGTTAAACCACGACAACGATCCATCTTTGTTTGTAATAGGTGAAAAGCCATTCCAGTTGCAATTAGCATATCTAAACCCACAACTAAAGCTATGACAATGAGAAAAAGAAAACATACTAAAGAATGAGCAGGAAAGAAGCATGAGAGATGAAGAAGAAACTATAGAAGCTTGCTCTTGAATTTGGAAGATATGTACCCCCTCCCAGAGAAAATATGGAGCAAAAAATCAAACAGAAAGAGAAAAGATGCTGAAATAGTCATAGAATCATAGAATCATAGAATCATAGAATCATAGAATCGCAGAATAGTTTGGGTTGGAAGGGGCCTTTAAAGGTCATCTAGTCCAAACCTCCTGCAATGAGCAGGGACATCTTCAACTAGATCAGGTTGCTCAGAGCTCCGTCCAACCTGACCTTGAATGTTTCCAGGGATGGGGCACCTACCACCTCTCTGGGCAACCTATTCCAGTGTTTCACCACCCTCATCCTAAAAAAAATCTTCCTTATATCTAGTCTAAATCTCCCCTCTTTTAGTTTAAAACCATTACCCCTTGTCCTATTGCACAGGCCCTGCTAAAAAGTTAGTCCCCATCTAGCAGGGTGCCACATTGTGGAGTATTCAAAGGTAACATACTGTATGTTACTTTTGAAATCAGAGGGAGTTGACAGATGTCCTTCCTTAAGGTCTCTCTGTGCTCAGGAAATGACTAAGTGTTAAGCATAGCATGCTCAGCAAGTAAAATGAATTCCACATTTCTTTTAGCTTCAAGAATGCAATCAGATTAATTCAATAAAACTTAATTCTAAAAAATCTGTTGTTCATTTACCTTTAAGTTTTCAGAAAGCTGAAAATAGCTTTAAGTCTTAATGTAAAAAGCAAATCAACAGCAATACTGTTAACATGGAAAAAGGGAATGTTAGAGTAAGAAAGCAGATTAAGTAGTCTTTTTTTTTTTTCTTTTCTCTTTCAGGAATACCATAAAGTATTATCTTAGTTCTAAAGTATACTTATGGTTTATCTTTCAGCATATTACTCAAATATTCATATTGGACCTGATGTTGTTTCTATTGAATTTAACGGCAAAATGCCTGTAGATTTCAAAGTAGGCAGAACTGGGCCTATTATACATTATTTATATGTGTAAAATGAGGATAGAACAATTAGTGAAGCATTTTTGAATGTGTTTTTGCATATTTTCATATAAGTATATTAATTATCTTGATTATTTCCACAGAGAATAATTATACACATCTCTGAAGCTCTTATCAGTGTAAATATTAATTAAATTATTAAAAGAGGGAATATATAAACAGATTACACTAACAAAATATCTTTGGGCAATTTGAGCAATTATCGTACATACTGCTGCTGGAGAACTGCCTAGTTCTAGAGTTCTATACCTGTTACTTTAAACTCACTTTTGGCTCTGACTTCCTAGAAAACATTACTTTATCACATACAAGGAAGATCAAGAGTTTAATCTGCACTGCAGGATTTAAAGTATTTTCGCAGGAAAACTTTAAAAATGTATCACACAAATATTAGTTACTAAGATGTCTCTATAAATTAACAGAATGGAATACCAATCAAATTTCCAAATTAAAGAGAATAACCAGTTTCAGCTTCATAGAAGGCTTTTAATCTTAATTCTATTTCAGCCTGAATCTTTATTGTGCCAGAGAAGATAAATCTGTAGCTATTTATTAAAGGTGTCCATATTGGTTTTACATCTGATAAAAATTACGTGAGAGTTGAATTTCAGTTTGAGACTGAAGATGTAATTTAGTTCAGTTAAAAGTACTCAGGGCTTCATAGGTCATAAAATATATCTGTCAACCCATATGGATTTTGTGGATACCCTATCTCATTTTGGGTGATACTCAACACCTATTTTAGGCATTTTTTGATCTAGCCCCCAGACACTTAAATTGAGGTATCTAGGTATCTAGATATCCATATTTAAGTCTTATTTACATTCAGTGATGATTTCTAAACAATGCAGTCAGTGAAGCATGGGCAGTGATTCAGCTGATAAGCCACAAGGGATTTAAACTAATTTGCTTAAACTTAGGTTTCTAGTATTATTTAGGGTGCCTCATGGTGTCCTAAATTCCTGAATGAGACTGGCAGATCTGATACAAGTTACAGAGGAGACACGTGCCCTTTTTGATTTGGCTGACGGGAATATCATTGGTCAACTCAAAAGGCACAAACTGTCTATGTTCAAGCAGCTGAACAGAGCTATAGCATTGCCTGACCTGAACTGATCCTTCAGGGTAAACTGAATTTTCCCTTGACTGTGTTGACCTGACTTTATCTACATATGCATATGTCCAGATGAGCTAATCTGGAGCTGGATCCCACCAGAGGACTTTTCCAAGAAAGAAGAATGCTTAGCAATATTACAATAATATACATTGATACACACATGTACCAGTCTCAGGTTAGACATCTACTACTAAGTTAGTCAACTGAGAATCCTCGAAAGAGAAACAGTCACTTCAAGAGAGTGATTCATGTTATTTTAATATAGACATCTAAAATAGATTAGAAGAATCACCTAGCGCGAAGAATCCTCTTCTTATTTCTTGGCACTAGTAGCAAGTGTAGTCTAAGGAGATGTGTTAAGATTTAGCTTATATAATTTTTGGATTTCTATTTCACATTTAATTCTTTATTGTAGTGCTATTCCCAGACTTGTTTGCCCATCCTTGAATCTAGTACCAATCACATGGTAAGTCTGACTTAACAGCAAACTGCACTACTGTATTCAGCAGATATGTCTTATTTTATGAAGTGTTAATCTGTTTGTGTTACAGTAACAATAAAAAACAATATTTAGTTTCCAAATAGAAATAATTTATATATAAAAATATATAGGTTCATATATTTGTGTCTTTATATATGTATACAATAATGTATATACATATATATGCATACATACATGCATACCTATATGTTAGGAAAATGCATCTATAGGAAACATTTCTCTGAAAATATTTTATAAGTTTGGTAAATAATGGGCTATTAGTGCTGGATGAGTGGATGCAGGATAATTTGTTTATTCTGTTTTTTATGGTTCTGTCATCATTTTTAAAAGAAATATCAGTTATATAAATTCATTCCTTCATTCCATTGTTGTATGATCTTGTAAATAAGGCTTCTCAATATCTGAAATTATTTTATTTGATATAATTGTATTCAACCTCTCTTTTCTATTAGATCCATTTCAAGGGCCCATGAATCTCACTGGAAATTGAGCTGGTCCTTCACGTTCCACTTCACAGATATTAGCTTGACTTAGGGCTCAGACAGTTTTTGCAGCTCATCAAGTTACTGTGTGTCATCAGAGCCAAAATAATACGCAAACATTCATACTCTTAGCCCATATAAATTTGAGGTAAAATGTTCTAGTTTAAACCCCTGTCATTGAGATATAAATTATTTTGTTTCACTTTGTGTTTGCTGGAGAATAAGATCTCTTGCATAACAGTTTCTGTAGCTCAGATGATGTACAGTAGCTGGTTAAACTAGTGATTTATGAAAGTTCCTGAATTAAGTGTTCTGAATCTTAAATTGTCGATAGGCCTTACATGCTAATAAATATTATTTACCACCTTTGACTTACCTCTTTACAGACTTAGAATTCAACATTGCATATGATGACGCTGATGGAGAGCCATTCTTCTTATACAGCTCAGAGTATTATTTTTCACATGGAGGAAGAGATTAGATATGTAAGTATTTTATAGTTCACGAGAACACTTGAAACCAAAATAATATTTGAATAGATTATTTAATTTAGAGAGCATTATTTAGCACCTAGGTAATTTTTAGAAACAGAGGATGCTGCTGCAAAAGACATAAGTGTAAAACATCCAGTCTCTTGTTGGCTACACACTGGGGTAATGCCCAATGACTTCAGTGGTCCATTCTGCAGTTGTTAAAAGTTTCTCTTTGGAAAACTGGAAAGCTGGTTAGAGGATTAGTACATAATTTTGAGGAATTTGATTTAGGACATAAAAAAGATATTAAAAAAAAATAATATATATATGAAGGAGTGAAAAGACCAGGATAAAGACAAGGACATGAAAGGGTTGTTCTATTGCAGGGAATGTGCTTTGAGGAAAACTTACCAAAGTCTTTAGTTTGGTGATTTTGTTATCAGGTTTTGTATCACTCAGAAATGTGGCACAGACATCCCTTAATAATATTTCTACTGTTATTTCCCAGACTGGAGGCTTGTCTTTGGGGATAGATAAAAACTCAAGGAAGCTATGTGAAAAGAAAAAAAAAGAGAGAAAGAGAGAGAGAGAGAGAGAGAGAGAATGGTTTCTCGCATACTCTTCCATTTCCTTAAGCCTCAAAATACCTTTTATTCTGAAACGTAGCACGGGTATGGAAATACCAAATCATATAATGAAGCAGACCACTCTTGAAAGGGATGAATACGCACAAAAGAAGGTTCTAGTCAGGACAAGTTAAATCGCACCTTTTGAGAAACTACAGGGCTTTAGGTTGCATGAGCAAATTTTGTGATTTGAAAATGTTTTCAGTTACTCTCTTGCACTTCCCAAGTTTTTGTATGCATGAAAAATATGAAGTAAATTAAAAGTTTCAGTTGTAGCAATATTGGTGTGTTACATTTTCCTATTTTGTTATGTACCAGCATTAAATATTAAAACTACTTATTAACCCATTCTCCATATTTCAGTAATTTTAGTCTCTTTTCGTTCCCACATCAGCAGTGCCAAGGAATGTCAAAGCAATGAAGATGAGCCACTTCTGGGACTGAATTACCACATTAATTGTCTCTGTCAGAAAATACTATTAGTTTCCATTGGGTTAGTTTGATCTTAGATCAATAACTTAGAAATGAAAGGTGCATATACCCCTTTATTCATTCTTCCAAATTAGTTTGCATTTGCTATTCATTTTAAAGCTAGAATATCTGTAATAGACTAATGGAGGGCTATGCCATGTTCACTGTATGAAATATGAAATAAATTATATTGTGTCATCTTCTAAAACTAAACTGGAAGGAGACAATTGTTAAAAAATGACACTACCTAGTATACAGGAAAGAAGTGAATACTTCTGTGTTCAGTGTCACCTTGTGACAGCTATTGTAGTACCTGCTAGTTCACTGCCTTCCAAAGCTGGAAATTTGGTTTACCCAGCATCCCCTGTGAGAGAAAACTCCTCCCATTGCTGGCTATAAAAGCAATAGGAGCTGGAAGCAGCACTTCCACATGCAGCACAAGACCCATCAGCAAAGCATCAGGAATCTAGTATGCAAATTTAAAATTAAATTCTGTCACTTAAGTTTCACTTTCAGTTCTTTCTGGTGACCTAAAAGAAGACATCTAATCCTTCTGTGTATCAACTGATGTAGACTGTGACATGATTATGGCATCTTTGTAAACCATCATTTTATTGCTTTTTTCTGCTACCCCATCTACTCTGTCTGTCCAGTGCATTGAAACTGCTGGGACTTAAGCTATATATTTACTTTTATGGTAGTATAGTGGGTGATTTATGATAATCTTGGTGAAAAATCTAGAGAGAGCTGTAAAACAAATAGAAGGTAATAAAATAGTCCTTGTGAGTGTGTAATGAAGAGGAAACAGTGTATAGTAGCTAGCTTAAATGACTAAACATTTACAAATCCTTTTGCTCACTTTTGGTCCAGGTCCTTCTGTCCTTTAGCCATTCTACACATGCATCTAAGGTTTGTATTAATTTTTACATGGTTAGCACAAATGATTGGCAGTGTTATTCCAAAAAGCATAAACCATTGCTCCTATCAGAGTAGGTCACAGAGTCTCTTAACTTTTCTTCATAATAGAAATATTTACTTCTAAATAATTCATATATCACATTAGGATCCAAGTTAAAAAGAATGTAAGCTCACACTCAAAGGCATACGAAGGATATGTTAAGCAAAGAAAGACAAAAAAGTACAGCACAGTTGCTACATAGCCTGAAGGAATTAAGCTTTTATTTTCCCCGCTGCCCCCTATGGAAATCTTTAACATTAATTCTTTCAAGATGGATCTTTAAAACAGAAATCAGTACATGAAACTACCAGAACACTGAATTAAACTAAAATGAATGGTTCTATAGGCATAAATCAAATAGAACAAGGTTAAAAAACAAAACAAGAACAACAAGCGGTTCCAGTTCATCTCACACTATTAAATAGGCCAGCGATTTCTGTCCAAACTAACTTCCAACTCAAGGGAAGATGTGTTAATTTTAAAGTGAATGGTACATGAATGTTTTACCTTTCGCTCAAAATACTCTGACCTGAATTTCACCTCTGTTTTAGATTACTGCAGCTTGAGCTAAAATGACTGAAATTAACTGAGCCACATAGCATTACAATAATAGACTTTTAACAGCTAACCTTATAAAAAATGTATTTCAGTATCAGCACACACATAGTATGTACATTTAATTTCAAAAAATGTGTATGAGTTATGGTTTAGAAATCACATCAATATTTATACAACCTCTTCACTAGGACAAGCTGCTGGTTACGTACAACTGCCATTAAATCAGTAGGTGACCACACAGCTGTGATGTTGAAGTAGTAATTGCCACACACTTGTACCATCTCCCTTGCCCATCCTTCCATTGATTAAATGGAGCCTCAGGTGACTACACTAATTTTGCATTTCTGAAGAATACACAGAACTGTAGCAGTCAGCAGGTGAATATGACCTCTTTTTTTCTGGCAGCATGAATAACAAAACATACAAACCTGTGTCTCCTGCATTTGCCTGGCTGTCAGTGCATGAATGGAGAGAGGAACACTGCATGATGTAAATTTTTTCTGGACTAAAAATAAACAATACATGAACATAATACAAAGCCATGAGTTAATGATAGCCCTACATTGATTGAATATCACCCCATCCTCCACATCTAAGAATTCTTCCTACTTAGTGAGTGCAATAATGAGCAGTTGTATGCTTAGAAATGAACTTTACAAAGTGAAGATGTTAATCTTGGCAGTCTCCACCTTCTAAGAAAGGACTAGAGACACTGACAATCTTACTTTGGTCCTGTTTCATAGCTTCTGGCAAACGCAAGTTCTTGTGATACAAAGGAGCACAAAGAAGATGATAAAAAGTAAAACGTAAAGACTGTTCCTTATATCACAGTGTATCAGAGTAGAGGTGAACAGGGTATGTTCTGAGATGCTGTATCATAAGCAATTTGTTGAATATAAATCCAGTAATTAGACAGGGAGTGACATGCTGAGAGATGAGGAACATAAAAATGTTTATTATTTAGTCACCATTCCTACCAAAACTGTTGACTTATGCTTTCATGCTGGATGTGCTTCACCTAGTGAAGTAGGATCTGATTTCCTTCAGTAGTCACAATGTGATTTCCCTATAACAGACACTAGTTTTGAGAAGACAAGTCATGATCACATGACCACATGTTAAAAACATATGCAGATGTTAAACTCTGGCAGTAATTAATCTAGTAAGATTAGCCTGAAGCAGTGAGTCAAAGAAGGATGTTAACATGAAGAATTCAGCCAACAGTGGAACTGAATGGTCTGTAACATAGAAAATCAGTTTTGAATCAGTGTGTTGACACTAAGAATGGATTTCACTGCTTTCTGAACAAGTATGTAACCATAAGCACTTAGCATAACCTTCCACCTCTCTATGTATTGGGATATGAATAAATGATTGGATTGTTTTCAGGCATTTTGAAAAAACAAAAATATATAAAAATATAAATATCCAATGCACTAATTCCAGTAACAATTGAAAGCACTAGTATTTTATGCACACCTTAGTTCAAATATTGTTAAAATTTAAGACTAGAATATTATAGATGATTCATTCTCACATTAAGTCTTACCATGTGTGGGTGAGAATGGTATCAATGTTTATATTAATACAACACAGTGATCAGCAATGACTTCCATAAATTATAACTGATAATCACAGGAACTTGTGTCAGTAATATTCTGACATTCTTGAAGGTCCCTACATGTTAACAAGCCCATTTCTGTGGATCTCATCAAAAGAAAGCAAGAGTATTTTTAGTGATAGAAAGTTGTAGTGGAAATTAATAAATTTTAAAATTAAAAAAATAATTCATATCAGGGATATCATCAAAGTATGGTACATCAGGTGAAATTCTGAAAAAGCAATATTCTTGAAGCACTGGGTAATTCCAGTTATAACAGAAAATCCAAATTGGAGGCACCTCACTCAATTTCTTTCTCTATGAACATGGAGGCCTTCATAATCATAGACTCTTCTTTAATAATTAACTCCAAATACAAATAGACAAAACTGAGTTTTTCAGAGTCTCTTCCCCAGCAAGAGTGGGAAACAACTGGTTGATTTCAGGCACTGCATAACCCGGCTACCCAAGCGCTCATAATACACTTCTAAGCTCTACAAATTTTCATATTGTTATTCAGGCAATTAGCAGACTATTAATAGTAAAATTATTTTACATCACTTTAAGAGACTTCCTTGAGACCACTTCTTCAATGAGATACTCAAGGTCTGCCTTAATCATCAACTACAGTGCAGAACGTATTTTCCTGGCTTTCACGGTGACATGTACAACTCTCAGATCCAGATCATTTCTTCATAAGACAGTTCAAGGAACTCATAAACAATCTTTCTTAGTTGTTTTTCAGTGATTCCGCATGGCGTGAATGCATCTTCCTATCATCTCAGAGATTCTTGTATTTTGTAGGAAAATTTTAGAAAAATATAAGAGAACTACTTCCTTAGAATCATAGAATCATAGAATCATAGAATCATTAAGGTTGGAAAAGACCTCTAAGATCATCGAGTCCAACCGTCAGCCCAACACCACCATGCCCACTACACCATGTCCCTAAATGCTTCATCTACACGTCTTTTAAATACTTCCAGGGATGGTGACTCCACCACTTCCCTGGGCAGCCTGTTCCAAGGCCTGACCACTCTTTCAGGAAAGAAATTTCTCCTAATGTCCAATCTAAACCTCACTTGGCGCAACTTGAGGTCATTTCCTCTCGTCCTTGAGGCCATTTCCTTGGGACAAGCTGCATCAGATGGTCACCTTGAGACTTCCAATTCTAAGTGCTAAGTATTCTTGGAGACTTCACAATGGACTGGCAAAGAGAGGACAAGGCAGAAAGAAATGATGGAATGTATTTTTATGGTGGTCATTTGAGAGGAATTTTTAAATTGTGCTTTTTATTAACACTTTTAGCTTTTAAAGAGCAGACTACTGCAAAAGTACTGCTGGGCACTTCTGAATTTTTATAAAGACTACTGATGCTATCTTTCAGAGCCTAAACAGTAATTTGTGTATTTAGTCTTGCCTGATGATGCTTGTGGGGTGAATTCCCATTTTTTTGAGCTATGAACTGTGGTAGTTTTAAATGTGGCACAGAGTTCACATGAGTTATCACAATATAGTTCTCGTTGTATGCAATCCTAATAATTCAGCAGCTAAAACGAAAATCAAATATGATGCTGAATTTTTTTTTTTTTTGTCTTGAAGTCCCAAGGAGACAGTCTCATTATTTTGTCTGTCAGGACATCACAGAAATTGCAAAGCTGAATGATACAGCTCAGCAATAAAGTATCAATATCATAATCAGTTTACCTTCCTTACCTGTGAAATTGAAACATCTAAATAAACAGCATTGCTGAAAAAATATTACTTTAGCAGGACCATGGTTTCAACATATGCCTTGGTTTTACAAAGCAGTTGTTATGAATAACCATACAATGATGAAGATATTGGTTTCACAACATCTGCTTTTGTCTGTCCTATTTGCTTCATAGTAATGTGAATATCTTTCTGAACAAGGAACCTTCTACTTTTGTTCAGCTCCTTGGTTTATATCGGCATTGTTGTCTGAAGTTACATTAATTCAGGTTTTACAGTGTGCTTCCTGTCTGTGCTCACGTTCACAGTCTTCTTCCCCAGTAAGCAGATGCACAATTCTCCTTTCTGTTTTCAATCTTAAGAAGGATCTCCTCTCTTCACCTGGAATATGACATTGTATTTGTGGAATAAATACAAAAAATAAAAGTATCTGGCAGCAAATGAATAAAGCATCTTTACTACTCGGATTCTCGCGTATGAGTTGGCGGGGCTCATTGAGAGGGCTTTAAACTAGGTTCGAAGGGAGAAGGGGATAAAACCAGGCTCACTAGAGAAGAGCCTAGGGGCGGCACACCAATGTCGGGGGAGAAATCGGCAGCCCAACTCAAGTGCATCTACACCAATGCACGCAGCATGGGCGGCAAACAGGAGGAGCTGGAAGCCATTGTGCAGTGGGGTAGCTATGACTTAGTCACCATCACGGAAACATGGTGGGATAAGTCTCACGACTGGAGTGCTGCAATGGATGGCTATAAGCTCTTCAGAAGGGACACGCAAGGAAGGAGAGGTGGCGGGGTAGCCCTGTATGTCAGGGAGTGCTTTGACTGACTAGAGCTCAATGGTAGTGATGACGAGGTCGAGTGCTTGTGGGTAAGGATGAGGGGGAAGGCCAACAAAGCAGATATCCTGCTGGGAGTCTGTTATAGACCACCTAACCAGGATGCAGAGGCAGATGATATATTCTACCAGAGGCTGGCAGAAGTCTCCCAGTCGCTAGCCCTTGTTCTTGTGGGGGACTTCAACTTTCCGGATGTCTGCTGGAAATACCACACGGCAGAGAGGAAACAGTCAAGAAGGTTCCTGGAGTGTGTGGAAGATAACTTCCTGATGCAGCTAATAAGCGAGCCCAGTAGGGGAGGTGCCTCGCTTGACCTGCTGTTCACGAACAGAGGAGGACTGGTGGGAGATGTGGTGGTCGGAGGCCGGCTTGGGCTTAGCCACAATGAAATGATAGAATTTTCGATACTTGGTGAAGTAAGGAGGGGGGCCAGCAAAACCGCTACCATGGACTTCCGGAGGGCGGACTTTGGCCTGCTCAGGACACTGGTCGAGAGGGTCCCTTGGGAGACAGTCCTGAAGGGCAAAGGGGTCCAGGAAGGCTGGACGTTCTTCAAGAAGGAAGTCTTAAAGGCGCAGGAGCGGGCTGTCCCCATGCGTCGTAAGAACGGGTGAGGAAGACGACTGGCCTGGCTGAATGGGGAGCTCTGGCTGGGACTCAGGAAAAAAAGGAGAGTTTATCACCTTTGGATGAAGGGGCAGGCAACTCAAGAAGAGTACAGGGATCTCGTTAAATCATGCAGAGAGGAATTTAGGGAGACAAAAGCCCGGCTAGAACTCAACCTGGCCACTGTGGTGAGGGACAACAAAAAATGTTTTTACAAGTATATTAATGACAAAAGGAGAGCCAAGGAGAATCTCCATCCTCTATTGGATGCGGGGGGGAATGTTGTCACCAAGGACGAGGATAAGGCTGAGGTACTCAATGCCTTCTTTGCCTCAGTATTTAATAGTCAGAGCAGTTATCCTCAGGGTACTCAGCCCCCTGAGCTGGAAGACAGGGACGACGAGCAGGATAAACCCCCCATAATCCAAGAGGAAGAAGTTAATGACCTGCTACGCCACCTGGACACTCACAAGTCTATGGGGCCGGATGGGATCCACCCGAGGGTACTGAGGGAGCTGGCGGAAGAGATTGCCGAGCCGCTCTCCATCATTTACCAGCAGTCCTGGTTAACTGGGGAGGTCCCGGATGACTGGAGGCTCGCCAACATGACGCCCATCTACAAGAAGGGCCGGAAGGAGGATCCGGGGAACTACAGGCTGGTCAGCCTGACCCCGGTGCCGGGGAAGATCATGGAGCGGTTTGTTTTGAGGCGCTCACGAGCCATGTCCAGGACAACTGGGGGGATCAGGCCCAGCCAGCACGGGTTCATGGAAGGCAGGTCCTGCTTGACCAACCCGATCTCCTTCTATGACCAGGTGACCCGCCTCGTGGATGAGGGAAAGGCTGTGGATGTGCTCTACCTGGAGTTCAGTAAGGCCTTTGACACTGTCTCCCACAGCATTCTCCTAGAGAAGCTGGTGGCTCACGGCCTAGACAGGTACACTCTTCGCTGGGTAAAAAACTGTTTGGACGGCCGGGCCCAGACAGTTGTGATCAATGGAGTTAAATCCAGTTGGCGGTCGGTCACGAGCGGTGTTCCCCAGGGCTCAGTATTGGGGCCGGTCCTGTTCAATATCTTTATCAATGTTCTGGATGAGGGGATCGAGTGCTCCCTCAGTAAGTTTGCGGGAGACAAAGACACCAAGACACCAAGTTGGGCGGGAGTGTTGATCTGCCGGAGGGTAGGAAGGCTCTGCAGAGGGACCTGGACAGTCTGGATCCATGGGCCGAGGCCAACTGTATGAGGTTCAACAAGGCCAAGTGCCGGGTTCTGCACTTCTGCCACAACAACCCCATGCAACACTGTAGGCTTGGGGAAGAGTGGCTGGAAAGGTGCCCAGAGGAAAAGGACCTGGGGGTGCTGGTTGACAGCCAGCTGAACATGAGCCGGCAGTGTGCCCAGGTGGCCAAGAAGGCCAATGGCATCCTGGCTTGTATCAGAAATAGTGTGACCAGCAGGAGCATGGAAGTGATCGTGCCCCTGTACTTGGCACTGGTGAGGCTGCACCTCGAATACTGTGTTCAGTTTTGGGTCCGTCACTACAAGAAGGACATTGAGGTGTTGGAACGTGTCCAGAGAAGGGCAACGAAGCTGGTGAAGGGCCTGGAACACAAGTCTGATGAGGAGCGGCTGAGGGAACTGGAACTGTTTAGTCTGGAGAAGAGGAGGCTGAGGGGAGACCTCATTGCGCTCTACAACTACCTGAAAGGAGGTTGTAGTGAGGTGGGTGTTGGTCTCTTCTGCCAAGTAACTAGCAATAGAATGAGAGGAAATGGCCTCAAGTTGCGCCAAGGGAGGTTTAGATTGGACATTAGGAGAAATTTCTTTCCTGAAAGAGTGGTCAGGCCTTGGAACAGGCTGCCCAGGGAAGTGGTTGAGTCACCGACCCTGGAAGTATTTAAAAGATGTGTAGATGAGGCGCTTAGGGACATGGTGTAGTGGGTATGGTGGTGTTGGGTTGATGGTTGGACTCGATGATCTTAGAGGTCTTTTCGAACCTTAATGATTCTATGATTCTGTGATATCTATACTTGTAAGTTACAGAGTAGCATAAACAAAGTCGGCTCTCCTGAATCTCTCTATGGTTTCTACTAGACATGATGGGAATTCTTTCTGCACCAACAAAGAACAACATCCTGAACATAGCAACATCTTAGATCAGCATTCTTAGAACATCTTAGATCAGCATGTTAGAACAAAGCCATGGCACATCCTTGTTCAGAAGAGATCCAAAAAATAGGTATTTTATTACATGTCTAATGGCAGATTATATTAAACCATAAGAACCCAATAAATCAGGATTGTTAAATCTATGTCTAATTCATTTATTCTGTTTATAAATATATAATATTTTGTATACTGTCTCATGACAATACAAAAATATTTAGTGGCTAATGTTGTATCCCTCTGTTCAACTTCACTAATGACAAAACCAACATTTTTTACATTGCATCAGAAGGCAGGTTAATTAACCCTTATTTATTTATCCTTATATGTCTTTGATATAGTTGTAAAATCAATACAGGAAATTGCTTATTATTTTCTGATATTACAAAAATAGACTAAATCTAAATAGCACATTACTACTATATGCTAGGTAAGAATGTAAAGACAGATGGACATTTGACTTGACAAAGTCATTTATTAGACTCCTGTCATATCTTGAAAGGCTGTCCGTGGGGATATGATACATTATCAGTTGTTCTCCATTTAATTTTTTGTGTCACCATAAAATATGCTAATTGCTGCTGCATAATGAAAGATTAAATTAAAAGCTGCAGTCCTGGCCTAATATACCATTCTTATTTGCATGAATTTAATATTTAATTCCCTACTCTGTAAAGACTCATGGACATGTTTAACTTTCTGCACCGCAATAATACTTGATACAACATAAAGGTAAACATATAAATAAATCTCATTTAAGAATGGGATCCTAAGAAAATATTAAACAGACACCTCCTATATACAGTAAGTACTGTTCTGTATTTTCTTGGTTATCGAACATAATCTATTGAGCATAACTGGATTTACAAATCAGCAAACTTACTAAAATATCTAGAAAAGTTTTAACTTACCTCAGTGAGTTTTAAATCAGACTGTTTACACATTCATAACTCATTTTCCCTGTCATCCAATAACATATCACACAAATTTAGTATTTATCTCGGGAGGAGGAGGAACATCCCCTCAGATTTCAAATCTTTCAAACTCAGTTGAGAAAGTCCCTAAATTAAGGACAAGTAGGTCACTGGTGGCTCTTAAGTGCTGAAAAGAACTTTTTAAAGCCCTTAACATAAAAGTAAAGGATACATTTGAAAAAGTATACTTTTTTTGTCTTTTTGAGGTTGACAGAATCAAAAACAATATAAATTACACTTTCTTCTGGCTTTCTTTAATGGAAAGTCATCTGTATTTTTTCTAGAGAGACTGGACCTTGGCAGTACTTGGTGCCAGACTTCAAAAACATCAAACTCTTTGTCCAAGCCAAAGTTGGTATTTGTGCCAGTGGTTTAGTATCTCTGATGTAGTCTCATGTAAGGTTTCTCAGACTCTGATTTAGCTCAGTGTTTGTTCTCCAGCATTTACTTCAGCCCAAACAACTACTGTATTAGGTTTCAGCAGGAATTCCATTGCAGTACTGTTACATTTTTTGTACTGCGACCTCTGGGTGTTATATCACGCACCACTTGGATTAACGATTTGACTGAGATTTTAAAATCTTTGTGCAGTCCCTCATCTGTGAATCTCATTTCTCAATTTGAGAAGCAAAATTGCCAAGAGTTTCTTTAGTGGAAAGCCAGACCCTTATTTCACTTCTGCTTTAAATCTGCTGTAACACATGGCTTACTTGATTTCCTTTGTATGTTTGGGGCTCCACAGAGCTCCTGCTGAGATTCTGATATGAGTGCAAAACAAAGACGGCTCCTAAAAGAAATTAACAGCCCTCTTATTGCTAATTAAAAGCTCTTTGCTTTCTCTCCACATGGCCAGTGCAGCTGCTTCACATCCTCTTAATGTTTCGAAAACACATAAATTCAAAGACAATATTGTGAACAGCACCTGGCACTTGCTGCACCTGCCGTGATGAGACTATATTTCATTCCGTCAGTAAATTAAAATTCTCCAGGGCTGAAAAGAATGCTTTTTTCTCATTCAACCTCTTCCATTGTCCCCAGTGGTAAAGAGACTAGTTTTGCTTCCATTTTCGATACTAAATATATCATATTGTTGTTTGCTTCAGTGGTGCAGACACCTGCCTCCTGCTGTAAATGTTGTGTTCCACTTTTGAAAGATTTCCCCAGGGCTCCACATTCAAGTATTGGCTTGTAACTATGGCTTAATATCGTGTCAAAATCTCTTAAGGAAGATACAGCTTGTCAAGTCATCTCAGGATTGAACCTTCATCTAGTGAAATTCTGAAAATGTCCTTTGAGTGTTTGAAGCATAAGAAGACAAATAAAAGGCTAGCAAGTAATTTGTAAAGATAATAGCTAACAGCACACATTTTCCTTTTCCTTCCCCCTCCTTTCCATTAAATGTTGATAAAGAGAGAAGAGCAGACTGCAGGTCAGTGATCTTTGTTATTTATATTCAGGTCAAAGAAAGTTCCAAACTTTTGTGTTTTGGGCATGGCAGCAAAAAGGAAGCAAAGAGAAAGAAAACCTCAATCAAATTGATAAATTCAAGTACTGACAGATTGATCTCAGAGCTTATTTTCAGAAAAAAGGGCAAATCACAGGCAGGAAGTATTTCAATATAAAAACTTAACGGACGACAAAAGAATTTGGCTGGATCCTTGTGATATTTGAGACTGCTGCGTTTGGTGCAGTACAGGAGCATTTTTTAGGAATAAATCCATAATGATTGTATTAGAAATGGAACTATAGTAGAAATTATTATACTAGTTTTTAGTATGGGATAGGAGAGAGTTTCCCAGCAACTTTTGTTAGAGGAGTACAAAGTATTCACAAATAGTATGTGTCCATTTATTTTTGAGGAAATGGTTCTCTAAAGAAATATTAAGCCTATTCACAGATTTCTAAATCCTTCACAATTATACTAATATCCTTCAACAAAGAGAAAAAAAAGAAAACAACACCAAAACCCAACACCACCTTGGACTGAAACCTGATAGGGACAAATAAAAAAGGACAAGGCTTTATATTTTAGCATTCTTTTTCACCCTAATAGTATCTCTTGGATAAAATTAAAAAAAAAAAAAGAAGTACTACTCAATAGTAGCAAAAGCACTTCAAGACATCACTGTTCCTTTCCTTTCCCCCTCTCCTCATTTTCAGTCCTCACCTAGAGTCCTCACAGCAGAACCAAATATGCAAGTATGCAGGCTTGAAGGAGTGTGGGTACCCTTGACATGAATGCAAAATGTGACAGTTTAACACGTCATGGCAAACTCTTTATGGAAGTGGCGAAGGAGAACTCACAGTTCCCACTCAGCAAAGAGCACAGCATGGAGAAAAGGACACGGTAACATTTGACTGAAGAGTTGTTGCAGATAGGAGAAGGGTAATAACATTTGGCCTGTTACAATCCTAAAAAAAATCTTTGAAATAATACCTATTATTCACGCATAACTCATGTAAGTGCATCACTAATTCCAAACTGACTGTATTTAGGAAATCCTGCCAGCAGTTTTCAACAGGTGTAAGTGAATTTTAGCTGGAGGTTGATCAAATCTATATGATTTCATAGTACCATCATTCAGAAGAAAGACATACAATCTGAATATTTGATTGAGGTTACTTTGTGGACTTCAGTACCCTAAGACATAGAACTTATGAAATCCCTAGGAAAGAAAGTAAAAGGTGTATATGTTACCTCTATCAAGCAAAACCATTACAATTTTATAGCTGTGGGTAAAATGGAAAAAAAATTCAATTTCTGTTGTTACAGTGTTGAGTTTGGTTTTAAACTTAAAGTAATTGAGAAAACATGTTAAAGAAGAGCCAGTCAGAGGAACTTTTAAACCATTAATACTTTGTTACACGATTATATATATCATAATGCCATTATGCTGACTTAAAAGATGACATTTCAAAAGTCTATTTAAATAATTAGATAACTCAATCTATTCCATGAAAAAATGTTCAACCATTTCTAGTGTTTATGTTTAATTTAAAATTTTTTTTTTCAAAAAAAGTGACAAATACTTCAAGTACTTGCATTCCTGATCATCTTTAGTTAAATAATTTTGAGCAGTAGTAGTGCAGCTGAGTCACCATGACAGATTTTAATATTTAAAAGAAATCACATTTCCTTCTTTTTGCCTATTTTTCCCCTAATTTAATTTGAAAAGCTTAAGGCTTTTTGTAGGATAATTCAATTATTGATTCTATTACTATTTAATTGTTTAAATCTATTGTTAAAGGTGTATAGTTTTAAAAACAATACCTATTGAATCTGTTTTAGTTTTTCTCTACATATGTCTCAGAACAATCTTTATGATATCCTTGATATTGATCTACTTCACCGGTCTGTTTTTCTAGGTCTCTTGATAATACCAATCATATGTTTTTCCATACATCATGTACCATTTTTTTTTTTTTTTTAACTGACATTTTGGGGCAGTGTGTTTGCTTTATTTCCACTTCATGAAAGATCCTGACAAACATCACAAAAATTTACTTTGAAATAATTGGGGGTTTATCAAAGATTTTCTAAGATTCATTTTCCTTCTTGGTGTGTCAAGACACTTTTTGCATGAAAAATGCAGATCTAGCAAACACAAATACTTTATATATTTACTTCAGTTTGATTTTTTTTATTGTTTCCAAAAATGTTGGAATGTTTTTAACTTGAAAAAAAAATCTTACTTTTCCTCCTAATTCCAACTATTTCATGTTGTCACACAAAAATTATTTACTCACAAATAATTCATTAAAATATTTATTTTGGGTTTATATTTAATAACAACTGAAAGTGTTCAAAATGTAGACAAACACATTCACTTAACTGTAAAATGTCTTCATTTTAAAAACACTTTCTTTGGTCTTTGAGAGTTTTTGATTCTCTATCAAACTTTCGGAAAACCAGTCGACCTTCCTCACAAAAGAAGTCAACCTGTAGTGAATACTATTCATAGAAAATAACATATTAACTAACAATTTCTACTTCCCTCCCCATTCTATAATAGTTCCATCCCATAATAGTTCATTGTTCACGGTATGTCAACATTTTTTATTTTCCTATACTCCTTTCTCAGTTTAATGTCCATTTGGCATGGTATACAACTAATTAACAGTGAACACCAGTCCTTCTGAAAATACTCTTCTAAACACTACTATCCTTCATACCATACCAGCTTCAACTTACTGTTCCAGTGTACAATATGAATACTGTTTGCATGTCAATGAACCATATGATAAAACAGAAAAATTGCTTGTATATTAAATAAAAACATCATTGCACAAAATTAAATTCCCAAGCTCGGAAGACCTATTCTTATCAGTATGTATAAAGTCTTATTTACAAATAAGAAGGAGTGTTTGAATGATCTCTCTCAGCCCCATAAAGAATCACCAGCTATAGAAGGAATAACACCTATGATTCTTAGGTCCCATTGCTATACTCCAAGTTTCCCTTGGAGTTTCCCTTTTTTTTTCTTTTACTACACCATTAAAATTCATATATAAGTGATATGAGAGGTGCTGAGTTGAAAGGCGCTGACTAGAAATTATTTATTTTAGATAATGGAATGACGGAAATTGGACTTAGTAAAGAATTAGATGAGGCAAATATTACTTGACAATGTGAGTTTATCAAACAATTTCTCTTTGCTTTGATGTTTAGAGGTAATATAGATAATATCATTCATGTAGTATACCTATTTTTTTGTAAGGCATTTAATTTGATAACAAATATCAATTTAATGAATAAATTTGAATGATAAAACTTCATAAAATATAAATTAAATAGATTAAAGAACAGGCATCAGACAAGTCTCAGAAGGTCATTCCAAATAGGATATAATTATGAAAAATATTTAAGACATCTACTGGTGTCATGTCATAATCAATTCTTGCTTTACTTTATGTCATCAGTTATTTGTAAGAAAATAAGGAATCATTAATGACAAAGTCAGCAGTAAGTAAAAAGCCACTTGTAGGGAAATACTGGATTGCATAGTAGACTGGGAAGAAGCAACAATATCCATGAAATGTAAGTGACAAAGAATTAAGTCACACTTTCTGGGTGGGATCTCTATCTCTGTGGAATCAGAGATTCTGAGAAGGCCAGGCTGATCACAACAATAACCATTCAAACATGAACTTTCACTGTGGTCCAATGGCCAAAAGAACAAACACAAACCTTGACATACCAAAAGAGGATACTGAGTTTAGATCAACAGAGTCAGTGTCCACTATTCAAGATGAGGGAACTGAAGAGAACTTCAAGTTTGCAGAAAGAAGTTGCAAATAAGGTGATTACAATGTTTAAACCACTGTCAGAAAGAGAAACAGAAATGGACTGTGGGTTCATCTGTCTGAGAGGCGAAGGTTTGATACAATCCAAGTTCTGGAAGATAAAGATGAATAAATTAAAGTTAGACATAAAGCCCTTGTTTTTAAAAATTAAAATATTTAGTCACTGGAAAAATTAAAAAGTTCTGTGGTGGATCAAACAAGCACATATAAAAGACAACAAAACCACACAAAGTCCTGATGTTAAAGAAAATTGTATTTCAGACCAGAAACAGGTTAAAGGAGTACTGTGGTTTCCATTACGGAAGTGTAATTAAAATATCACAATAATCTATTCAGGGAATTAATATTTTGAATTCTGTACACATCAGAGAGAAATATGATCTCAGAAGTCACTAGTGATGTTGAATTTGTGAGTATTTGGTAATCAGGCTACAACATTTTAACATGACAAAGTCTAGCAAGTGTAATGCAGATACCGATCAACAATGAATTGAGCTTCTTTGAGATGTTTCATTTGATAGGTTCATAACCAGAAGTTACTTTTGAAAATCTTGTTCTAAAAGAAAGGCATGTGGAGGAAAACACTAGCTTCCACGCTTCATGAATGTTGTAACAAAATGGACTAATTAGCACATTTGCACTGAATTTGGTGAAAGTGCAGAGTAAATACATTTTTATTTTATATGGCTTACTTTTGATTCTTGTGCTTTTTTTCTGACACAGAATTAAAAGATTTTTTTTTCTTCAGTAACAAACATAGTTTAAATATTGTTAACTTGATAGACTTCTCTTCCCTCTAGGTGTTGGGCCAGGATTTAGAAATAATCTTTCAGGCAGCTGGGAACATTATCTTCTCTCCTTTTCCCCTTTTAGTGGTCTGATTTTCTTTAAAACTCAGTGTTATGCAAAAGCTTTCTGTCTTGGTCCTGTCACTGACAATGACCCAATACTATTTCATGCTTGAGTTGTTATTGCACGTATTGTTATTACACAAATGCCTTTGAAAAATTAATCTTCTTCATTGCCACAGTAACACAAAGAAACCCAATTGCATATAGTAGCTGAGGGGTTGATGTGATTTTTCTAATTATTGTTTTCCAGGGCCCTATCCAAGGCCTACCAAAGACAATAGAAGATTTAAAACTGATTTTAATGTGTACTGGAAGAGATGATGAGAAAACATTCAGGATACTCTGTCATAAACTGTGCAGGAAAAGACATGTTTAAAATCTTAACATAACAAAACAAAGTTGAGCCATACAGATACCATTAACCAAAATGAACCATGGTCATGAGAGGTCAGTTGCAGGTACTAAATTACACTTTATTCCTTTGGACATAGAAGATAAAGTGTATTCAGACTGTCTCCTTTGGTAATGCAGTTTAGATATGTGTTGAGTGAAAAACAAGCACTCAGTTCATTAAATACTAAGTACTTTGACTCACAGGGGATAAGCAAGATAAATAATGTTTTCTCCGATTATATGAGAATAGGTAACTCTTTAGAGATGATGACTACTTCAGTGGGTGAAGCAGGGACCTACTAGAAGCTAAGCAACAGCTATATACTTCAGGCCTCCTCAAGGCTAAACCTTTGTTCATTTGGGATTCCAAATACCACATAATCTTTGATAGGCATGTGCAATTACTGTTTTGATGTTTGAAAAGAAGGACCACAAAGATGATTAAAGAGTTGGAGAACATGCCATATGAGGAAAGCCTGAAGGAGTTAGCTGTCTTCTTCCTGGAGAAGAAAAGGCTCAGGGGGGACCTCATCACAGTATTCCAGTACTTCAGGGGCAGTACAAAGAGGACAGAGGTGCTCTCTCTTCATAAGGAGCCACATGGAGAAGACGAGGAACAGCAGGTACAAGTTGCACTGGGAGAGGCTGCATTTTGATTTAAGAAAGAAATTTTTTATAGTGAGTGAAAAATTGAACAATTTTTCAATCAATTGATCTCACTGTAAAAAATTTCTTTCTTATATCAAAATGCAGGGACATGGGGAGCCCACAGGGACATGGTAGAGTTTTCATCGCTGGAAGGTTGCAGGATGCAATTGGACAGGGTGCTTCCTTCCCACAAAAGGTTGGACCCGGTCATCTTTTGAGATCCTTCCAACCTGGGCTGTTCTATGATTCTATGATTCTATGAAAAGTGGCTGCCATACCCCACCATCAAGTCAACAATTGAATCTCAGAAACATGTGTTTAAAGGGATCTCCAGAGGACACCTAGTCCATCCTCCTTCTCAAAGGAAGGTCTCAAGTCTAATTAGATCAAGTTGCTCATGAACTCTTTCAATCAAGTTTTCAATGTCTCCAAGACGGGCACTCCACAACTTCTTTGGATAACCTTTTCCAATGTTTGACCACCTATTTTCTTCTTGTTTATGGTAACTCAGAAATTCCCATGTTCCAGCTTGTGTCCATCACCTTCATTGTGCATCTCCAGGGAGTCTGGCTCCATCTTTGTATCCTCTAATCAGATGTAGGCAAAAGAACAGTTGCTTCTAAGCCTTTTCCTTTCAAAGCTGAACAAACTGAATTTTCTCACCCTCTCCTCACACCTTTTGTGCTGCAGCCCTCTCCCAATGTCTTTCTTGCACTGGAGAGCCAAAAATAGGATACAGCACTCTAGATGTGGTGTCACAAGTGTCCAGATAGAGTGGAAGAATAATTTCCTTAGACCTGATGGTTGCATTCTTACTAATTAATACAGCCCAGTGGGTGGTTGGCCTTCTTTGCTGCAAGGCTAGTCTACTGACACATATTCAACATGTTGTTCACCAGGACCCCCAGGTCTTTTCCTGCAAAGGTGCTTTTTGCGCAGTGAGCCTCCAACATGGTCAGGTAGATCTCGTCCTCAGTGTCTAGAGTAGTACAAAGAATTTCTGTCCTTTGCTACAGTTTAGAAAATGCTTAATGCAGACAGAATTTTGGAGAGTTTAGCAAGCAAACAGATTTCTATTGATCTTGTCCACATTGAAGTGTGGGGTTTTTTTTTTTTGTTTTTCTTCAGAAATATGTCTCCTGTCCATGTTTAAGCAGATTTACAGAGGGATAGTACAAGTTCTCTCCTGACACAAAAGCTGAAATGCTTGCAATTTTTTGTCTTGGGTAAAAGAAAGCCAATTTTTCAACTTGTCTCTCAGACAGGCCTCAGTTGCTCAAACTGAAGGTGGAAACACTCAGCTCAATATAAAATTCAGATTTGTGTTCTGTTTGATATTTTTAAGTGTCTACATGTGACCTAGTCAGATCAGTTTGCTCACACAGAGGTCTAATGTCATTTGAAATGGCTTAGCTAACCATAAGGACTGCATGGACCTAGTACATACAGTACAGGACCTGCAGGAGACCCAGGCCTTTCAGGTGTCTTGGGATGCCCTAAAACACCTAAAAATTGCATTATACATTTATGTTTAGGCAACCAACCCAAAACCTTTATTGACATTGCTGACCAGAAGAGCTGAGGTGGTTGGCCTACTCATAGACACCAACACTTAGGTGTCTACGAGTTTAGACACCTTTAAGTTTTATTATCTATAATTCATATTTTTATATTAATATCTTTATTATCTTTAACTAATCTTTAAGTTTTATTATTTTGACCTGAGTCCCACTACTGGGGAAAAGCTGTGGAAACCATTATTCAGCAAAATTATAAGTAACTGAAGAATGACGCCTTGAAGAGAACAGCGTTAAGCACACCTAACAAAATATTACTAACTCTTTCTATACCACTTGCTTTAAAAGGGAAGGTCTGGATTAAGTATTCGTTTGTTGGTGGCTCAAATATGACTTTAGTCCAAACCATTTTTACATGTTTCTTCTAATCAGAACTCTATTACTCCTTTTATAAAATTCTCCTTCCTTTGCCAGAAAAAAAACAAAAAGTCAACTATCAAAAGTTTAGCTTTCTCCCTTTTGACTTTTCTAGTAGTAATGAAAACAAAGTATGAGTGCTATATCCACAACCAGTTAGTACTTAATGCTAAAGGTCAAGTCATGGTTTTCTGCCTAAAGAATTTAGGATGGGACCCAAAAGGAACTGACAACTATGCTGGAATTAAAACATTAGCTCTCGTTTTCTCAATGTGGATTGTAATGAGTATGGAGTCCAAACTATTAATGCTAGAAGAAGGGTCACTGACATTTGAAAATGAGATGTGTCAAAAATATTAGCAAGAAAGCCTAGCAGAAAAAGTCGTATCTGATTATTAGAAATATTTTTAGCGTTGTTTAATTGTTGCACCAAAAAAGCTAAATTCTAAGATATGTCATAACCTACATTTTTATCTATTTGGCAAGCAGGTTGCATTTTTGCACCTTTTAGAAATGCATTACAACACACCATAAATTTCACTTCCCAAAATAAAAAAGTACTGCACAAATAGGGATCTTTAAATGCATTGCATTTTGAGAGAACTTCTTAAAGAACAGATAACCTGAAGAGATATGAACTACATCAAAATCTACAGCTGTTTGCTTTCTGAGGCATGCAGGTAGATTGAGTATCATTGCTATTTACCCATAGACTCTAAAAAATCATTATGCAAGCTGCTACTGTAAAAATCCTACAACACTTCCATAAGAACATAAAGACACATTTTTCAAATAGAACAAAAACCATAATACCACCTCACATTTATTGATAGTAAGCTATCTGAAACATGGTTTCCAGTTGTGTTTCCAACCCTTTTGGGAGATTATCACAGTTAAAGAAGCAAGGAAGATGTTCTTTCCTGTTCTGCAGCTATCCAGGCATACTTCTACATACTGATCCCTATGGTTCTTGTCTTCTAAGAAGGACAGTTCAGGTTCTTATGCTGCAGAGAAGAGCAAGATGCTAAAAAGGGATAGAGAGAAAATGGAATTGTACTTGAATGTCTGTGCTGCACCTGAACTGAATACATGCTGCCAGGGTTCCCCTTGATGTCAATATTAAGGCCTGTGTCAAATGCCAAAAATAAATGCCAAAAGTCAAATGTAATCTGTGATTCTTTAGATGGAATGCTACCTATTTCATGTTGATCTTTGATTCCCTCCTCATTATCCTAATTGTACTTTCAAAGGTGTTCCTCAGGTTGTTTTGAGGAGGGGTACTGAAGGCAGCTGGTTCTGGACGCTGACATTTCCTGTCATGCCAAGTGAATGTTAACATTGTGTCGCTATTTATACCAGTATAAAATTATTGCTTTAAATTTACTGGTTTTCTGTGACGACCATCTTGTAAAGCCTGATAATTCTACCTATGTCAGGAGTATAGTCTGCAATTTTATCTACTAGAAGATTCCTTTTCACATTTTTAAACCATCTAATCTAATAGACAATTCAGGCTCACCGCAGTCATAAGGAAAATTATGAGGTAAGTCCTTATGGAAGGTATGAAGGACAAGGTAACTGGGAATAACCAGCAATAGCAAATCCTGCTAGATAATCCCGATTTCCTCCTATGATAAAATGACTGGCTAAGGAGAGTAGTGTGTATCATTTACCTTGACTTTAGTAAGGCTTTTGACACGGTAACCTGGTAGCAAAATTGAAGAAATATGAATTGAATGAATGGGCTACAAGGTGAATGAAAAACTCACAGGACTACTCTTTGACCACTGAATTCAAAGGGCAGAGATCAAGGCTTTGAAGTCTAACTGGTAGTGAGCTGTGAGTGTCATGCTTGGGTCAGTACTGGAACTGACACTGTTTAATGTCTTCATCAGCAGTCTGGAATATGGACAAAATGCATCATCATTACATCTGTGAACAAAGCCAAACTGGGGGGAATGGTTGATGTACTGGATAGCAGGGCTGCCATTCAGAGGTACCTCAAAAAACTGGAGAAATTGCTCAACAGAAACCTTGTGAAGTTCAGCAAAGACAAATGTCAAATCTTGCTCCTCAGACACAGCATCCCCTGGCATCAGTAGAAGTTGGTAACAGACTGGTTCGTAACAGCTTTGCAGAAAAGGAACTGAGGGTCCTGGTGAATGACAATTTAAAGTTTAGTGAGCAGAGTGGCCTTGCAGCAATAAAAGCTAACTGTAGGCTGTCCTGAACTAGCAAGAATGTGCAAACAGGTTGACAGAACTGATAAGTCACCTCTACTCAGCACTGGTGAAGTTGCATCTGTAATGCTGCCTCCAGATTTTGGCTTCCCTATGTAATCATCATAGAATCGTCACAGAACCATAGAATGCCAGGTTGGAACGGATCTCACGGATCATCTGGTCCAACCTTTCTTGGCAAAAATGGCCTGGACAAGATGGCCCAATACCCTATCCAGCCAAATCTTAAAAGTGTCTAATATTGGGGAATCCACCACTTCCCTGGGGACATTATTCCAATGGCTTATTGTTCTCATTGTGAAAAATTTTCCTTTTGTGCCTGATCAGAATCTTCCCAGGAGTAACTTGTACCCATTACCCCTCATCTTTTTCATGTGACTCCTTGTAAAATGGGAGTCTCCATCTTCTTTGTAAATACTAGAACATGGTGATAAGGTCTCCCCTCAGCCTTCTTTTCTCAAAGTTGAATGAACCCTTGCAATGAGGAGACTGACAGACCTCAGAAAGTCCAAAAGAAAACCATTAAAGCAACTAGGGCTGTAGATCAAATGATATACAAAGAAAGACTGAAGAAACTGGGTTTGTTTAACTTGGAGAAGGGAAAGCTCGGGAAAAAATCTAGTTGCAGTCTTCCACTACCTAACAGAATGATTATTGAGAGTGTAGAGGCAGATTTTGCTTAGGGTTGCATAGTGGAAGGACAAGAGGGAAGGATAACAAGCTGCAATAAAGGAAATTCATGTTGGACATTGGGAAAAATATCAGTGAGAAAAACAATAACATGGCATCCAGATAAGGTGATCATGCTTGGAAATTTTAAAAGCTCATTTGGACAAGTCCACAAATACCTTGATCTAACTTAGAACCTATTTCTGCTTTGAAAAGGAGGTTGACCTAAATCAGCTCCTGCCTTCTAATCTGCATTTTTCTATAATTTTGTCATTCCAACACCACAGGGTTGAATTATAAGAATAGCATGCAGAATGCAAAGCAGGCAATTTAAGCCAGAATGAAAACACCGTGGGTTGGTTGGTTTGTTTGTTTGTTTGTTTGTTTTTCCAAACTCCCTACTATATAACTATTTTCATTTGATTATTGCTATAGAATCTCTGAAATGCAGGAAGGTAAGATAGTTGCACAGCCTTTAAATTTCCAGCCTAGGTTGACTCTACCATCAACAGAAACATTGTATCTTCTCTAAGAGTTGCACTTTCCTTAGTTATTTCTCCATCAGCTGGGACCAGTCATCTTAAAATCTGCTAGTTTTCAGACTACTTAGCTTTCTAAAGTTAAATAGGGTTCATATTACCCACTGATTTACTTTTCCCTTTTTTCTTATCGGTTGTGTATGTCTTAGCTTTCTGCACTCACTTGTTGAGGAGTTTTAAGGCCTTTAAATTTTTCAAGTCTTTTTTAAAGACAGAGATAGTTCCTTTCAGCCTTTGAGCTCTAGTCTGAGCTATATATCACTTATTGAAATACAAGTATTTGTACAATTCCATAAAATCATAACTCTTTCCTTACTGCACTTCAGATTTTTCCTCCCATGCCATGGTTTTTCCTTCAAAGTTGAACCCCAATTGTCTTATGAGGCACTGCACAATGCCAGTAAGATGCTGGTTCTTATGCTTAAATTCATCATTGCTTCATCCTTTCTGTTCATCTCAATGTAAAGAGATACATGCTTGTATAGTTGGACTTTTTGAATGCTAAGTTTTAAAAACTGTTGTATACAAAGAAAGCGCTAAATTTAGGAGAAAGTGAAATTATTGTGAATATTATGTACAATCAAACATGTGAGCTGACTTTTTAGTTTTGGGTTTTTTTCCTAACTTTGTGCTACTTCAAAAGTAACCTGATGCTTTATTTTACCTGTAATGGTTTTTATGCCGGTTATCCTAACCAACCAGTTATTGAATACATTGTCAGAGAAAATAATGTTCAACATTCCTCAAAGAAAAAGCAGATCAACCAAGAAGTATTATTATGTGATATTTTCAGGCAACTGCATTTTTCAGTCAGCACAGATTCAACTCAGCCCTAAACTCCATCATGTTAAATTACCATCAGGCCAATAGATGTTTCTGAATGAAGTTCAGTAACATTCTGAATAACTGTATGGTAAACCCAGTAAAGATTATAGGAGTAATTAGAATAATAATTACTCAGGAAAGCTATGTGTCACAGAGAAATAAACAATAAATTGGTGAATTATTAGAGGTATTAAGACTAAATAGTTAAAGCTAATGACAATTTATATTCCAGCACAATGTATTATCTAATAAGGGCCAAGCCCTATAAACTTTCCCATGCATAAGAAATCATTGCTCATGTAGAGAGAAATTAACCCCTCTTCAGGTACTTGTATCTGTATTTGATGCTATTGCATTTACAAAAAGATCTTAAGGAGAAAATTAATTGTGCAAAATTAAGGTCTTTTTAGGGACCTTAGCTGGAGCAGAATTTTACCTCAAATTAGATAAAACTTATTTGAATGAGACAATGCATGAAATAAGGACTTTTGCAAGAGTTTTTAGCGCTGGACATTGGTAGTCTACATTACTATTTCATATAACTTCTACTTATTACTGCAAAAAAAATATTGAAAGTGTGAAAATATGAAAATCCCCCACATTTTTGTAAGCTAACAAGACAGCCCCTGAAGTCCCAAGAAACTGTGCTGAACTATAACATGGGTCATAAGCTCTCTTTAAGTAGAAGATTGCGACAAATCACCCCAAAATATTATAAGACATCTTTTGGGTTTCTTTGTTTGTTTGCTTGCTTGCATGCTTTCATTTTTGTTTTGGTTTTAGCTGGAGAGAGAGAGGTTGTAAGCAGGAATAATAAGAGAAAGAATATTATCTTTTTCCAGTATCTTATGAGCCGACACAAAGCATTTGTCCATAAAATCCTCGGCAAATGGAGATGCTCTGAGAACACTTAAGGAGACAATATGTTCCTTGTTATAGAAATTTCTTCAGAGAAAAAGAAATACAAACTATTCAGAAAACTCCAAAGGTTTGGAACAAGTTGTTTATGAATCATTCATGACCATGAGGAAATAAATGCAAATCTAACAGTTCTCAAACAGTATTTATGTCACAGTAAGTTAAAGGTCTAACTTGAATGATGGTTGACTGAATAGACAAACAGTTAAGACCAATTGTCAAGGTAAAAAATGTGGAAAGCTATAGATTTTTCACAGTTAAGGAGAAATCCCTTCAGTTGAAAGAGGAAGTATAGCGCTATACATTATTTAAGTTAATTTTATTTGCCATTATAAAACTTTAATGTAATTTTTAACACCATCTTCTATAATAATCAACTGAAAGTTGTCTCTGAAAAAGCATAAAAAATAAAATAGTTCAGTAAATTGAACATATCGAGTTATGCTTATGAATGTTAACCTTGTCCTTTAGCCAAGTAACATATGAACTTCTACATAAGACCCCTGAATATCGTACTTATTGTCAAAGATGTTAAATCTGCGGTGTATTTATTAACAGCTATTGTACCTTCCTTCACATTGCATCCTAAATGCTTATTTGTTTTATCACATTGTATATCAAACTCTTCTGGGTACAGAAGAAGCAAGCAGAGTTCCTCTAACTGTCTGCATGAAGGCTGTCTTGATTCTGAGAATTGTTTTGCCCCATAATTATTTTAGGGATTCTCTAATTTTTATTCATTTAATATGATAGTTTGAGGTCTCATTGGTCTGGGAAAGGAAAACGTGTAAAGAATGGTGTCCTTTGTATTTTTCTTGGGAGCAGACTATGAGTTTAGTCATTTCTATGTACCACATACTATACACTATTTCTGTATACTCGAGTAAAATGAATGGGCAACATACAACTGTTTAGTGGAAAACCAGTGGTACAATTATAATAAATGTTGATTGAAAAATAGCAATCAATAGTATAAAGCAACTACTTATTAAAAAAAAGTTAATGTTTGCATTGAACAGTATCAGGTTTAGGAAGCCAAAAACCAATAACTTGTCGTTTCCAGAGAGGGTTGTAATATGATAAATTGTCAAGAAAAAAAGCACCTTGATCATCACCGTTGCCTGCCAAGGACGTAGTTTATCAATGTCACTACTATAATCACAGAGTGACTAAAGAAATTATATTCACACTTGTTCCTAGAAAACTCGTATATGATGGCAAATAATTGAGGCTCCTCTTGAGGGTTGTCTAACAGATTATCCAGAAAATATTATAAAAGGTTTTAAATTAAAGGTCTCTTATTAGAATCATGCCTCCAATTTGTCCTTGTTTACCTTTCTTTCTTTGATAGCATTCTTCTAAAAAACAAAGTTTTGGTTTTGGCTTAGAATATACATCTAAATATATATATGTTCTACCCCTTCTGTCTTCCCCAGACTCTTATCTGTTTTGTGATATATGCCTCCAAGGAAACTTTAGGTAACTAAGAAGAGATAACTATATACCAAGTTAAACTTAAGAAAGTATCAAAAAATTCAGAAAAAGAAGCTACTTTTTCTACTTTGGACTACACATAAAATTAAAACTAAGATAATTTTATGATTTGGTCAGTTTTTATGTATTATTTTTTAAATGTTATTCTGTGTTCCATTCACATTAAGATAAAACTGTAGAAAATTTTCTTTTATATAGTATGGTACCATACAAATGAAATTTTAAAAGTATGTATGTACTCCATGAAAGAGCGTGCTTTTACAATGACCATTTGATCTATAAAACATTACACACTGGACTCAAAGAGAGGAATCTATCACTCACACTGCATTGAAAATGTAGTTAAGAATGGATTTGCTTCAAGATAGTGAAAGAAAATAAAGAGTTGGATGCTGACAAAAATCTAAAATTTACTATGGGTCATATCCAAACAAGAAGGAACACAACCGGAAGCATCTCACATCAGTAGAATACATCTCACAGCACTTTAGATTTCCATCCTAAAGCAAATGTTTTAAATGAGTCAGAAGGTGTTCGTATTTCTCTCCACTGACTATAAAGGGAATTTAAATTACTTGGCAATGTCTATTCTGGAGAGGTCTTGAGTTACCTGACAAGAATTTCACCTTAAGTGTGTAAAATATAATCTCTGATTAAAAGAAAAAAAAAAGGAAGGAAAGAAGGGAGGAAGGAAGAGAGAAAGAGAAATAAATAAATAAATAAAGAAAGAAAGAAAGAAAGAAAGGAAGGAAGGAAGGAAGGAAGTAAAGGAAAAGAAGAAAGAAAGAAAGAGGGAGGAAAACAGACTGTATTCTGTTCAGTGCTTGGAAAAAAAGGATGTGGAATTTTGTTTCAACAGATGTGTCACGGATGTAGATGTTAAGTGAATGGTATTCTCTGTGATTTTGAGTAACAGTTAAGAAATGCAAAATAATACTCTCAGTCCTCTGAAGGAAATAATTTCAATGTTTTCTTTCAGCTACTGCTAGGTAACTGCAGACTCAGTCACAAGCATGTTATACTTACTTCAACATGTTCCAGTCCTATCCTTGTCTCAGAATGGTGCCTGATGACATATTGCATTGGGAGCCAAAGTGTTTAACTGAAGTTTTTGATTCAAGATTCTTTTAAATAAAAAATTATTTTTAATTTTATATCTATAATATGTATTTAAATCACAATAACATAATAACTTGTATAAATATTGCATCTAAAAATAAAGTTTAGATACCTAATTGAACAAACTTCTCTATACCTGTAAAATGGTTACAGGAAGAAGGAATGGTGGGACTAGAGAAATTATAGTTCACAGTTAGAGAGAAAACACAGTCCCCAAAATATGCTGTAACACTCGATATAAACAGTAAGATAGCTAGTCTATCTGTGGGACCATATATCTATTTTACAAAGTCTCCCTTTCCTTAGATTCTGTCATATTTGTTGATTGTTTGTAGATTTCTTGGGTATTCCAGGACATTTCAAGTGGCGGTAAATAGTGTTCAGGCCACCAAACCTTGCTCTGAGGTGCTGAACTGACCTACTGTCTCAATTTCATTAGCTGTCTTGGCCAACGACTCCAGTAACTACAGTGGGTACTCAAATACCTAGCTCACATGGAAACACTCAAATTTATGTCTGAAGATAAACATTTAGTGTCATTTGATGAAGCTTTGAAGATATCTGCAATGAGCTGGAAGATATGACACAGTATTTAAGGGACAATTGTGCTCTGTCAGAATGACAGCTGGAGACCAGGCAAGATACCTAACAGTAAAATTATGTCAGACATCCAAGTTTAAGAAAATTTTAAATTTTACCCAAAGGATTAAGAGGTCAATTTAATTGCCCATACATTGGTGCCTTGTGGCTTTTGAGGTGACAAAGAATATTATGCCTCACCTCCAGCTGCCATCCCAGAAAACATTGGGTCTCCAGCATGTCTTTTGTCGTACCCATGAGGTAGTGGATATCTTTGCTATCCCATAGCATCTTGTGTGACATTAGACATCAAGGTATTGACCTTAACACTGCCAACATTAATATTATGATATCGTGTGGCATGTATTGCTCAAGCAGAAAACACATTTAACGATCTAAAGATCATATATGTGTTTCTTTTTTTTTAAAGTTTTCTGTATGAGAACTAGTTCTCCAGTCATCAGTTCATATAGAAAAAGATATGAGATATCAGATATGAGAATAGATAAGAGAAGGAGAAATACTGCTCACCCAAATGATTTTTTCTTGTCTATTTTGTTTCTCCTGTTTCTGAATTTAATCTAGTGTGACACCACGCAACACTAGATCTTCTAGCCCACTTGGGCTACCGGTCACATTTCTCTAAGTAATACCACCATGAAATTTTAAATTCCACTGTAATTGTTTTGTATCCACAGTGATTTTGACAACTTAGTGTTTTGGGTAAACTTTATATAAATTGTTTACAGATGAAAAATGGCTGTTAGATTGCCTAGAGGGCAAAATTAACAGAAAATAAATAATGCCTTTTTTTCTTTTCTGTCAGTAAAATGTCTGGCAGGAGGATTGTGATGCTTGGCATTTTGATGCTTGGATCAACATAACAACAGTAAGTACTATAACACTTTTTAGTTTAGAAGTGTCACTACTGCGACAACTATTACTATAGAAAATCATGTCAATGGAAAACAAGATATGGGAGATCTAATACAGTTGTCTATGGGAGGGCATCTAGTTTGAGTCTCCTTAGAGTGTCCCTCCAATCTCTTTTTTACCTCTTTGGAAGGACAGGCTTCTCCATTAGGTCCTTTGTCACATCTCTGTTTGAATGTCTCAGCCTATAATGTCTCTCTTCTTCAGATATGAGAACAAAACAGCTTACTCAGTTGAGTCTGGTCTTAAAAGATTAATAAAACATCACTGCCCTCAGCAGGTGTTTCCCTTTGTTACTTGTCATAAGCTTCACTTACCAAAATTGATGGGTTACTTATTAATAATATGGCAGTTGTAAGTCAGCTTGAAATTTATTTGTATTTTAACATGCATCATGGAAACTGTGGTAACTTTCTGAGTATGAAGAACATAACGTAATACAATATGTAATCTAGTTAGTTAGTTTTTAATAGCTGTTGATTGCTATTAAGCAATTTATTTATGAGCAATAACTAAAAGATCTGAAGAAACTGCATCTAGAAAAAATACTTAGAAGTCAAATCAGGGTGGACATAGTATGGCACTGATTTTCAGCAAGTGACCTAATGATCGTGGACCTCAGGATAGTTAAATTACAAAGGTGGTGGCAATGCACGTTAATTACATGATTGATATGGTGTTCAAAAGAAGTCTCAGAATTTACAATGACTCCATGGCCATAAAAATTATACAAGAGATAAAGAGAACAAAATAAAACCTCTGCAGATTATACCTGAGGCCTTTTGCATTAGTAAGCTAATAAATAGCGGCTTGCAAAATCAGCACGGGAGCAAAAGCACAGAAAAACTTCACTTGCTCTAGAGAGAGGAGGATCCTGCAAAAGTCAGAGCTTGGGAAATAAAATGATAACATTGTAACTGGGAAAAAAAAAACATCAAAGTACTCTTTTCTAAAATCTGATTTCATTTTGTTCTGTCCATTACTCCTTGTATTGCTTTCCAATTCTACCTTGCCCCAACACTAAAGAGGAAATTTGCCCTCTGGAAGGTTTTTATTTGTTATGAACAGCATCAGAACTCCTTTTGGTATCTTTCCTCTGAGGGTAAGAAGTATATAAAATAAAGATCGTTTTGTTTTCCACTCTGACTGTATTACTGCACTTGAGGGGAAATTTGTCTTTATAAAAGGTTTTATGACACTTCAGTGCAATGCAATATGGTAACACTCGATACCTTTCATTTGGTTTTATTGCTCTTCCTTTTGCATTGGATTTATATGTTCTTCATGAAGTTATGAAAGGACAGGAAAACATAATTGTTGTCCCCACATTTTCTTTTCCAGAAGATAATTGAAAAATGTGAAATTTCAAAAATTTGTGATTTTTTTTTCTATCGACCTGTTTTTCCTCTCAGTCCAGGTTTTCTCCTCTAAATGTCATTATTTTCTGAGCCATGTAGTTGCAATAAGAGCTTTCTAAATTAAAAGTTAAGGTGTATGCAAAGAGTAAAGAAACTATTATAAACATTAAAGATATTATCCAAAGATAATAGTGAACTACAGTTTTATTTTAGAAGACTAAAGTGGTTTTGCAATGTTCTGTCCACAAAGATACTAACTATAGCTTATATAGGTGGAAAATCATTTGAGAGAAAAACCTTTAAAATAAAAAAAAATAAAGGTATCTTTTTTTTTTATTATTTCTATTACCGAATGATTAATGAAATAGCTGTCATTATTACATGTCAGTAAACTGCAAGCAGCTTTTAGAACTTACAACTTTCCTTAATTATTTCTCGAATACAGTATTTTTATTACTGGAATACTATATGCATATTTGCACTCAGGAGGCCTACTGTAGTACTTACAAAAATCCCCAAAATGCAGATTAAAATTCTTAACATGATTCCTTAAAATCTTAGGAACTGTATGGATACAAATCACTGTTTTTTTATTCAAAATTGTATTGTAACATATTTGAATGAGTGACTATGTCAAACATTACTATTACATAATTGGAGTGAATATATATCTGTCTAGCTCTTCTCCACTGAACTTAGAAATCTTTTTGTTGTTGCACCCTTAGTTTTATATGCAGAATTTTTAGATTTTTATGATAAAAACCAGGTCTCTCTCCATCTTCCAGGTTTATTATCTTATATAACTGCTATCATTTCTTTCCTGACAGAAGTGATAACAATATTTTTCAGTAAATTCCATTATGATAACCACAACTATCTGTATGACTAGAAAATCCTAGAGTGCGTAATACCAAACAACCTCTTAAGGTGCAATTTACCAATCAGGAAACATCATGGATTGAGTTACACTCATAACTGGGCTTGAAGACCTGCAAGGAATTTTGGCTACTATCTCTAGATAGTAATTGAGATACAATGGTGATGTTGCTGATACTAGAACTGAAAGTGAAGGTTGGGTTTGTCCCTTTAATTTCTAGTTATTGCTTCAAATAAATACCTTATTTTGGATAAAGTATCCTCTTTTCTTGCAAAACAAAACAAAATAAACTAAACAACCAAGAAGGAATAATATACTGATCTATAAATCATGTTAGCAAACAGAAACAGTAATTTGAATCAGGGATGGCTACTCTTTTCAGTTACCCAATTCTGAAATTAAGATTTACTGATGTAAATAGTACAAGTTCTTCTGGGAGGAGCTCCTTTGAGGTCTTCTACATTTTTTGTTTGCTGTAAAGTACTTCTTTTTTCTGCAGGCATCTTCTTGGCAGTCTGACACCACACAGGGACAACAGATTACTATGCAGTATAAATTGTGTAACTGCTAAACACAAATTTCCCATAGCTTAAAAAGAACAAAGCAGTTTTTAGTGACTAGATTTCGTTCAGTTTTCTATTGTTTAGCTAAAGCACAGCTAATATTGATCTTCTATTGTTTAAATATCTTTTTGAATAGAGTTTCTTGTTTCTTAGCTTTAGAGCATGGGAACATTTTTTAAGGGAATTTGTGTAAGCTCAGACTTTTGTACTCATTCTGATAGCCTTGAAAACTGAGTTTCAGATCTCTCTACCGGGTACTAGTTAAAAACTCTGTCCTATAAAGACGTAACAAGGTATGATTTTTAAGGAAGGAGCTTTATTAGTCTGATGAAATGTGCCTATCAGAGGAAGTCAGCCATAAAATGTTATGTGGTGCCTCGAGTAATTCCAAAGATAGTTGAGAAAATTAAACATATTTTTTTCCTCCCAATGCAGTCTGCAATAACTGAAGGAATTAGTCAGTGAATAAGACATTTCAGAAATGGAAATTCTAGTGATCTAAAAGAAAGAAAAATTAGAAAAATATTCAGTCCTATTGCCAACAGATCTATTTTTAGGTCCAAGTTCTACTTGCTCATGTCTCTCATTGACTTAATATGAATACAGATTTGGCCCTTGAGCTGATTTTAATGCAGATGCAAAGCTGCCAAGATTTTTCTTTTCCTAGACTTTTCCCATTAGAATTTCTTTTCTGAATTTTTTCAGCTATTTAAAAAAAAAAAAAAAAAGGAAGAAAAAAAGTGCATGGTAGAAAAAAGTGCATGGTGGATACCACCTGCCACTCAGAATACTCCAAGTCATCAACTGTGCCAGGAGTTTATGGTGGACTATTATGAAAGTCTTTGAGAAGTCTAATTAGAAGGATATACATGAGTTTCTCTAGGAGTGGAGGCCCCATCCCAGGAAATGCTGATTTTGACATAATTTGGAATAAAATGAAAATGTGAAGAAATAAACATTTTAATAAACACTCCAGTTTACAGAAATTTTTTGTTTAGGTCTTTTAAATTTTTTTAATAAACAGCACTGTCAGCAAAATGACAAGAGGGAGTCCTTATCCTTACATTCTGCTCCTTTCTCTAATACTGAATGTCCAAAATATAGGTAGTTTTAGCTTTGTGAGCCAGCATGAAGGATGTTTTCAATTCAGAAAATATCTTTCACTGAATCTGTGGAAATAGCCATAAAGATTATCATCTGTAAGGATTAAATATGAGGGTATTATTCTGCTCCTTTAAATATGCCCATGATCCTTTATGGACAATAAATAAATAAACAAATAAACAAGAAATAAAATCAGTAAAATGAAAGATCATTTATTCCAAATCATAATGTTATAAGATTTTTTTTTTTAGTGTGCTTGAATAATCCCTCATTTAAACACTTTTAGAAAGGTTTTATAAACATAATTTTTAATAGTCTCATTGAGAGAAAAGTTGTAAAAGACACAGATAAAGCATCCTTCAAGTCAAACAAAAATGCAATCTAGAAATGTTAAAGTAAATTCTCATGAAATAATCAGACTTTTATTTAGATTAGACCAAAGATGAAAGGATAGGGTTTTATATTCACAACATTGACAAACATACACTCATAATTTTTTTCCCCAGCAAAGAATTAACTGTGGTTTTTTGAGGAAAAACAAACACGCAAAATCAAACAACATGTTCTTAGCCTTGCTAACGCCTTTGTTAGTTTTAACAATGTTCTTTTGTGAATGATAAATGCTTGTATAAAGCACTGCAGATCCAATCCAGATGCCATTGACATAAACAGCAGTTATCCCATTGACCAGAAAGAGGTTAAGATTTGTACTGTTATGTTAGACATGTGTTCATATCAACGAATGCATGCTAAATAATGAAAGAGTTAATTAAAAAAAAAAGGGAAAAAAAGTAGTATGGTATGCTGCATATTCTCTTTGGAAAGTATAAACCATATGCCAAGCTGTGGAAAATGTTCTTTAAGCAGCAACATCTAGCTATTTTGCATGTTCCACAGGGAGCAGTGCTGAGAGTCTCCAAATTGCTCCTAGGGCTGTCATATGTTAAACAAGCTTACAGGCTGGTTTATGCTTTTAGATGCTATAGGCATGACTCTGATGCTATATGTATTGGTTTTTCCTGATACAGCTCCACTATCTGCAATGGAAGTACTACTTGTTTTCTACTGTGTATAAGAAAGGAGATTCAGGCCTTATATTTAATTTGCCTTTCTTTACCTGGAGAGGTATGCGGGTTTCAATGTATTTGAAATCTAACTTCACAATTTATTTAAATGTTTTACACACCTTATATTAACCCTTTAACATTTTCTCTCATTCATATGAGTTAATAGAGTCCTGATACGTGTTCTTTTTCTTATTCACATCCACTTTTCAACAATTTATTTTGGAAAAGGTGTTACGAAAAATACAAATTTCTTGTTTTAAGGGAAGCTGTGTTTTTTCACAGCAGATGATTGCACATTACTTCATTTTCTGAGATGGCGGATTATGTCTATTCATCACTGTCAGTACATACAATTCTGATTCTTCCTGTAATTTGTAATAACATTGCCATCTAGTTAGATTCATGGTTCCTTTACATTGAGATGTAGGGTGCATATTTAAAGACAGTACCCTGATGAAGAACTTACTTAGTAATTTTAGTATTATGAATTTGTATTTTTTCTTCATCATCAGACTAACATTAGGATTAAAAACAAATATGCATACTTGCACTCATATCCACAGTAAAGCCACATTCTCATCTGGTTCAGAGCCGGTGAATTGTTAAGCAAATCCACTTCAATCCAATCCTACCATACATCACATTTAGCCAGTGGGTACTTTCATGCAACTCAAATTAATAGTATTTGCATACAAAGGCAAGGTCTCTGTGATTGACTACCAACCTAGCTGACGTGTCATCATGGTTTTAGTTTGATATTCAAATGAGCGGTGTACAACTAAGCAGATATTTCCCACCAAAGGTCCTTGTTAATAGAAGATTTTTTGGTCTAATTCTAGCTGTAACTTTTCTATTTTTGTGATATCCCATTTACAGTATGATTATTGCTCTCCATAGAAGGGAGTATGCATAATAACTAGGGTGTGTAGGCCACCTGCTTGTATTAACACATCCTTTCCCTTCACTTCAAGGTTACAGAAGGAAAAAATTTTATCTTGTGCCTTTCAGATCTTTGAATGCAAGAGTAGAATGCATTTGAAAAGTCAGAAAATATCAATGTATACCTGTATTATTGTCTACCATCTTCTGGTTTTGTTTTTAGCCATTATTATAGTGTCAGTGAACTATATTTTCAGCACTTTCCCTGTTAACAATTACATGATAAACTATTTCCTTGTATCTGCAAATCAGTTTATGGTCTCCTTTGACTGATTATGCCAAAGCTATTATATCCATGTCAACACTTCCTGTGAAAAATAAAGAGGGGACCAATCAGATCAACATCTTTCTGTTTTGTCTCAGTGTAAGAACACTTTGCACTCAAATTTCTGTTTTGAAGTCCTCCTGACCTTTCTGATGCCCATATGGCCCATAATCCTCCATACACATTTTTAAAGGATAGTAACAACATAAACATTGTTTATCTTACTGGACTAATTTTATGTACTGGAAAAACTCTGCTAGTCACTCTTGCAAAGGTGAGTACCTGAAGCTCCAGGGACCTTTAATTATGTCTTTTTTTCTTTGTTTTATGATGCCGTATGTCCTCCCGTCTGTTTCTCTGTAAAAACAGGTTTACCACTTAGGGCTTGCATGCCCCACCAATACTAATTCCTCCACTAACCAGCTTCCTATTTCTCAAAACTCTGAGATTTTGTAGAAATTAACACCCTTTGAATCATAAATAGAAATCAGTGTAGTTTTATAATACATGTTTTTACATGTAAATTAACCAGTTGGTTTGTTATTTGCTCTTGGGGAATTAATCAGCTGTGCATTTTTTCCTGTGAAACAAGCACTGATGTTGAACTAGTCATGTTGTTGTCATGACTTTGGTTTTAACCAGAGGAATTTCTTCTGCTGTTTGTACTCCCCATCCAGAAGAATTCAATTAGGCTCAGGTAGTACATCTGGGTTCCGAAGCCCAAACTCCAATCTAAGAACTTCTGCCAAATAACCATAATAATCAAAGCTGCTTAAAACAGCAATCTGCAAGCCAGCATGGTGGCTCTGAAGATTATTACTCCAGTCTGTTAGACAATCTGTTCATGAGGACTTTGGTTTAAGCCCTGGCATCACTCATTTGTCTGCACTTTGCTCTTGCCTCTGAGCCATGAGTTCCTGATTGCTGCTCCAGAGGGGCATGGGAAGGAGATGAAAAGGGAGTTTTATAAATGTTTTAATTGAGCTGAAGAAAAAAAAAGTCAGAGAATTTTCCTGGATATAATATACTCAGGGAAAGAAAACAGAACGCGTAATAGAAAATCTTACTTTTCTGAAAAAAAATTGCTGTTCTTTTTTTTTTTTTTTCCAAGTGGGTAATAAATCTTGTTTAACTTACACTTGGGATACTCACATCGGTCATAGGAGGTTTTTTTTCAAATAATATTTAGTCAAAAGTTGTAGACAGAAAAAAATCCACAGCATGGAAACCAAATATTTTTTCTTCAAACCTCTAGGTCACAATGCCCCTTGCATATTGTTACCAAGTAAGATTAATTTCTCTATCAAAAGTGATGCCTTAGATACACCGATTTTTGCAGTACCCTATAGAACAGAAGCTGTTTAGCAAACTGTAAGGATTTGCTGAGAAAGTTATTTACTCTGTACGTGGCAGGTGTATATTTACTAAACTAAAACCAGTTTATCTACAGCATACACACTAGACATGTACACATATACATATATATACTCATTTGTATATGTAGAAATATATATACACACACACATATAAATAGACATATGTACATATATAGACACACATATAGAAATACTCAGCCTTACCACAGAACTAGCTGTGTAGACCCTGTGGTCATAAATGCTGAGATCTGGCATAGCCTCTGAACTCTTGGAGTTAGAGTTTGGACTGCAGATTAACGTTTTCTTTTGCTCTCTTCTCTTCCAACATTTAGCACTCTTCACCAGCAGAACTAGAAGAAATGTCATCCTTGTGCCTGTCTGCTATTATCTGTTTCCTCTGTTTTTTAAACAACCTGCATCAGAAGCACAGAAAAAAAGTTCAGTGCAGCTTATAGAAAAGCGGTATTGATGAGTGAAACCAAGTCAAGCCTGTCAAGAGTAAATTGATACAATATAATCTTTGTTCAGCTATGGAAGATTGTTTTTGTTATCTTAGCTATGCATTTGAATCGAAATCTGTACCATATTTCAGTCACTTTCATGATTACAACATTAAAAGTTAGGCTTCTTTGTTCTTCAGAAAGAGTTTTCTTATGAGATAGTCAGTGTCCTGGTTTCAGCTGGGACAGAGTTAAATTTCTTCCTAATGCTGTGTTTTGGATTCAGTATGAGAAAAATGTTGATAACACACTGATGTTTTCAGTTGTTGTTAAGTGTCCTGTCAAGGACAGCTCCATGCTCTACCAAACGCAGAGGTTGGGAGGAAGGAACATAGCCAGGACAGCTAGCCCAGCTGGCCAACGGGGTATTCCATACCATGTGATGTCATGCTCAGTATATGAATGGCAGACGTGTTCCAGGAAGTAGTGATCGCTACTTGGTTATCAATCAGCGCGGTTGGTGAGCAATTGCATTGTGCATCACTCATTTTGTATATTCTATCATCATCATCATCATCATCATCATCATCATCATCATCATCATCATTATTATTATTATTATTATTATTGTTTTCCCTTTTCTGTTCTATTAAACTGTCTTTATCTCAACCCATGAGTTTTACACACTCTTGCCCTTCCGATTCTCTCCCCGTCCCACTGAGGGGGGGGGGGGGGGAGTGAGCAAGCAGCTGCGTGGTATTTGGCTGCCTGCCAGATTAAACCACAACAGTCCTTTTTTGGTGCCCAACGTGGGGTCGAAGGGTTGAGATAACAATAGATCTGACCAAAGCATGTTAAGGCAAAATTGTTATAAGCATTCATTATATTGATTGGTTACAATGTTGATGTATTGGCTCTCAAAGTTGTGGGGCTGGCTCTCAATGTTGCAATATGTAATACCTTGCTTGCAGTATATGTTCCCTTTTGTGCTGTTTATCATTAGTCGGAACTGGGCCAAGATTATCATTTTGCTGCTGGTTTATGAGATGATAAAATCATTGGTCGTAAGTTTAATCTGGTATCTGTACTCGGCACTGCCGTCATCTCTGTACCTCGAGAACCACCTCTTAGAAACTACTAGTAATTACACTTTTTTCTCCTCGGAGAATGAATTTAAGGGGGAGATAGGATGAGACATTTTCTCCCACTTGTTCATCTTCCCTTCCATATCATCAGAAACTCCTTTTTCTTCTATCCTCTTCATGAAGACATCCACAATATTCCCTGAGAATTTTGAATATCCTTGGGATGTTCAAACAAGCATGTTCATATTGCTATGTCTCCTGAATGTGGTTCAGACCTTGTTTAGGGTTAAACAACTATTCAGAAATACTATCCAGGGATCAACCCCGGCAACAGACACGATGGCTACTCAAACCCCCATGACAGGCACTGCGACTGTTTCAGCCCCCACAACAACCACTGTGGCTACTCAAACCCCCATGACAGTCACTACAGTTACTCCAACCTGGAGCTGGCGACAGGCACTGCAGCTACCCAAACCCCAGCAACAGGTACTACAGCCGAATCAGCGGACCAACCCTTGCTGGTATCCATCACCCCTGTACAGAAGGAGAAATCTTGGAAGTGGAAATCAAGTCGTTTAGAAAGGGATGATGGAAAAGCAGGGCCATCATGAGGAGGGCAGGAGGAAGAGGAAGAACTCATAAACAAGACGGAAACCACCCGATCCCTATCCCTGAGTGAGTTGCAAGATATCCGGAAAGATTCCAGCCGTCGTCCAGGAGAGCATATTCTTACCTGGCTGCTCCGATGCTGGGATAATGGGGCCAGTAGCCTGGAATTAGAGGGGAAAGAAGCCAAACAGCTGGGATCCCTTGCTAGGGAAGTGGGCATTGACAAAGCAATTGGAAAAGGGACACAGGCCCTCAGCCTCTGGAGGCGACTGCTGTCAGGCGTGAAGGAAAGGTATCCCTTCAAGGAAGATGTTATATATCGTGGAGGTGGTTTATAGTGACCTCAACAATGACCAAACACCCAAAGATCCAGATGAAGTCCAGTGCATACGACCCATGTGGCGGAAGTTGGTATGGAGCACACCAGCATCGTATGCCAGATCATTGACAGTACTGTGCTGGAAAAAGGAAGAAACACCAACGGTGGATGACGTGGTTAGCAGACTTTGGCAATATGAAGAAACTGTCTCCTCCTCCCTTGTCTCGGCTGTGGAGAAGCTGTGCCGGAAGGTCCAGCAACTCGAAGAGGGTATGTCCTATTCCCCACCTGTACGGACGAGTATCTCAGCCATTAGAAGTCAGCGTTTTTCTCCTCAAGAGAGAGGATATAGAAAGTACACACCACGGGGCACCCTGTGGTTTTACCTGCGTGACCATGGAGAGGACATGAGGCAGTGGGATGGAAAACCTACCTTCATCCTAGAGGCACATGTACGTGAGTTGCAAGGAAAAACAATCACACAAGGGGGTTCTCCCAGGAAAAATGCTGCTCCAGTTTTCAGGAAAAACCTGTCTCACAACGGTCCAGTTTCCAGTGAACAGTTCCTCAGACAGAGTAGAAGGGCTGATCTTACTTTGGATTGTGACAAAGGAATTCTTGACTCGCATTCGCAAGAAGTGAGAGATGGATACTATGACCAGAACTAGAGGGGCCCTGCCTCCGGCCAGGTGGAGGAAAGGGACAACTGGGTTTACTGGACTGTGTGGATTCGATGGCCTGGCACATCAGACCCACAGGAGCATAACCCTCTAGTAGACACCGGTGCACAGTGTACCCTAATGCCATCAAGCTATAAAGGGGTAGAATCCATTTGTATTTCTGGAGTGACAGGAGGATCCCAAGAGTTAACTGTATTGGAGGCTGAAGTGAGCTTAACCGAGAATGAGTGGCAGAAGCACCCCATTGTGACTGGCCCAGAGGCTCCGTGCATCCTTGGCATAGACTACCTCAGGAGAGGGTATTTCAAAGACCCAAAAGGGTACCGGTGGGCTTTTGGTACAGCTGCCCTGGAGAGAGAGGAAATTAAACAGCTGTCTACCTTGCCTGGTCTCTCAGAGGACCCTTCTTTTGTGGGGTTGCTGGGGGATCCGAGGCCCGCTACACTCCAACTGAGAAGGAGATATTGGCAGCATATGGAGGGATTCGAGCTGCTTTGGAAGTGGTTGGTACTGAAGCACAGCTCCTCCTGGCACCCCGACTGCCGGTGCTGGGCTGGATGTTCAAAGGGAGGGTCCCCTCTACACAACATGCAACCGATGCTATGTGGAGTAAGTGGGTCGCACTGATCACACAACGGGCCCGAATAGGAAAACCCAGTCGCCCAGGAATCTTGGAAGTGATCACAGACTCGCCAGAAGGCAAAGATTTTGGAATATCCCCAGAGGAGGAGGTGACACGTGTTGAAGAGGCCCCACTGTATTACAAACTACCAAAAAATGAGAAGCAATATGCCCTGTTCACTGATGGGTCCTGTCGCCTTGTGGGAAAGCATCGGAGGTGGAAAGCTGCTGTATGGAGTCTTATACGCCAGGTCGCAGAAACTGCTGAAGGAGAAGTTGAGTCGAGCCAGTTTGCAGAGGTGAAAGCCATCCAGCTGGCTTTGGATATTGCTGAGTGAGAAAAATGGCCAGTACTTTATACTGACTCATGGATGGTGGCAAATGCCCTGTGGGGGTGGCTGCAGCAATGGAAGCAGAACAACTGGCAGCGCAGAGGTAAACCCATCTGGGCTGCCGCATTGTGGCAAGACATTGCTGCCCGGGTAAAGAACCTGGCTGTAAAAGTATGTCACGTGGATGCTCACGTACCGAAGAGTCGGGCCACTGAAGAACATCAAAATAACCAGCAGGTGGACTAGGCTGCTAAGATTGAAGTGGCTGAGGTGGATCTGGACTGGCAACATAAGGGTGAATTATTTATAGCTCGGTGGGCCATCAAGGAAGAGATGCAACATATAGATGGGCTCGTGATCGAGGGGTGAACTTAACCATGGACGCTATTGCACAGGTTATCCATGAATGTGAAACGTGCGCTGCAATCAAGCAAGCCAAGCGAGTAAAGCCTCTTTGGTATGGAGGACGATGGTTGAAATATAAATATGGGGAGACCTGGCAGATTGATTATATCACACTCCCACAAACCTGCGACAGCAAGCGCTATGTGCTCACCATGGTGGAAGCAACCACCGGATGGCTAGAAACATATCCCGTGACCCATGCCACCGCCAGAAACACCATCCTGGGCCTTGAAAAACAAGTTCTATGGCGACATGGCACCCCAGAAAGAATTGAGTCAGACAATGGGACTCATTTCCGAAACACCCTCATAGACTCCTGGGCCAAAGAGCATGGCATTGAGTGGGTATATCACATCCCCTACCATGCACCAGCCTCCGGGAAAATCGAACGATACAATGGGCTGCTAAAGACTACGCTGAGAACAAGGGGTGGTAGGACATTCAAGCATTGGGATACACATTTAGCAAAAGCCACCTGGTTAGTCAACACCAAGGGATATGTTAATCGAACTGGCCCTGCCCAATCAAAACTTTTACGTACTGTAGATTGAGATAAAATCCCTGTTGTGCACATAAGGAATATGCTGGGGAAGACAGTCTGGGCAAGGGAAAATCTTAAATTAATTATTGCCAATTTCAAGTATTACCACAAATTGTTGTCGAAGTGCAGAGCACTCGTAGGCAAAATCAAGGTGACCCTAGGAAGGATCCCAGGCCATTTTGTCTGTGTCAGATGGATTGGATGGATGGAGGTTTCTTAGACTTCCAGGACCCATCTATATTGTAGGTAAATGTATCAGTGTTTTACATCATTAAATACAAGGTACCCAAAAGATTTCCATTTAATCTTCACCTCTTTAGTATTGACCCTCACAGCTTTCTGGGAGGCAAGCAATATAAAGAAGCAATGAATTTGACTTCAAGGATCATGCTGCACCTGCACAGCACTGAAGATGCAGCAACTGGGTCCTCAAAAACTTAATAGCATACTCCTGGTCAAAGTGGGGCTATGACATCCCATCACACAGGCTTTCCCTCTCAGATAAAGTCTGTTAGTTTCATCTCTCAGTCTAGCCATCCCACCACTACAGTACCACAAAACTAACTTTTTATTTGCTGACATCTTACCTTTTTCCTTCCTTATGAATACTTTGTGACATGACAGCTATCAAAATGATTTTCACAGCATCAGTAGCTATGTCTATACCAGAAAATTCGTACTGGAATTTTATTCGGAAGTGAGGCCAACTGGTACAGAATAGCTCCTGTCAGTATCTTTAAGTTCGCTTATTTTCCAAAACAGGAGGGAGAATTCCAAACTACCTTTTGCGAGTACACCCCAGTCTCTGTTAACTCCCAAACCTTGCTCAAGAATTTCATGGGAGACTGAATGTTAGCCTTGACCACAAACATTTCAAAGGAACACTGTAACAGTTAAGCAGTATAGAAAACGGATACTCTATACCCAGGAATATTCTCTGGCACTATTAAATTTATTAATTTTTTAAAAATAATTTGTCAAGAGACTTTTGAAAAGAAATTTTCCTAAAATCAATTATTTATATTGTTTGGCTCAAAAGTTAATAAAGTTAGCTTTGTTTCATTAGGAGTCAGTTTCTAAGATTGTGGCCTTTCTATCATTTTAACCTTTTAAGAGATTTGCAAACCATCCTCAAGCTTTCATCCTGTGTTTCCCATGTTCTCTGACAGCATTTAGAAGTTGGCAGACTGCCTGCAGTTCCCAGCTGTAGCATTGTTTCTCTTGAGTTATGTCTAAAATGAAGATATGAGAGTACTTCCTTACTCTCAGGTCTCTGTTTACCCCAGGTATAGCTTACTTCCATTATAAGAACTAGACCTGAGAATACTCCTTTACGTTTTTTCCTCCCTTACAAAATGAAAGCACCTACTAAATAAGCACTGTGATGCTCTCAGACTAGATGCCCATTTCAACCTGTAAGCGTGGTGAATTCGAATGTAGCTTTAAGAACATGGCAAATCAAAGCAATTCCCCTTGCTGGTCGTTATAAGCTAGTATCTCTCCTTTTTAATAACTTTTTCTTACCAGGCATCTTCTGCAAATGAGTTTGTGAAAAGCTGAAAGACGTAAAAGTCTCCTTAGCCAGTGTGGGATTTGCCTTTAAAAAAATAATTAAACAAAACGAAATATATTGTAGATATTCAATAACCAGATACTGTTAAGAAAGCAGAAGAAAACTGAACACTGAGAGGCTAAATATATGGGGAAACAAAACCAAAACCCAAAACAAAACAAAAACATAGCTCCTGACACTGCAAAAGATGTATTTCCTGTTCTTTAAAATACAACTCATTATGAATTCGGACTAAACAACAGAAAGCTGAAAAAGTCAAAGTTCAAGAACAATTCTGAAAAAAACTCAAGATGTTAGGAAGCAGATGTAAGCTAAAAATAAAACCAGTTTGAGCAAAGACAGATCCATGTTTGTGGCACTGCAGAAAACAGGCAGTTGTTGCATTTGCCCTACAGCAACCTCCTCATAATGACGCTGGATACCTGCCAGTCTCTAATTATCCTTACACCAATAACTTTAAATTGCTGCTTCCTTCAACCTAATGTCTTATTTTTAGCTCAAAGGCTACTTCAAGTGGACCATCTGATCAGAATGATATAAAACTGATAATATAGTGTGCACCAACATTGCAATGGCTTAAAGGGCTCCTGGGGCATTAGGAAGAACCTTTTCTTTGTAAGGTGTAAGTAATCCATTTCATTATGACTTTACATGCTTCATTACATAGAAATAGGTGTTCTGGTGTAGGGTTTTTTTTTATGTTTCTGTTACATTCTTGAGCAAAGGAAATAACAAGATTGCTGAAGCAAACTAAACACAAAGGAAGAGAAGATAATTTGCGTGTGTGTATGTTTATGTGTAAATATGCCAAGAGATAAAGAAGGCCTGGAGTAGTTTAATAGTACATTACTTATGTTTCAAATCTATGTATTTGTTTCAGATGTTAAAGCAAGATGACTTTCTGTGTTGGTCATCTTCTGTTCAGATAATAATATATAAATACATTATATGTACATATAGTAAAGAATATTCTCAGCTTTGAAGAGTTTATAACTTAAACAGTCACAGCAAGAGAAACATAAGTTATTCTAAAAACATATGTAACCCACAATATTCAATTGTAACTTCAAAGTTGTGCAAATATTCCAAGTGAAAGGCTGAGAAAACATGATCACTTTGCTCAGCACAATCAACTTTATGCTTATGAAAAAGCACTGAAATCATACAAACTCTTTCAGAATTAAACTAATCTATAGTTTAGCAGAACAGTTATTTTGCTGGTTTCACTAACTGTAGTGGTATTAGTAATATTGCTTTGCACCACCCTTTTTTAAAGCTGTACAACTTCTGAGGTGGGATGCAGTAACCTGATTTCAAGGATAGGATACATCTCCCCAAAATTCCGGGTCACAAAACAAGAAGCTTTAACCCTGATTTAACATTGTGCTCTTAAATTAGGACTTGTAGTAAGGGTTTTGTTTTCCTACATTTTATATAAACTATGAAGCTGATATGTACAGTACTAGCTCTTTTGAGTAAATATTATCAACATTTTCTGTGCTTCCATAAGATAGTGGATATTAGCTACAAGTGTGAAGACATTTCTTATTGCAAAGAACATTTTGTTCAACATTTCCTTTGGTAAATATATTGCTTTGAGGGGTATAGATATAACAGAGTAAGATTACCTAGCAGCTAATACTTAGATGACTGATACAAGTAGGCACACAGACAAGCTGAAGAATTTAGTCCTGGTTTGTCCTTTGTTGAAGATATTAGATAAGAAACATTTTAGAACTATTTTTGGGTTAGCACAGCATGGTCTTGAAGATGTTTTCTTCCTAAAAATATAAAAGCATCACAGTTTAAAATATTTTTGTGTGAGAGTATCTGCTGTGATAAGTGGACTGGGTTTCTATTGCACAAAATCCTAAAATAAGAGTTTGTTAAAAATGTCTATAATTCAATACAAACTGGACAGGATTTCTGAGCCATAAACTCTTCCTTTAGCTGGATCACTGGCTGCATTGTAAATATATTGTCTGATTGTTAAATTCAAAATAGTTACTTAGTTATCAAAAAGCTGACATCATGAAATAATATAAAATAAAAAAGAACAATAACATCATGGTGTGGCATCTTAATTTTTTTTTCTTGAATGTTCTCTTGCAATAAGGTATTTCCTCCTTGATAATAATAATAAAATATCCACAGAAACAACCCTTCCATGCTAATATTCACCTTCCATTGTGCAGAGTACCACACACAGTAGGAGCTCACATTGATGCATTTCACAACAAAAAGCCAAGATATTACTGACAGTTCCCACGATTCAATAATTTTTCACCAATAAGAACATTCTTGCAACTCACAGAAATGGAAACAGGAATTTTTATATTGGTACACCTTGAACTAATTAAGAAATTTTTTCATTACCTTAGTTACTTTCTTTAAATAGAACAGCTATTAGCATTCCCAATCCATCACAAAAGATCCTGCAGAATCTTAATATCAAAATGCATTAGCAGGATGCTGTCCTTTCCACGATCTGTAAAGGGCGATTTAACTCCACGGAAGTAATTTATGCTGCTTCTTAGGATAATTTGATAGAGAAGCAACTATTTCATACAGAGATAATGGCTATAGAGCTAGTTGGGCCTTACTTCCTCATCTCCAAACAGTTGGGTTAAATCTCTTCTTTCAAGAGTTTCTATGCACAAAGGAAGAGAATTATGTCTGGTTTTACTTCCTTTTGAAGAACTATAAATGCAGTGAAAGAAAAGCCAAAGAAGCGAGGCATGGTTTTGTATCCTTATTTTTTTTCTCCTAGTTCTTTGAATTGAGAGCCTTGTCATAGCTCAAATGCACGACTTTTATAGAGTAACAATGTCCTGTGTATGATACACAAATTCAGTTTCTGTATTTCTGCACTGTTTCTTGACTGTCAGTCTCAATATTACTTTATGTTCACTTACATACCACGCTTACAAACATCCTAAACAACAACAGCAAGGAAACCTTTTCTTATAAGAATAATTTACAATAATGTAGAAATAATGATGCTACCTGCATCTCTTGAACCATATGAGGCACTGAGTTTAGATGTCAAAGAGTAAATGCTATATGTATAACTGACTGGTGTGATATGGCTTTGCTGACTACACTGTAAACCATGATGGGGACATGATGTTCAAATATATTGATGAAGATTTTCAGTAGCTCTTTTAGTGTTTTCCTAAGGTGACTTTGTTGGTCTTAACAGCTTTTTTAAAGAAACAACCTCTCTATTATTATTAAAACAAAAAACAAACAAAACCTGCTATTGTTCCAAGCTAAAAGTGAATGAACAGTGACACCCAGTGGCCAGGTAAACATACTATAAATTGCATTAATATTATCTGTGGAAGACATTGAGACTTGCTAGTTAAAGCATGAGGTTCTCAATGTATTTAGTCATCATCTCAAGGCCAGTCAGTTCCTAATTTTGGCAACATGTAATTAATTGGACCTAAGATCGCTGTGTGGTATGTTCAGTGCTTGTTTCTTGCTATTGTTTGCTTTTCCTGACATCCCAGATAGTAGCAGTATCAACAGACTATAACTGCCTATATTAGAAATTAAAAAACAGAGTCCAAAATACAATAAATAGCATTTATACATCAGTTATCAGAGCATAAACCCAACCCATTAGAATAAAAGGAGTCAGGGGGTAAAAAAGAATGACTACTTTCTTTTCTTTACCACTAATTTTGGTAGACCTGCCCAAAGCAAGAGGTTTCTAATATGTGGAATATTAAAGTTTGGTATTGAATCAGATGAAACCCAACAATGATTCTGAACTGATTTATGTTCTGAGATGTGCACTAAGATGTGCACTGATTTCACCACACAGCTGAAGATCCTAGAGTCTCCTGCTGCAATTGGAGCTAAAGCTTCCACACACTGCTGTCGCAGCTCCAACTGCAGCAAGTGACTCTTTCCTGGCCTGACATACTGTATAAACTGGGAGCCTGCAGAATGAATGCTTTGGCAAAAGCTGTAATATGAATCTATTTTAATGTGAAGATGCCAGAAGTACTGAGTCTTTGGGCAGCCCAACCAGAGTCCAGAGAAGATATTACGAGACTCATTCCTTAAACTCAGGAAAATTCATCAAATCTGGCATGTTTCAGACAAAAGCATTTGGGATTCAATCAGTTATCACTTTTGTGAGCATATGCATGTAAAGTAGAAGCATGTCTTTTTAAAAAGCTAATCTGTGTTGGGAAGATAAGGACTGTACATACAAATTAAGTGTATCTTTTGCCTCGTCGTGGTGTATTTTATTTGGTTTATGTGGCAGGGTTTTGGTAGCAGGGGGGCTGCAGCGGTGGCTTTTGTGAGAAGACACCAGAGCTGCCCCCATGTCAGATAGAGCCAGCTTCAGCCAGCTCCAATACAGACCTGTCATTGACCAAAGCTGAGCCCATCAGCAACATTGGTAGTGCCTCTGTGAGGGTAAAAAAAAAATTTGAGGGTAAAAATAAAATTTAAGGGTAAAAAAAATGCAGCACAGCAGCAGCGAGAAAGGAGTGACAATATGTGAGGGAAACAACTCTGCAGACACCAAGGTCAGTGAAGAAGGAAAGGGAAGAGGTGCTCTAGGCGCCAGAGCAAAGATTCTCCTGCAGCCCCTGGTGAAGACGATGGTGAGGAAGGTTGTCCCCCTGCAGCCCATGGAGGTTAACGGTGGAGCAGATATCCACCTGCAGCCCGTGGAGGACTCATAGAATCATAGAATCATTAAGGTTGGAAAAGACCTCTAAGATCATCGTGTCCAACCGTCAACCCAACACCACCATACCCACTACACCATGTCCCTAAGCGCCTCATCTACACATCTTTTAAATACTTCCAGGGTCGGTGACTCAACCACTTCCCTGGGCAGCCTGTTCCAAGGCCTGACCACTCTTTCAGGAAAGAAATTTCTCCTAATGTCCAATCTAAACCTCCCTTGGCGCAACTTGAGGCCATTTCCTCTCGTCCTAGAGCAGACTCCACACCAGAGCAGGTGGATGCACCCGAAGGAGACTGTGATCCCGTTGGAAGCCCACACTGGAGCAGGCTCCTGGCAGGACCTGTGGACCCGTGGAGAGAGGAGCCCACGCTGAAGCAGGTTTGCTGGCAGGACTTGTGACCCCGTAGGGGACCCACGCTGGAGCAGTCTGTTCCTGAAGGACTGCACCCTGTGGAAAGAACCCACGCTGGAGCAGTTCGTAGAGAACTACAGCTTATGGGAAGGACCCATGCTGGAGCAGTCAGTGAAGGACTGTCTCACATGATTGGGACCCCACACTGTAGCAGGGAAAGAGCATGAAGAGGAAGAAGTGGCAATGTGTGATGAACTGACTGCACCCCCCATTCCCCGTCCCCCTGCACCGCTAAGGAGGAGGAGGTAGAGGAGTTGGGAGGGAAGTTTAGCCTGGGAATAAAGGAGGATGGGGGGGAGGTGTCTTTAGTTTTGTTTTTATTTCTCACTCTCCTACTCTATTATTAATTGGTAATAAATGAAATTAATTTTCCCCAACTCAAGTTTGTTTTTCCTGTGATGGTAACTGGTGAGTGACCTCCCTGTCCTTATCTCGATCCACTAGCTTTTAACCATTATTTTCTTCTCCTGTCTTGATGAGGAAGGGGAGTGAGAGAACAACTTGGTGGGCACCTGATGGTCAGCCAAGGTCAACCTACCAGAAATATTCATGCAAATCTACCTCCTCACCACTTCTAAGTATCACAGAAGAGGGCCTGTTGATACAGAACCAAGTTGGGTTTAACACACAGCGTTTAACTTGCTTGAAAGACAGGTCAAGAAGAGAGCAGCAGTCACTCAAATATAGAGGTCCTAAGAGCATTGAAAGTGGTTTTTGAGAGGCTGCCATTGCAATTTTCAGTCATTATGCAGGTGAAGTGAATCTCATTCTCAGAAATTAATGGGTTTTTCATTCAAAGATGCTATCCTAACTATGTGTGTGGTTAAGAAATGATTACTCTTATTAGTATTAGATCTAAGTGTTATAATACCATACAAAAAGTAGCTGTCACAGCAACTATCCTCCTGTGCAATTTCACAGAACTGAAACTACAATTTTGCTGAAGATCTGTTTTTTATCATGCAGTACTATGAGGCTGAGCCTCTAGCAGACCAGAGTTTTCCATGAAGTCATTGATTTTTAAAGTAGAATAACAGAATGAATATTCAAAAGGCAGCTGAAATGAAAAGGGTGAAAGAGATACAAATTAAAGTAAACAACTAAATTAATTAAATAAAAGATTCTTTGTCTAGGAGCCAAAGGACATGATATAACACATAAAAGCTTTGAAAAAAATGTGTGTGAGATTACAGTAGATATTCCTCAGCAATTTAATTTTCTTTCAGTTTTTCCTCACTTTCGTATCCTTCCCACTTGGTTGGAGAGATTACAATTAAAGAAGAGCTCTGCTTACAATTAGAAATACCTCTGTTACATACAGTTCATATGGTCTTCTTTCTGAGAGGATTGAATAGGTTGATGCATTCCACTGGTCTTCTCCAAAGTTTAATGAGAAACAAAACAGTTCTGCTTCAGTTTTTAGGAAATGTAGCTTCTGAATCTATACTTTTAATTAAATTTTGTAGAGGCACGAAGTCTTGAAAGAGAACTCTCTTGAATATCAGGCCCCTTTAAAAGGTCCTATGTTGGATACCCAAAGATACTTGAGACCTCTCATCATTTGGGAAACCCCTGATTTCTCTTCCTGATGTGACACCCTGAAGGCCCTCATGTGGATGTTTTACCAAAAAAGAGGACAAATAACATGAGGAGAGTAGAATCCCTTACAGAAAGCTGCAGATAACAGTCAAGCAAGGGAGTTCAGAAACACTTCTCCAGTTTAGTGCCAACAAAGATCTAGGTAATGAAGTTGCCTTTGAAGAAATGGCACTGCCCTACTTCTTTCCCTGCCAATGAATCTGTGAAATTCAAAGGTGAAGGAATCACAGAGTACATTTATTGAAAGAGTAGTGGAAGTATCTTTTCAGTGTGAGCTCTCCCTGGAGCCACAAAAAGAGCTGTGACTGTACCAGTCATACTAGTACTATTGTTATTTTTTTCAGTAACATGAGCAACTTCTTGAGGCTACAATTAGACCTTCTTAAAGAGAATCTGCAAAGCAGATAATCTGATTTTTCTCTGTGTGTGTGTGTGTGTGTGTGTGTGTGATTCCAACATCTGTGCCAACATATTAACATGACTGAACACAGGGATGATAGCTAGTGAACCAGCCTGTGAGTTTCTTGATATTGAAGACTTTAGCAATTCTTCATATACAAGTCAGTTCTTAGTAAGAACTAAGTGAAGAATTTAACTTAAAACACTTTTATTTCTCAAAGCAACATATAAATAAAAAAACACTAACTGATAGAGAGATGGATAGATTGTTAAAACTGGTAGGAAACAGATCTTGTGACTGTAATACGTTTTCCTCCAACTTTTATGATAATAATACTGTTAGTTCTGCTTGCATTTAATTCACAGTATCTGTGCAGTATTGTAGATAGAAATCAAGTAATTAGACCCTTGACCAAGTCTTTGAAAAGTGAATGATTCTAATACAAGAGTTGTAATTTAAGATAATGAAGGAAAATGAAAGAATCATCGTTGATAATCAAAGTATACAGCAGTTTAACCCAGCATCTGAAATCTTTAAAACAGAGAGGTACACAATTCAATACAATTTGTTTGATAAGTGACAAATTATACTCTTGAAGAATAGTAAAAGATTGCAGGTCTGATTATTCACACAAGAGTATAGTCCATAGGGCAGAAAGGGCAAAGTGTATTCTCCCTTTCCTAACCATCTGAATTTCTACTGTTTGAACTGGAAAAGTATAGCTTTTTTTTTTTTTAAGCTTTTCTTCCAAGTAGTATGCATTTTGCAATTTCATGATTGTTGTTTGTGATTTGCTGTTGCAGTAAAGCTATGTGCAATGTAATAGCTAGTGGATTCCCAACTACTAGTTAATGCAGTTACCTGGATATTCATCACGAGCATTTTGTCTCTACTCTTTCTACTGTCCATAAAAGGCCAGTGCTGTAGTTCATAGTAATGCAAAATTCTCTTCACCTCCACTTGATGGAAATGTATCCTGGAAAGCAAACCTGAAAGGGAAAAAAAGGACTAAAGAAACAGACAATAAAGACATTAAAATGGAATTGGGGATTTTTTTTCCTAGTATTTTATAAGGCCTGAATTCTGGTACACACTGTTCAAACAAGTAGCTTGTCCGAATTCAAAGAGTAGCTAAGAACAGCTCTTGAGTAAGAGTTGATGGTTTGGTCTCTTAATCTGTCAGGCACTACCATGATTTCATGCATATTAAATGACAAAATTCTATTTTACTTAAAAAGCACTTATATTTAAAATACACTATTTAATCTCCAGCAGCAGAATAAACTGAGTGTATTACAGACTGTTAAGGTGATTCATTTGCAAGGCTAACAATTATGTAGCCATTTAATTTTGCACTTACTTATTACCACTAAAGTCACTGAAAAGCATGTTATTTTCATTTGAATAAAGCATGCAAAAGCCATTGTAAAACATATTTATTTACTGTAAACCACCTTCAACTTTCAGACAGCCTGACACTGAGGTAGTGGACCAAAACACACCCTTGCAATTGTTGTACAGTTTGTAAAGTATAATACTAGTGTTCATTATTGATTCACATTATTTCTAATTGCTTTTAAGTTTGAACAGATTCTCACTTTTATCTCATGTTTATGGTCCAAAAGATGAAAATGTAAAATAATAAAAAACACATCTAACAAATAGAAAAAAAAAAAAAGTCTGTGATTTTAAAGCAGACCTTAGTGTAATGTGTTCTTTTTGTAAAAGAAATATTTTAAAAGTAAATCTTTCATAAGTAATGGAAAATTATAGACAAGGACGTGAAACAGATGGATTGAGAACTTAGACCAAGAACATTAGTTCGGCTAATTTACCTCTTTCCTACAGTGTCCTGACTGAACTACATGTCTGAGTTGAATGGAAGAAGCTGCTGGAAACTCAATCTTAAGGACTAAACGTTGTCCTTAAACCTCAGTTCGGGACATCTAGCTAGCACTAGAGAGCTGCTAACCTAACCTGAAGTTTTTACTTAAGAGCTTTCCTGGATCTCCTCCAATACCAAAGAAATTAACTTTCTAAAGTAAGACAAAAGGCATTATGCATTTGAAATAGTAGAGCAACAATAGCATCTGGAAGACTGAAGGAGCAATGAGGATGTAACAGTAAGGTGTCATTATATTGGTTGATGGAACACACAAATTACAGGTTACAGACTTTTGCAAAATAGAAATAGAGGAGATATTTATTTATTAACATTATAGGCTGAAGGACCATCTGACTGTCTGAAAGGAAGCTATTTGATGAAAGTTTTGGGAATCTTACATAATGGTCTAAAACTTCTTTAAGTAAAGACATTGTATTGGAGTCCACAGTAAGGCATAATGGATATTGCTCAGAAGTCTTTACTTTGTCTAGCAACAAAAGGCAATGGTGCCCCTTTTTGCCCTCCCTTTTTACCATAACTCTGGAACAAATCAGTTAAAGAATCCGACACAATAACAGAGTTGAAGACATAAAAATATTGGACATCCTGGATAGAATTTCATTATACGCTGTCGATGTCATTCTTTTCTTATCCAATCCGTATGAATCCCTTGGGGGCAGCAGCCAATGAATTAAAAAGTTTGAGGAAGTCTCACTGCAGAATCATAATCAAAGGAAGTTCAAGATTCAGTGCATCAAACCTTCAACAACAATATGTGAAGCCATACTAAATATGGGATCATTTGGACTAAACATTCAATTGGGTAATTTTGAGTGCAATTACCACATAGTACTGACAGTCATATGATCTCATTTTTGCTCAGCTATATAGGTCTATTGACCTTGAATAGCATAACTATATAATGGATATAATAATAAAACTACTAAGCTTTTAGGGAGAACTTTTCACCCAAGGATCGTAAAGCATTTTAGAAAGGAGGTCAGGATCATTATCTACATTGGCTGGGGGAACAGGAGCCAAAGAAGAAAACTGACTTGACCAAAGTTGTCTAGCAGACCTGTGGCATAGCCAAAAAGAAAAAAACTATTCTGTGTTACAGTGCCAACATGAGGAGACAAATTAAAGCATAGTAAGATTAACATTTTCTCCAGTTTTGCTTGGTTGCTCCGTTTATTGTGATATTTGAAAGTGCTTCAGATGTGTATATGTACATTTGGCAAGACAATGAAATCATCTTAATTTCTTGGCTTTCAAATCTTTCCACATCAACAGCAGCTTCATTTCAATAAGCTAATAATACCCCATTCAAAATCCTGTATATCAGCAGAAAAAGTTCCCTGCAGTTGCAACTATCAGCAAAACCCAGGAGTTTAAGGGTTTACACTGTGGATGAATGAGTTATGAGAAAGAATGTGTCAGTCAATGCTAAGGTGTAGGTGTGGGTTAGCCTAAGTAGGCCTATGTCAGGGTCTTGGCAGTGAGACAGTGGGGTTCATCAGTGTTTGCATGTGGAGTACCTGACTTGAAGTGAAAACTGAGACACACTGTCTGACTCCAAAATCTTTGTATTGAAATATGTTACAAGAGCATGGTTATGCTTAAAAACTTAGTTGTGTAACTCCCAACCATTAGAAAATGGTATTTGGTTAAAAAAAAATCATATTTTTTATTAATTTAAAATGATGATGTATTAATACTCACAACGTACTGAGAAAATGAAGCTACTAGCCTTGCAAAGTCTCCCAATGCAAAATCAACAAGAAAATGTGAATTTTAGTAGGGACAAATCAAGAAATCAATTGCTTATATGTTTAAAGTTTACCTCTAAGTTGCTCCTGAAAATTACTTTTTTGTGTGTTAGCTTGTGTTAGCCCAAACATCAGTATTATGCAGTTGATTTTACTTATATTTTTGTTAGTATTTTAGGCTTGCTAAGCTAACAAAAATTATGATCTGAAGAAAGAAATGTATAATCATTCTGCTGTGAAAAACTTATCACAAGGTGTTTTCTGTAAATATCATGACAACCACTGCTATTGCAATAGGTTTCTTATTACAGCACAGAAATTTGATTAGTTAAAGCCTACTGGTCTGAAAAGCTGCTGAAAAGCTGTTTGATTTACCGGATATCCATAGATTCAAAGCTCCACATATTGTTGAACACCAAGAGTTGCTGTCAATCATTAATGGGTTATGTTTATACCTCCTGAAAAGTTAAACCGTAAACCAGCACTTTTTCTCCCCTAACAGTTTTATAAACTGCTCTGCAGAAGAAGTTGTGGAAGAATTGGAAGAAATGACTGTCGTGGTTTAACCTGGCAGGCAGCCAAATACCACACAGCCGCTCACTCACTCCCCCTGCCCCCCCAGTGGGACGGGGAGAGAATCGGAAGGGTAGGAGTGAGAAAAACTCATGGGTTGAGATAAAGACAGTTTAATAGAACAGAAAAGGGAAAATAATAATAATAAATAATGATAGAATGTACAAAATGAGTGATGCACAATGCAATTGCTCACCACCCGCGCTGACCGATAACCAAGTAGCGATCGGTACTTCCTGGATCACGCCTACCATTCATATACTGAACATGACGTCACATGGAATGGAATACCCCACTGGCCAGCTGGGCTGGCTGTCCTGATTATGTTCCCTCCCATCTTGTGTACCTAGCTCAGTCAGTAGGCATGGGAGCTGTTGTTGGACTAGGAGGGTACTTAGCAACAACTGAAAACATGAGTGTGTTATCAACATTCTCCTCATACTAAATCCAAAACACAGCACTAGGAAGAAATTTAACCCCGTCCCAGTCGAAACCAGGACAAATGACTATTGGACCCTGTGGACATTTTGGTCGATCACAAGCTCTGGTCTCAGACAGAGGCATCAAGAAGAGGATCTATTGGAGGAAACTCAAGCAGGCAAAGCTTTGAGTATTTTGTAGTATTTTCCTCAAAGAAAGATCAAGAGGGCTAAAAGTCAAGGATTCAAGTTTTATTAAGTTGTAAACTAGGATATTTAATTTTTCAGATAAAGAAAACTTGAAGAGTTTAGGTAAGATAGGGTAGAAACAATAGTTCATATAACTTTAGCCATGTCCACTGTGTCCTTGAAATGTGTTTTCTCTTTTCCAGGCTGAGTTCCAACCAGCTCAGAGGACTTCAGAGCAGTTGCAAGTTCTGCACAGACCTCCCTGTCCCCTAGAAAGCTTCTGTTTATACCATCTCTGAAACTTGACTTTCTGCTCCTTGTTACTTATTGTTTAGCTTCCACATAATCAGTAGGCTCCCAGGCTTAGTGCTGTGACTAACTTTTTCCCATCTTTTGCTTATGCCTCTGAAGATTGTTCTCCTTGAAGAGGTTAAGGTGAGGTATCTGGTAACTCCTTCCCATGTTAAGGTGAGGTATCTTTTCCTTCCTTTCAGAGGGTTTTGGCCTGGTCGCTCCCCTTCAAGGAACTTTCTACACAAATGAAAAGCAATCAAATCAAAGATACTGTCTCGTGCAATATGCCTCCTCAGAACTCACCTAGAATTTCCCAAATGAGGATGATCACTTTTCCAATATTTAAAATAACTGATACACAATCAAGTCTATTGCTACCAGTAAAGGAAACATTCAGTCACAGTCTCTTGTATAATTGTCAGTACAGCTTTATACACTTATGCATAATATGTAGCCCTTGATGTTTCTATTTTAATATTTTACCTTTTAATAAAAAAACTTATGATTTGTTTGCCTTATCACTTTCATTTAAGGAACTGTCAATTTTTAATACAGTGAAGATGTGGAAGAGTTAAGTTGACTGACATCCAGTCATTGACCCACAAACACAAATAACTTCCATAATGAGGAATAGAGTAAATATTGACTAAGGATTTATTCAGTATTGTTCCCATAGAAGAAATAAATGTCAAGACACTAAAGCATTTTTCAGTGAAAAATATGTATATATGTGGTTTTTTCCTGTCTCCTTGTCACACAGTATCTGGTGTGATATTTTCAAAACAATTTAGATAGCTCAATACATTAAACCCAACTTTTGGAAATGTGTTACAGACACAATTCCCAAAGGCAACACAAGGAAGTTAGATGTTTCATCTACAACTGCTTTAATAACAAAATGAAAAACTGCAATCCACTTTTATTAAAAAGTCTTAAAATGCCTTAGGGAAAAGTGAGATCATAGTTTTAAATTTCTTTAGGTGACACAAAAAGTCAGTATCTTTTACCCAAGATTGCATTGCGTTAGGTCCTATAAAATAAAATGAAGGCACATCTGGAGCAGCTTACTTGCAAAAATAATAGTATATAAGAAGGCAGACATGACGACATTTTTTCGCTCACAATATTTCAGAGTTGAGGTAATCAGAAATTTTGGGATGAGATCTTGAAACAAATGCATATTTATTAGTTTTTGGGGGAAAAAAAAAAAAAAGAAACACAAACATAACAACTAGCTTTTTCACACCTTTAGGGAGTATTCTGACAACCAGGCTATGCTATACAGTCTGGCTTTCATTTCACTCCAAAGCACATTCAAAGGCTCTAATTTCTAAGTATGCCTGTGTCTGTATGTGTTTCTATACGTGTATGTTTTTCTGTGTCTTTGTATGTGAAATGGAAATTAGGATTTCCAGTTGGTCCTTATTTGAGGTTAAATTCAGAGGGAAACTTTGCATCACACCAAAAACTAAAATAAAAATGTCTGATTTTTATTAGGCATCTAAGCCATGTATATAACTGATTTATATTGTAAAACACATTTGTACTATATAAATTGCAATCTTTCTATGTGTATTTTTAAGGATAGGTCAATTGGAATAGACTTCTCAAATTTAATGCTAAATAAAAGGGTTATTATTGAATGTATTTTAACCACCCATTTATGCAAACAAGAATAAAGATCATGACTACTGTGGTTGTTGCTGTTTATAGGTTGCCTTAAATGTACTTCACTGTTGTCCATCTAATACCTTAATAACTTGTTTGGATGGTTTTATCATTGCCATAACATCACTAACGTGGGCCACACAGTGCAATGGTAGAGGTATCCCCACAATAATAAGCAGTTAACTCAAAATATATTTAACAAGTTGTGCTATAGGAGAAAGAGGTCATCTACTATTACGACACATGAGAAGCCACATACATACTTAGCTAATGTCTAAGAAAGCCAAAGTATACAAGAACCCATTGACTTCCATTCTTGGCTCAGTTTAGCATAGACTCTTGTACTTCTTGGTTACACATTTTCAAAATCTTTCATTCAGGTTGGGACCAGATTGGATTTTTTAATTTGGTTTGTGTTTTTTTTTCTGAATTTAACATACTGGACCAGGCCTCTACAGATGTCTATATTCTTATCAAATTTCAAACAATGATTTCATTTATTTGTTTGACATATGACTCTTGAAAAAATAATTATATCAGTTTCTGTTACATTAATAAATGTTATAATTAACATATTTTTTGCTATCTAATCATAGAATCATAGAATCATAGAATCATAGAATGGCTTGGGTTGGAAAGGACCTTAAAGATCATCTAGTCCACCCCCCCACCATGGGCAGGGACACCTTCCACTAGATCAGGTTTCTCAAAACCTCATCCAACATGGCCTTGAACACTTCCAGGGATGGGGCATCCACAACTTCTCTGGGCAACCTGTTCCAGTGACTCACCACCGTCACAGTAAAGAATAATATTTAATCTAAATCTACTGTCTTTCACCTTAAAACCATTACCCCTTGTCCTATCACTACAAAGAGTCCCTCCCCATCTTTCCTGTAGGCCCCCTTTAAGTACTGGAAGGCTGCTATAAGGTGTCCCCAAAGCCTTCTCTTCTCCAGGCTAAATAACCCTAACTCTCTCAGCCTGTCCTCATAGGAGAGGTGCTCCAGCCCCCTGATCATCTTTGTGACCCTCCTCTGGACCCACTCAAGCAGGTCCATGTCTTTGTTATGCTAGGAACCCCAGAGCTGAACACAGTACTCCAGGTAGGGTTTCACGAGAGTGCAGTAGAGGGACAGAATCACCTCCCTCAACCTGTTGGTCATGTTCTTTTGATGCAGCCCATGATACGGTTGGCTTTCTGGGCTGCAAGCACACATGGCCAGTTCATGTCCAGCTTTTCACCCACCAGTACCTCCAAGTCTTTTTCGGCAGGGCTGCTCTCAATCCCCCAGCCTGTATTTGCACTTGGGATTGCCCTGACCCATGTGCAGGACCTTGCACTTGGCCTTTCTGAACTTCAGGAGATTCACATGGGTCCACCTCTCTAGCCTGTCAAGGTCCGTCTGGATGGCATCCCTTCCCTCTAGAGTATCATCAACCATACGACTCAGCTTGGTGTCATCTGCAAACTTTCTGGGAGTGCACTCAATCCCGCTGTTCATGTCCCCAACAAAGTTGTTAAATAATACTGATCCCAACACCGACCCCTGAGGAACTCCACATGTCACTGGTCTCCGCTTGGACATTGAGCCGTTCACCACAACTCTTTGAGTGCGAGCACCCAGCCAATTCCTCATCCACCAAATGGTCCATCTGTCAAATCCATGCTTCTCCAATTTAGAGACAAGGATGTCATGCGGGACAGTGTCAAATGCTTTGCATAAGTCCAGGTAGATGACATCAGTTGCTCTTCCCTTATCCACCAATGCTGTAACCCTGTCGTAGAAGGCCACCAAATTTGCCCTTAGTGAAACCATGTTGGCTGTCAACAATCACCTCTGTTTTCGATGTGCCTTAGCATAGTTTCCATGATCTTGCTGGGCATAGAGGTGAGACCAACCTGCCTGTAGTTCCCTGGGTCTTCCTTTTTTCCCTTTTCAAAAATGAGGGTTATGTTTCCTCTTTTCCAGTCTGGGAACTTCACCAGTCTGCCACAATTTTTCAAACATGATGGATAGCGGCTAATGATCGATATCAAAGGAAATAACAAACCTGATCATAAGTAAGCACTTTTATTCATAAAGACTCTGTTATGCATCTTTAATGTATTTTAAATATTCTTAAATCTACTTTACTTTTTTATGATGTTTTGGAGAACTTATTTTTACTGGGAGTTGTGCCTTGTGTGAAACATTTAGTAGGTGTTTGAAATTCCAAGTTGTGACTGTTGTTAAAAATGAGAGATTTTAATGAAAGGAAGAATTTAGTCAAACAATCACTGAGACAGTCTCCTCAAAGGGCAAAACCTTTTTAAATAATATACTATTATGATATAGACATGATCAATAGCTCAGAATCTTTTTTTTAGCAAATATCTTTCAGATGTGAAGATCTGGAAAGAATCATGACTTTAAATGCATATAAAGGTGTCCTGTCTAGAAAAAATGAGGAATTTTGGAATGAACTGTCAGACCCATAAACTATGTCACAGTGCAAGTATCTGTTTGAGCCTGCTCAAAGGGTTTTTTCATTGAAAAGTTTTTCTTCTAGAAGTACTTTTAGACAAAAATACTGATGATGAGGAACTGTTCTGTCAAAGAAATGCCAATTTCATTACTAAACGACTTTTTTTCCCCCAAGGAAAATAGAATATGGTTGTGTCTTAAATGCTTGTGTAGCTCTTTAAAGTTGAATAGATTGTGCTCTTATGCCACTTTAATGACCCTCTCATGTGATTAACTAAAAGGTTTATGCATACCCATGGTGGGTTGACCCTGCCTGGATGCCAAGTGTCCACAAAAGCTGCTCTATTGCTCCCCTCCTCAGCTGGATAAGGGAGAGAAAATACAACAAGAGGCTCATGGGTTGTGATAAGGACAGGGGGAGATCACTCAGCAATTACCATCACGGGCAAAACGGGCTCAACTTGGGGAAAATTAATTTAATTTATTACCAGTCAAATCAGAGTAGGGTAATGAGAAATAAAACCAAATCTTAAAAACACCTTCCCCCCACCCCTCCCTTCTTCATGGGCTCAACTTCACTCCCGAATTCTCTACCTCCTCCCCGCCAGCGGTGCAGGGGGACAGGGAATGGGGGTTGCGGTCAGTCCATCACACATTGTCTCTGCTGTTCCTTCTTCCTCACGTTCTTCCCCTGCTGCAGCGTGGGGTCCCTTCCACGGGAGACAGTCCTCCACGAACTTCTCCAATGTAAGTCCTTCCCACGGGCTGCAGTTCTTCATGAACTGCTCCAGCGTGAGTCCTTTCCACAGGGTGCAGTCCTTCAGGAACAGACTGTTCCAGCGTGGGTCCCCCACGGGTCCACAGGTCCTGCCAGGAACCTGCTCCAGCGTGGGCTTCCAATGGGGTCACAGCCTCCTTCGGGTGCATCCACCTGCTCTGGCGTGGGGTCCTCCACGGGCTGCAGGGTGAATATATGCTCCACCGTTAACCTCCATGGGCTGCAGGGGGACAGCCTGCCTCACCATGGTCTTCACCAGGGGCTGCAGGGGAATCTCTGCTCCGGCGCCTGGAGCACCTCCTCCCCACTTCCTTCAGTGACCTTGGTGTCTGCAGAGTTGTTTCTGTCACATAATCTCACCCCTCTCTCCCAGCTGCTGTTTTTCTGGCATTTTTTTTTTTCCTTCTTAAATATGTGATCCCAGAGGTGCTACCACCATCGCTGGTGGGCTCGGCCTTGGCCAGCGGTGGGTCCGTCTTGGAGCCAGGTGGCATTTGCTCTATTGGACATAGGGGAAACTTCTAGCAGCTTCTCTCAGAAGCCACCCCTGTAGCCCTCCCGCTACCAAAACCTTGCCACGCAAACCCAATGCAAGACTATGATCCTGAAATACATATTTAGTATGCACTTTTTGAGATGTAAAAGCAAAAATGTTATTGAATCAAAATCTGTTATATGGCAATTCTCAAAACAATCTTTTTCAGTCAAAATCAGAAGGGATCAAAGAAAAATATTTTCAGTGAAAGGACTATGTTTTCTTTCTTTTTTTAGGTTTAATAATTCTGTTTAAGAATTAATTATGTTAAAAGACTATTTGGAAAAGTGGAAGACTTATTTAAACAGTAAATCTGATTACATTTATTGAAACAAAATTTGTCATTGTTTTTTAATTGTATAAGGGATATTTCTGAAAAGGGAATGGAATTAAAGAAGTTATATTAAAATTTGTAAGATATAAAGATTTCTTGCTGCAAGGAAAAAAGGATCTAAACCACATAAAAATATTCAAAAAGTCTACATGATGAGAAAGGAAACATGTTATTAAGATCACCTTGCAAGCTACCAAGCACTAAATAATCGAGAAAGCTAATTTTGACTCTACTAAATGATGGAGGAGATTAATATACTTCCTTCAGAGATATAATGTAAACAGCAGGTTATGAGGTTCAATTTAAGCAAGTAGTTCTCCTTCTCTGTTCTCTAGTCCTCAATTTTCCCATATTCATGAAGTTTACCTTGTTTATTTCTACAAAAAAAGTCCACAGTCAGACTACAAAGCAGGAAAAGAAATCAGGTGTGTAAACACTGGTATCTAGTGCTATTTTTTATGTCAGTTTTCTGAGGCATTTTCACAAGGCTGAATAATGTGACTTAAGACTATGGGAAACATACTCCTTCTTAGAATGACAGTTGGAGGCCAGGCTATCTACTCAAAGGTATCTAAAGTGACACTACATATGTATGTTTAAGAAGCTGAATTTTTCCCTACATAACAGGACCAAAAGGGCATGAACATCCAATTTGAGTGATATCACCAGAATTTTCTCCTGTTAAACTCCGAATAATTTAGAGCTCTTTTTTCCTGTAAAAGTCATGAGTTCATCTTTGAAAAATAGGCAGAGGAAAAGGATACTTAATTCACCTAAAAGACTGTTGATATTCATTCATTTTCTCACCTCAGTATTCAGAAGTAGCTTACTTGAAAGATATTTCCTTTGGCTTCATTGGGCATATCTGTTATTATCCACATTTTTTCCATCTATCGTTAGTGTGTACTATCACTGATTAAACAAATAGCATACACCAAACCTTCAGCTTTATGTTAAAATGAAAGTTATGTGAGCTTTATGTTAAAATAAAAAAGGATTCACAACTCATTCAGAGGATAAGTTATTTCATTTTACTTCATAGACAGACTTCAACTTGTCGTGTCTATACTACTAAGTAAAATTCAGCCTTGGGACAAGCTTGGATACTGATCCAGCACTATCCATGCTGCTGATCTATTAGCAGTGTAACAATTCTGTAACAGTTTTGGGATGTTCCAGCTTAAACTCTCTGAGACAGTGTCTGAACTCTCGTCAAAAGGTAACATACAGCAAAGAGTATGTCAATAGTTGTGGATAGGATTGCACAAGTATGGGTTTCTTCGGATCTGAGTCCTTTAATACTACCGCAGAATGCTTGAGCCCTCATACACCACTGCATGCCTTCATGCCATACAATTTGGTATAAAACAGACCCTTAGTTTCAGACTATGAAACCACCTCTCTGGGAGGCTCTAGCATTACTGTCATGTTATGTCAACCATTTTGAACTGAAAAAAAAACAAGAACCCACCAAAAATTATAATGGTGCTTTACCACCACAGACGTTGTCTACATTTGTAAACTATACTGAGCCAGGTCACAGGCTTAGGCACTGATGTGCCTTTCATGTTGTTTATTTCATTGGTGACCATCATGTTTTTGACTAATAATAACTCTACTCTCCTACTTAATGTGTGGCCATGATTTGGTGATGGTATGGGCCCAAGGCTGGACTATTCCCAACAGAAGAGGTGAAAAGGACCACTTTCTGGTTTGGTTTTGTTTTATTTTATTTGAAGGGAGTAAGGGAAAAGTTAAACAATATATACATTAAATGTTCTGTGAAGCTTTCCCTCAGGACTAAAGAATAGGCTCCCTGGTCCATTTTATTTACTAATATTACATAGAAGTAAAAGACTTCACTGTGGTGCAGATGTGAGTGAGGGTCAAAGATTATGTGGATCTGTCTGATCTTGCCAACTGACCTCAGAGATGGGCTTTATTTATTTTAGGAGTACAGATATTGCTGTAAGCATTATCTCTAGGAAAGACATTCAAGGAGTTGATTGCCCACCATTCCTGCACAACTGAGATCTTTTAATATGACAGTTACAGCTTATTTTTAATCAAAATTACTTCTCCAAACTTGGCTCTGGAATACCTGCTTGTGAGTAAAATGTGCAGGAAGGAATAAAATATCTGAACCTAAGGGGAAAAAAGAGGCAGCATAACAATTAAGTAGTCAGCTATATAGCTTTTATATGCAAAGGCTTGTAACTAAATAATTATGTTTGATATTCATTGCAAAAATTTTGTCAAAAGATTCTACTTTAGAAAACATTTTTTTTCTTGATTTTGCATATTTGTGTGCATTTCAGTTTCCTATTTTCATTACACTATAGAAAGCTAGAATAAGGAATCACTGAGATGACGAGACTTTGGAAAAAAAAAAGAAAACATTTTCACTCCAAGGTCAGTGCTTCAGATACATCCAGGATTTTCCAGCTGAATTCTTCAAGGTCCAATCAACATAGATTTAACCATAGTCAATCACATTTAATTCATCCCTAAAGATTAATTCAGGAGCATTGTTCTAGAGATAAACCATAACTCATCTTGAAAAGTTAATACACAATTAATTGGTCAGTGCCCTCTGTAACATGTATCAATATGCCTCAGTGGCAGTACATGCAGTTCTCCATGAAGGAGTGGCTAAACTGAGAAAAACAACAAAAAGGACTTGAGAGTTCATGGCTGATACCCACTATTGTCAAGATGAATCCCACATAGGAAATGGACTGTTAGAAAAGAAGTAAAATATATCTGTGAAAAGTATTGGTTTACCTTTGTACTTTTACTTTTGTCCTTTTCTGTAGATAGAGAATATTCATTTTTGACTGTTATAAGCAGTTAATTATTGTAAATGAAAGGTGATGGGACCAGAAGAATGGCTGGACACACATGATCCAGAGCAGGGAAAAGAACAACTTTGTAGGTAAGAAGATTTTATTTTTCTTTCTTTTTGACACATAGGAAGAAATGTGTTCTGTAAAGGAACTCTCTCTCTCTTTCTCTCTTTCTCCATAAAGTAGTTCTGAAGGTGATAAATTCTGTTTTCTGGTGAGCTGCAATGCAGGAGCAAAGTTTCTCTGAACAGGATTAAACCTGTCTAGCAGCCTTATAAGGATATAAAAAATTAAAATAAGTCTGAGTCAGTTAGAAAACTTTTATCCTACTTTGCTGAAAAGAAACCTGAGTTGCAACTATTTCAGAGTGGATAGTCTCTTATCATTGTGGCACTGCACCTGCACGTTAATAACCAAGGGATGCCTAGGTTAGTTAGGCATACTCTCTTATAATTTCTGTGCCAAGGAAGATAGTCTACCTGTAACTTCTGTTCTAATAACAATGAGCAAATCTTAAAAATCAGTGATACTTGAGTTCTACTAACCTGGCTGATTCAACTACTACCACACTAATAAAAAGGTTTAATTATTGGTTCTTAAACCAATATTATTTTTCTTCATTGACAAAGAAAATATTTTAGTGCCACTTGGAAGTCCCGCATTTGGTAAACACGTTATTCTTGGATTTCTAAAACTTGCTAAATTCTATTTACTTACCCATTTTGTGTGTCTATTTCTTTTGTAATTAAATACAATTATCATAGAATAGAATAATAGAATCATTAAGGTTGGAAAAGACCTCTAAGATCATCAAGTCCAACCATCAACTCAACAACACCATGCCCACTAAACCATGTCCCTAAGCGCTTCATCTACACGTCTTTTAAATACTTCCAGGGATGGTGACTCAATCACTTCCCTGGACAGCCTGTTCCAATGTTTAACCACTCTTTCAGTAAAGAATTTTTTCCTAATGTTCCATCTAAACCTCCCTTGGCGCAACTTGAGACCATTTCCTCTTGTCCAATCGCTAGTTACTTGGGAGAAGAGAACAACACCCACAATTCATTCTTAAAGTTACATTACCTAGTTGACCAGCCTTCGTATTTCCAATCTCCTTCAATCTGTTGCTTGGACTCTAAAAATGAGGCTTTGGGACCTAAAAATGAGGTTTTAAAACCTCAACCAGTTTTTTTCAAAATTAAGTTATGAGTTTAGACCTCTCTAAAATTAGATTTTTTTATGCTGTTATGGGAAAAAAAAAATCTACCATAGTTTTTGGACATGGACTGAAACTTAAATTTCTTAATGTTCAAAGTTCAATGAAAGGATTTTTTTTGCCCAGGTGCTTCCCTACTATATACTTTCCTCACATAATCATATATGTGTCTTTAAAAGAGTAAATAAACTATATTCAAAACTGGTTGTTTTAATCTAGAAATTTATTAATATCACAAAGAGATCCAAATCCTCCAGACCAATAAAGATATTGAACAGCCATTACATTTATCCAAGCCATAACTAATGCTCTTCTTCGACTATCCAGGTCAACTGTCCTTCAGAAACATACGACTGGGAGGTAGCCAGATATCTTAAGTTACAAAGTAGGAATATTAAAAACGGTGCTAGGAAAGTTTTGTGTGTTTTAAATTGGTTTAGATCCCTGGAGAATCTTTCCAACAGGAAGTAGAATTTCCTGTAGATTGTTTTCCTGGTATTAGAGCTTTTACTGAATGGAGACTACATTGAGTTAAAAACAGCTTTGCTTGTCAAATATGAAGATAAGAATTTGCTATGTACATAATCTACCAATGTGCTTTTAAGTAATATGAGTAATCGTTACCCAGTTAAGCTGGGTAACATTTCTGCCATCTGAGATCTACCCTGGGATTCAAAAGCATTTCTTTAACTTAAAAAATATAAAAAATATATATTGTGTACAACCAATATATTATATATTTATATAATATATTATTGCGGTTTAACCTGGCAGGCAGCTAAACACCACACAGTCATTTTCTCATTGCTCCCCAGTGGGATGGGGGAGATAATCGAAAAAAAGGTAAAAATCATGGGTTGAGATAAAGATAATTTAATAGGACACAAAAGGAAGGGAAAATAATAATAAAGATAAAAGAATATACAAAACAAGTGACGCACACTGCAATTGCTCACCAGCCACTAAACAATGCCCAGCCAGTTCCCGAGCTGCGGCTGCGCTCCCCCGGCCAACTTACCCCAGTTTTTTTGTTCAGCATGACGTCATATGGTATGGAATATCTCTTTGGACAGTTTGGGTCAGCTGTCCTGGCTGTGTCCCTTCCCAGCTCCTTGTGCACCTCCACCCTCCTCACTGGTAGGGCAGTATGAGAAGCTGAAAAGTCCTTGACTTATGTGTAAGCGCTGCTCAGCAACAACGAAAACATCAGTGTATTATCCACATTATTCTCATCCTAAATCCAAAACACAGCACTGTACCAGCTATTAGGAAGAAAATTAACTCTATCTCAGCCAAAACCAGGACATATATATACACATATATAAAATACATTTTTATATATTATTTTATATAATGAAGATGAATGCTTAGTTCTCCTTTTCATTTCATATGTAGTTGTACAGACAGGTAAGACTTAGAGAGGAAAAAACCACCATACTTTAAGGCCTATCAAAACGTTCTTTTTTTCAGAATTGCATCCTTTGCAATTGGAAATGCACATGGCCAATTATTAGTTAGTTGCCCACAAGTGCTGAAGAAAGATGGAGAGGAAGTAATTTCTTGTATTAGCTAGTGAAAAGTCTTTTACCATAGTGAAAGTAACATCTAAATGATGAATTACTGGTTATGACTACAAATAAAGTTCGGGTATATTGGATAAAGAATGTGAATTCTGAAAGTTTCCAAATGGCAATTGATAACTGCCTCTCTAGCTTCTGTCTAGTGCAGGACATTTCTGTCAAATAGCATTAAAAAAAAAAAAAAAAGGACACAAAAAGAAAGAATTTTTAAAAAACAGAAAACCAGGATATCATGATAAATTTTTTTAACCTAAAAATACTGTGCTCTCTTGTGATCATCATAAAGATTGTGAGTAACAAGAGGAAAAGAATAAGAACAATGAGGACTGCATGAGAAAAAAAAGTCATGGTATAGACTGATCATGTTACTGAAAATGTGGTATGTGCTCTTAGAAATAGAAATAAAATGTCTATAAGTGTCACAAAAAAATCTGTAAGTATCTTGAAGAGATGAGTATTGAAGACATGGTAATCTTTGCAAAAGCTTTATCATTGTCTAATTTAAAAGCTCTAAAAGACCTTGAAATTTGTGGGAAAATGAACTATGTTATAAAACAAGAATTACAGAGTAGACCTAAATTAGTCTGGAGGTCGACTAGTTAACTGAATGGTACACCACCGGAAGAGCTAAAGAAGAGGAAATTGAAAAGTATATTAATAGTAAGAGATGTAGAGAAAATATGAATCACATAAAGATGTTAATGAAAAGTTGAAGCACAAGCCGTTGATACAGTCTCGAGAACTTGAGACATGCACAGAGAAACAACAATATTAATATCAAAACATGTTTGAAAATTATCAGAGGGATTTCTTCAGATGGTCAGACCACAGGGATAAAAATAATGTAATGATAAATAAACAAACTGTTATTAGTTTTTTTAAAAGATCTATGGGAAAAGAAGACACCATGTAATCCTTTGCCAAAGTAAGTTGAAAACAAACTACTGAATGAGATGATGTTATTAATCAAAATGATTATAATTTACAAAACAGACTGAGAAAGATAGCTAATTGGTAAACATCAAAAATGAACAGAATCTATAATTATTGGTGAGAGAGTGGGGCTAATTTATATTTCAGCTTAAAATATATTTACCCCCAAAAGAAGTGGAAAAAAAAATGCAATTGAAAGATGAAAAGCAGATCCTTCTTCTTCAGAAAAAGGAAGCGTGAATTCCTAAATGTAGACCTGAAGGTTTGCCTGTAGTCTGGTATATTCTCCCTGTAATTATATAGTTGAACATTTTGAAACTAATTATGTGTTTCTCAAAAGAAGGAAGGATTTTAAAGTTCTGAGAGAAGGTGTATCTGATGACTGGTAGCTGCACTAAAAGTAAAAGGTTCATCATGTGCACTGACTAGGTTATCAAAAAATAAATAAGTCATGTTCCTGGATTATGAGTGCCTTGGAATTGATGAAATACTATTCACCATTGGTAGAACTTCTAAAGAGAAACAAAAGAAAGTGCACATTATGCTTAAACTGCCAGGTTAAAACTGAACAAAAACAAAAATTATACACAATGGGAATCTCATCTTTGTTCTTTGCTATATCATTGTCTGCAATGCTGAGTTATTCAAAGAGAAAGGTATATAACCTAAAATAATTGTCATTTAACTGTTTATTGCAAATCTGTTTCATATGCACGACCTGAAATTATTAATTGTTCAAATGTATGGATTTTCAGAAAGATATAAGAATGGCAATCAAATAAAAGTTGGTGGGTTTTTTGTTTGCGGTTTGGGGTTTTTTTTTGTGTTTGTTTTTTGTTTTGTTGTTGTTGTTGTATTTTTAAAGGAATCAAAAATAACGGGAAAGATGGGGAAAATGTAATATTACTAGATAGAGTTACATCTTTGTCATGGTTTCAGCTGGGATAGGGTTAAATTTCTTCCTAGTGCTGTGTTTTGGATTTAGTATGAGAAAAATGTTGATAACACACTCATGTTTTCAGTTGTTGCTAAGTGCCCTCCTAGTCCAAGGACAGCTCCCGTGCCTACTAACTGAACTAGGTACACAAGATGGGAGGGAACATAATCAGGACAGCCAGCCCAGCTGGCTAATGGGGTATTCCATTCCATGTGACGTCATGTTCAGTATATGAATGGTAGGTGTGATCCAGGAAGTACCGATCGCTACTTGGTTATCGGTCAGCGTGGGTGGTGAGCAATTGCATTGTGCATCACTCATTTTATATATTTTATCATTATTTATTATTATTATTTTCCCTTTTCTGTTCTATTAAACTGTCTTTATCTCAACCCACGAGTTTTTCTCACTCTTACCCTTCCGATTCTCTCCCCGTCCCACTGAGGGGGTAGGGGGAGTGAGTGAGCCTGCCAGGTTAAACCACGACAGTCCTTTTTGGCGCCCAATGTGGGGCTCGAAGGGTTGAGATAACAATAGATCTGAACAAAGTGTGTTAAGGCAAAATTGTTATAAGCATTGTTATATTGATTGGACACAATTCTGATTTATTGGCTCTCAAAGTTGTGGGGCTGGCTCTCAATGTTGGGTCATGTAATACCTTGATTGCAGTATGTGTTCCCTTTTGTGCTGTTTATCATTAGTTGGAACTGGGCCAAGATTATTATTATGCTGGTTTATGAGATGATAAAATCATTGGTCGTAAGTTTAATCTGGTATCTGTACTCGGCACTGCCGTCATTTCTGTACCTCGGGAACCACCTCTTAGAAATTATTGGTAATTGCACTTGCTTCTCCTCGGAGAATGAATTTAAGGGGGAGACAAGATGGGACACTTTCTCCCACTTGTTCATCTTCCCTACCATATCGTCAGAAACTCCTTTTTCTTCTATCCTCTTCACAAAGATGTCCACAATATTCTCTGAGAATTTTGAATATCCTTGGGAAGTTCAAACAAATATGTTCATATTGCTATGCCTCCTGAATGTGGTTCAGACCTTGTTTAGGGTTAAACAACTATTCAGGAATATTGTCCAGAGATCAACCCTCAGGAACAAGAAAAGAGGGAGGACAAACGGCATTGCCTTGTCGGGACGGGCTGAGTGGCAAGTCCCGGGGGCAGTGGGCAGCAGGAAATCAACCCCGGCAACAGATGCAGTGGCTACTCAAAACCCCACGACAGGCACTGCATCTACTTCAACGCCCACGACAACCCCTGTGGCTACTCAAACCCCAGCAACAGTCACCATAGCTTCTCCAACCCCTGTGACAGGCACTGCAGCCACTCAAACTCCGGCAACTGTCACTACAGTTACTCCAACCCTGATGACAAGCACTGCAGCTACCCAAACCCCAGCAACAGCTGAACCAGAGGACCAACCCTTGCTGGTATCCATCACCCCTGTACAGAAGAGGAAATCTTGGAAGTGGAGGTCAGGTCGTTTAGAAAGGGATGATGGAAAATCAGGGCCATCACGAGGAGAGGAGGAGGAAGAGGAAGAACTCATAAACAAGACGGAAATCACCCGGTCCCTACCCCTGAGTGAGCTACGAGATATGCGGAAAGATTCCAGCCGTCGTCCAGGCGAGCATATTGTTACCTGGCTGCTCTGATGCTGGGATAATGGGGCCAGTAGCCTGGAATTAGAGGGGAAAGAAGCCAGACAGCTGGGATCCCTTGCTAGGGAAGTGGGCATTGACAAAGCAATTGGAAAAGGGATACAGGCCCTCAGCCTCTGGAGGCGACTGCTGTCAGGCGTGAAGGAAAGGTATCCCTTCAAGGAAGATGTTATATATCGCCCAAGCAAATGGACCACTATGGAAAGAAGTGTCCAGTACCTGAGAGAATTAGGCGTGCTGGAGGTGGTTTTGTCGTGGTTTAACCTGGCAGGCAGCCAAATACCACGCAGCCGCTCACTCACTCCCCCCGCCCCCCCAGTGGGACGGGGAGAGAATCGGAAGGGTAAGAGTGAGAAAAACTCGTGGGTTGAGATAAAGACAGTTTAATAGAACAGAAAAGGGAGAATAATGATAATAAATAATGATAGAATATACAAAATGAGTGATGCACAATGCAATTGCTCACCACCCGCGCTGACCGATAACCAAGTAGCGATCGGCACTTCCTGGATCACGCCTACCGTTCATATACTGAGCATGACGTCACATGGTATGGAATACCCCATTGGCCAGCTGGCTGTCCTGATTATGTTCCCTCCCATCTCGTGTCCCTAGGCTCAGTCAGTAGGCATGGGAGCTGTCCTTGGACTAGGAGGGCACTTAGCAACAACTGAAAACATCAGTGTGTTATCAACATTCTCCTCATACTAAATCCAAAACACAGCACTAGGAAGAAATTTAACCCTATCCCTGCCGAAACTAGGACAGGTTTATAGTGACCTGGACGATGACCAAACACCCGAAGATCCAGATAAATCCAGTGCACGCGACCCATGTGGTGGAAATTAGTACGGAGCACACCAGCTCATATGACTGGCTCAGTCATATGCCAGTTCGTTGGCAGTATTATGCTGGAAAGAGGAAGAAGCACCAACGGTTGATGTTGTGTTAGCAATCTCCGGGAATACGAAGAAAGTGTCTCCTCCTCCCTTGTCTCGGCTGTAGAGAAACTGTCTCTGGAGTTCCAGCAACTCAAAGACGATAGGTCCTATTCTCCACCTGTATGGACCAGTATCTCAGCCATTAAGAGTCCGCGTTCTTCTGCTCAAGATAGAGGATATAGAAAGTACACACCACGGGGCACCCTGTGGTTTTACCTGCGTGACCACGGAGAGGACATGAGGCAGTGGGATGGAAAACCTACCTTGACCCTAGAGGCACGTGTACGTGAGTTGCAAGGAAAAACAATCACACAAGGGGGTTCTCCCAGGAAAAATGCTGCTCCAGTTGTCAGGAAAAACCTGTCTCACAACGGTCCAGTTTCCAGTGAACAGTTCCCCAGACAGAGTAGAAGGGCTGATCTTAATTTGGATTGTGACGAAGGAATTCTTGACTCGCGTTTGCAAGAAGTGAGAGATACTATGACCAGAACTAGAGGGGCCCTGCCTCCGACGAGGTGGAGGAAACGGACAACCGGGTTTACTGGACTGTGTAGATTCGATGGCCTGGCACATCAGAGCCACAGGAGTATAAGGCTCTAGTAGACACCGGTGCACAGTGTACCCTAATGCCATCAAGCTATAAAGGGGCAGAATCCATTTGTATTTCTGGAGTGACAGGGGGATCCCAAGAATTAACTGTATTGGAGGCCGAAGTGAGCCTAGCCGGGAATGAGTGGCAGAAGCATCCCATTGTGACTGGTCCAGGGGGTCCATGCATCCTTGGCATAGATTACCTCAAGAGAGGGTATTTCAAGGACCCAAAAGTGTGTCGGTGGTCTTTTGGTATAGCTGCCCTGGGGACGGAGGAAACTAAACAGCTGTCCACCTTGCCTGGTCTCTCGGAGGACCCTTCTGTTGTGGGGTTGCTGAAGGTTGAAGAACAACAGGTACCAATTGCTACCACAACAGTGCACCAGCGACAATATCACACCAACCGAGATTCCCTGATCCCCATCCATGAGCTGATTCGTCGATTGGAGAGCCAAGGAGGGATCAGCAAGACTTGCTCACCCTTTAACAGTCCCATATGGCCAGTGCAAAAGCCTAATGGAGAGTGGAGACTAACAGTAGACTGTCATGGCCTGAACGAAGTCACGCTGCCACTGAGTGCTGCCGTGCCGGGCATGCTAGAACTTCCATATGAACTGGAGTCAAAGGCAGCCAAGTGGTACGCCACAATTGACATCAATCTTCTCAATCCCTTTGGCAGCAGAGTGCAGGCCACAGTTTGCTTTCACTTGGAGGGGCGTCCAGTATACCTGGAACCGACTGCCCCAGGGGTGGAAACACAGCCCTACCATTTGCCATGGACTGATCCACACTGCACTGGAACAGGGTGAGGCTCCAGAACACCTGCAATACATTGATAACATCATTGTGTGGGGCAACACAGCAGAAGAAATTTTTGAGAAAGGGGAGAGAATAATTCAAATCCTTCTGAAGGCCGGTTTTGCCATAAAACAAAGTAAGGTCAAGGGACCTGCACAGGTGATCCAGTTTTTAGGAATAAAATGGCAAGATGGATGTTGCCAGATCCCAATGGATGTGATCAACAAAATAACAGCCATGTCCCCACCAACTAGCAAAAGGGAAACACAAGCTTTCTTAGGCGTTGTGGGTTTTTGGAGAATGCATATTCCAAATTACAGTCAGATCGTAAGCCCTCTCTATCAAGTGACCAGGAAGAAGAACGACTTCAAATGGGGCCCTGAGCAACGACAAGCCTTTGAACAAATTAAACAGGAGATAGTTCATGCAGTAGCCGTTGGGCCAGTCCGGGCAGGACAAGATGTGAAGAATGTGCTCTACACCACAGCCGGGGAGAATGGCCCTACCTGGAGCCTCTGGCAGAAAGCACCAGGGGAGACTCGAGGTCGACTCTTAGGGTTTTGGAGTCAGGGATACAGAGGATCGGAGGCCCGCTACACTCCAACTGAGAAGGAGATATTGGCAGCATATGAAGAGGTTCAAGCTGCTTCGGAAGTGGTTGGTACTGAAGCACAGTTCCTCCTGGCACCCCGACTGCCGGTGCTGGGCTGGATGTTCAAAGGGAGGGTCCCCTCTACACATCATGCAACCGATGCTATGTGGAGTAAGTGAGTCGCACTGATCACACAACGGGCCCGAATAGGAAACCCCAGTCGCCCAGGAATCTTGGAAGTGATCACAGACTCGCCAGAAGGCAAAGATTTTGGAATATCCCCAGAGGAGGAGGTGACACGTGTTGAAGAGGCCCCACTGTATAACGAACTACCAGAAAACGAGAAGCAATATGCCCTGCTCACTGATGGGTCCTGTTGCCTTGTGGGAAAGCATCAGAGGTGGAAAGCTGCTGTATGGAGTCTTATACGCCAGGTCGCAGAAACTGCTGAAGGAGAAGTTGAGTCGAGCCAGTTTGCAGAGGTGAAAGCCATCCAGCTGGCCTTGGACATTGCTGAACGAGAAAAATGGCCAGTACTTTATCTCTATACTGACTCATGGATGGTGGCAAATGCCCTGTGGGGGTGGTTGCAGCAGTGGAAGCAGAACAACTGGCAGCGCAGAGGTAAACCCATCTGGGCTGCCGCATTGTGGCAAGATATTGCTGCCCGAGTAGAGAACCTGGCTGTAAAAGTACGTCATGTAGATGCTCACGTACCCGAGTCAGGCTACTGAAGAACATCAAAACAACCAGCAGGTGGACCAGGCTGCTAAGATTGAAGTGGCTGAGGTGGATTTGGACTGGCAACATAAGGGTGAATTATTTATAGCTCGGTGGGCCCATGACGCGTCAGGCCATCAAGGAAGAGATGCAACGTATAGATGGGCTCGTGATCAAGGGTGGACTTAACCATGGACGCTATTGCACAGGTTATCCATGAATGTGAAACATGCGCTGCAATCAATCAAGCAAGCCAAGCGAGTAAGGCCTCTTTGGTATGGAGGATGATCGTTGAAATACAAATATGGGGAGGCCTGGCAGATTGATTATATCACACTCCCACAAACCCGCCACGGCTAGCGCTGTGTGCTCACCATGGTGGAAGCAACCACCGGCTGGCTAGAAACATACCTTGTGCCCCATGCCACTGCCTGGAACACCATCCTGGGCCTTGAAAAGCAAGTCTTATGGCTACATGGCACCCCAGAAAGAATTGCATCAGACAACGGGACTCATTTCCGAAACACCCTCATAGACTCCTGGGCCAAAGAGCACGGCATTGAGTGGGTCTATCACATCCCCTACCATGCACCAGCCTCTGGGAAAATCGAAAGATACAATGGGCTGCTAAAGACTACGCTGAGAGCAAGGGGTGGTGGGACATTCAAGCATGGGGGATACACATTTAGCAAAAGCCACCTGGTTAGTCAATACCAGGGGATCTGCCAATCAAGCTGGCCCTGCCCAGTCAAGACTCTTACGTACTGTAGATGGAGATAAAGTCCCTGTCGTGCACATAAGAAATATGCTGGGGAAGACAGTCTGGGTTACTCCTGCCTCTGGCAAGGGAAAACCCATCCGTGGGATTGCTTTTGCTCAAGGACCTGGGTGCACTTGGTGGGTGATGCGAAAGGATGGGGAGGTCCGGGTGTGTACCTCAAGGGGATTTGATTTTGGGTGAAAATAGCCAATGAACTGAATTTTATGATGCCAATTGTTATCTGATATTGTATATCATTATTTCTATGGTTGCTATCAATGGTATAGCAGTAAAAATCACCCAGATTAACGAAGAATGAACTAACTCCAATGAAACCGAGCAAAGTGCAACGATGATAGAACTGGACGAGCGCAGCAGTACCAAAATGAGAACTAGCTTCAGGTTGCAAAAACCCAACACCACACACCATCTTTCTGGCCCTGAAAGACTGTTATGACAGATGGAGCCCAAAGTCATGGACTAAATGAACTCAATGGACATTTTGAAGGGATAGTCCATACACTAAGGGAATGATATCTGTGTGTGCATATATATATATAAAAAGAAAGATAGTGGTGATTAATTGAAATGTATCGAAAAATGTGAGACCTAAGCATAACGTAAATGGTATAGAATAAGGGGTGGATACTGTCCTGGTTTCGGCTGGGATAGGGTTAAATTTCTTCCTAGTGCTGTGTTTTGGATTTAGTATGAGGAGAATGTTGATAACACACTGATGTTTTCAGTTGTTGCTAAGTGCCCTCCTAGTCCAAGGACAGCTCCCATGCCTACTGACTGAGCCTAGGGACACGAGATGGGAGGGAACATAATCAGGACAGCCAGCCCAGCTGGCCAATGGGGTATTCCATACCATGTGATGTCATGCTCAGTATATGAATGGTAGGCGTGATCCAGGAAGTACTGATCGCTACTTGGTTATCAGTCAGCGTGGGTGGTGAGCAATTGCATTGTGCATCACTCATTTTGTACATTCTATCATTATTTATTATTATTATTTTCCCTTTTTTCTGTTCTATTAAACTGTCTTTATCTCAACCCACGAGTTTTTCTCACTCTTACCCTTCCGATTCTCTCCCCATCCCACTGGGAGGAGTGCGGGGAGTGAGTGAGCAGCTGCGTGGTATTTGGCTGCCTGCCAGATTAAACCACGACAATCTTATAATTATACAGGATTTTGTTGGAGGAAGAAATTAAGGCAATAGTAATGAAAGGCAATTCTGAGACATTAACAAAACTCTGAAAAAAAGACTGTAATGAAAAATTGAAACATTTACTGGCAAATACAGTCATGTGATGTTCTGATGTCATAATGTGTTAGACAGACTGATCTAAGAGAATTAGGCAAAAATGGCTAGGAGGAATTGAATTCTGTATAAAGAAGTAAAATGTCATGGACAAGTTTTTCTTTTCAGAAAAGATGGAGATAAAAACTTTAAGAGAAGTCAAAAATACATTAGGAGCTTATAATGTTAGCAGTCTCTGTGAAAGATAAGGGTGCAATTCACCAGACCAAATATAGTTGCCTAACTTGTAGATGAATGTTAGTTAGCCTGTGTCCCTTTAGTCAATAGAGAAAAAGATACATTTTGGAGGGAGCAGCTCATTTCATTCTAAAGAAATACGCATGTGTTCTGACTTATTCCCTAAAAATATATTTTTTCGCATTGACAATTAGGGGGGGCCTGGGATGACTAGTTCATCCATAGAGATTTTTGAAGTTTAGCAGATAGGGTCCTACCCAGACTGATTAGATGTTAGAGCAAAACTAAATGAAAAATACAGTATTATTGAAAGCAAGCCATCATACAAAGAGGACAAAGTATTACATAGGGATTTAAAGATGAAAAAGTATATGTGGAGGTTTTTTTAGAAAAAAAATCATTTAGGAAAGTGACAAATTGCAAATGGCTTGCAAAAGGAGAAAAAAAAAGAAAAAGAAGCTGAGCATTTTGTTGGTGAAAGATATATTGTACTAGATATATTAGAAAAAAGATAAGTGATAGAAAAGTTACAAGCCTCGAATGAAGGATATGTAGCTAGGTCCCAGAGAAGTTTAGTTATGAGGATGTACCAAACTGGCCCAAGACAAATTTCTACTCATTACTCTACTATATCACGACTAAGTTGTCAGCATTATTTAGTAGGTGTTATACAAAAAATATAGACTACAAGTCAGAGGGAAACATCCCATCACAGGAAAAGTTACAGAAGATAAGAACGTAAAGATACTATAGGATTTTTTTAAATTATTATAAGAAGTATAAACTGGGAAGACTATGTGTGATGCCTTCAAGAGAGAGGGAAGATGGGTGTTTCACTGAAGGTTCTTCCTGAGATTATGAGCTCATGAAAATTAAATTAAAAGACAATTCATTAAACATCATTAGTTATAACCAAAATTATGGAAATGCTAAGGCATAAAATAAAAATTAAAAAAGCTGATTATTGCAATGAAAAGAATCTTATTGTGGAATAACAAAAATACCATTATATGCATTAGAATCCATGTGATTAAAACAATAAAACAATAGAGCCTTTAGAAAGAAACATTGGTGAGCACCCTCAAAATAACAAGATGGAAAAATTCCAGCATTAACTAAAACTCTCATCTAAACTAGATTTACATTGGTGATTGTGTCCCTTATCGCTCTTTCTCTTTTTCTAAGTCTTTAGGTACTGCCAAGGTGGAAGTGTAATAATAATAATTTTATTAGCAGTAGTTAAGATAAGAATCATGGTTGTTATTGTTATTATAAGCAAACAGGAACAGATTTTTAGTAGGTGTTGGATTGCTGACCAGTCACGCCTAACATTGCTGAAATACCGATAAGAGCTGTATCAACCTGCAAAGTATTTCTTTCAAATTCTGTGTTCACATATGGCAATATTTTTGAAGTTGTTGAGGTAATTGATCAGCTTATCATCTTTCTGCAAGAAATGTATCTTATAGCTTCTATTATTGCCTGCCTTGTAATGAATGTCCTCTATTGCTTGAATAATTAAGCTGACTAATTTTAAACTTAAATAAAAGCAGGAGCTGTCAGTCAATTACAGATGTGCTCATCATTTATCTTGCTTACTGGTTTTTTTTGTAAGCAGAACTGACATGTAAAAATAGCATCAACAGTAAATCCTTGGTACTTAAATGCTTACTATTCCCCATGAGTGCCTTCATAACTATAGTTTTCTTGGTAGTGAAGTTGTAATGACAGCTGTCATCAATGGACTTTCATGAAACATACCCTGAACTTTAGATATTATGTTACAATTACTGTTGTAAAGCCTTTGGGGCCTTGCATTGGGATTTCACACTTAAGCATAGCTGCAAATTGTTAACCCTTCTTGAAGTCTTCCAAGAAGATATGAGAGCTTCTATTTTTATTTTTTTTTTTCCTTTTTTGAACATGGGAACTCACACACAAATATGATAATTTGCAAATGAAATGCACATATTAACTGAGAGACAACTGTTTCATGAACAAGTTCTGAAAATAAAACGTTTCACTGTAGAAGTCACACATTTAAAAAAACCAAATCTCTGCTTGCCTATGCAAAAAAAAAAAAAAAATAGGAATGCAACAGACAGTTCTTAAAAGAGCCTCTTTGGAAATCACAGCCGCATAATTGCTTCTGATATACTACAGAAATGCATGAGTGTTAAGGATGTTTAAAAATAGCAAGAACCTTACTAAGGTAAAAAGGACAACAGCAGAACACTCATATTAAAAGCTGGATCCTGATGCACTATTCTGCCAAAAGAATCAGAGTTGACTTACAAACCTACTGTCTGAAAAGGATGGTCCGGAATTTCTTTTTCTGTGACATTCATGCCATTAGCTTAAATGAATAAAAACAATTAAAATTACACACTCTTTTTAGACATGCTCTTGTCTCTCATGTCAACTGAAAAGCATCATATATTCTTCTGTTTGAGGAGTTCTGCTATAAACTGTAAATGCAGAAGTTCAGTACTAGGTAAAATCTATGCTGAATGAGAAGAAAGATGTGTGCTGTTGCATGACATCCAAAACTTAACAAAAGCAGAGAGGATTATATGTAGATGAACAAGCAATCTACTTTTTATATTTAATATCATTTTACAGTGTTTTAACAATTGTTTCATCTACCAAAAAAGAGAAACTTAACATTCTGTACTTCTAAACTTGCCAGTAGTAAGGATAGTTCTCTATGAACAGTCTACTATCGATTTTAATGTTTCCTTAGCATAAAATTATGTCTTTTTTCCTATTTTTTTCTTCTTAGTAGAATATAACTTGTAACAAACACAATCTTTTTTTTTTTTTTGCTAAGAGTATCCATTTTAAAGGCATTTATTTTATCATATATAAGTCTTTGCTGAATGTACACACCAAAGATTTTGCCCATATGCATTTCCAAACAAGAGTGGCCTGTCGAGGCCAAAATCTATTAAGATGTTCATGAGAGTGGCATTCTATTTCAAACTTCCCAGATAATCTGGCAGTTGCTTAAGAAACAGCTTCACAAGCTGTAGCCTTACTCTTGGTTATCCTCCTGTTCTATGGGACTACTATAAAACAAGTAACTAAATGTTTAATCATGTTTTCAAAAAAAAGAGCTCACAAATTAGAGTAAAAAACTTCAAGAAAAATAAGTAAATATTTGGGGTTTGACTGTTTATATTAGTAAAATCAAGGATTGTATGAAACCTATAACAGTTCACAGCTTTTCAAGCTTTTAATTTTTTTCAAGAGATATAACATGTTTTATCATGCAACTAATAGACATATTCTTGGGTGTTTTCTGGTGTAATATAGATTAACATATACTCAAAGATAATCACTTCTTTTTTGACTTGCTGACTTTAAAACATCCCTGAGCCCAATTTCCAGAAAAAGGTTGTGGTTTCGGGGGTGGGGGGGGGGAGAAAGAAAAAAAAATCCTTTAAATGTAGTGGATTATTCTGAGAACAAAAGACTTGACTCTTACTCTTCTTTGGTTTCCTTTGTATTAATATGGAAGGAATAACATTTAGTAGATGTTATAGATAAATATGAGATATTATTGTTTCATAATTATTTTATTCTGTGTGCTAGTGATTCTGAGAATCAGCTTTCAAAGAAACTTTCTTTTTGAAGACTAACGAGTATTGTTGATTCTAAGCAATCCACTTACTACATGCCAAATTCACAGGAAATATAGAGAACACAGAAACTGTTATCTCATTATAAAACAAGAAAAGGAGGATACCCTTCAGACTGATCTCAGACATGAACATTTACTGAGGTGAAACAAAATTTGCCTTCCAGGACAAGACATAAGATTATCCTGTTAATAAAAGCTGCTTGACATTAATTCTATTTTAACTTGAAGTGAGATTCAGGCTACCATAATGTCATCTGAAATGGGAATTAGGTGGAATTTAGGCATCCTAAGTCCAAAAATGTAGTTTAAGTCACCTTCAGTACCAGTCATTTCTCATTCACACATGCATGACCATATTTATTATGTTTATACTGCCAAACTAAAGAGGGCCAGGACCCTGTCCCCAAGACCAGGTAGCACTGACTGCCTTTCCTCTATAAAAGTACTGTGTTGGAGAGAGATGGTTATAATCATGCATAACAGTGGTAGCTTTTAATGGTTTTTAACTTGTTAGAATCTCGCACAGCAAATTTTCTTGTAAACTTTTTTTGGGAATGTGCACTTGCATATCAGGCAACAGAGATTTAGGAGAATGATGTTGTCCAAAAGAAGAACAGTATAAGCTAAGGTAGCAATTAAGGAGAATACAGTGAGAAGTGAGCTTGAATCCTTGAGGGTTAAAATAATCAAGTACAGTTTCCCTATTTGTCCTACAGCCTTTAAAGCAAGTCCTTTAACCTCTAGAACATTACCTATTAAGAGTGTTGCAACACTACCGAAATATTTTTTAATGGTGGGAAGGAGATGCATAGCTTTTTAAAATTTTTTTGAACTGAAATGTCATTCAGGCATGTTAAGCAAGCTCAAATTATACCTGAAGAACGGTATATGGATGCAGGTACAGAAATGCGGGGAAAAACAGAGAAAAACAGGCACTGCTCTTCTTTTTGTCTGAATTACTATGACACTTAAATAAAACCTGTTAATTTTGGGTCTTCTCGGTGGGCTACAAGTACAGAAGCTTGCAGTCAGCTAGGAAATGCTGAGGTCTGATCTGAAGGTTCCTCTCAGCATTGCGATGACTACAACACAGTGTTTCTGGATCCTGAATATAAGTTTCAAGTACATCTCCATTAGAAAACCAAAGACTTTCTCCAGACTTCATCAAGGAACACTTTAAAGTCTTCCAGACTGACCATACAAAAATAGAGTCAATACAAGTACTAGTCATTTTTGAAAATAATATGGATAGTCAAGAAATATATCTTTGTTATGATGACATGTTACTTGGGTCTCATAGCTTGTCGTTAATCAAGTATAGCTTTTCTGTCTCACTGACTGACTTGTCCAGTAAAAAAGGGATCTGCCAGATTTCTATTCAAGATAATTAATGGTCATCTGAATTTTTCATTCAGACTGATGAGCCTAGAGAGACACATTCCAAAAACGGTGCAGCTGTTAAGTTTAAGAGAATATTATAAATTGGAATCATTTGGAAGTGCCTGATTTGAAAACATCTATGTAATATTCAAAAGTAGTCCCCACAGAATTTTGCATACCAAATGTTACACAGCTATAATTTTGCATTCATTCCTCACTAACACATTTAATCTGTGGTAATTAATTATCTACCTGTGAAAAATTACATCTGAATATTTACTTCAAAGTTTGGAAACTAAACTAGCCATGATTTTCTTTGTAAAAAGAATACATAAAAGGTTTTCTACCTATTTACACTGCAGTTTGCTACACTGAATGTTCTCAAAGATGAAACAAACAAACAGAAAGAATAACATTTTAGAGCAAAAATATACTTAAAACTTGTCTTACCATACATATTTGACAGCTTTACCGCAACAGCAGTGGTTAACGTATCAATGTAGCAATGATATCCCATAGAGAAATCCTGGAGATTCAAAGACATGCAGTTTATCTCTATAATCAACATAGTATATGTAACTATATAAAATGTTTCAGAATTTTTCAGAATGTATTATCAACTCACATAGTTGCCAATTAAAGTTTTAAAATAGACATAAAAAATTAAGAACGAAAATACAAGCTGATATAATTATGTATGATCTTTGTTTAGTTAAAATATTATGTACATAATAGAAGCAATGTTCAAAGCAATTCTATTACATTTATCTTGGCAATATTAGAATTTCTGGGTTGGGCTTCTATTTTGATTTTTCTAGTACTGGAGAAGGAGGTTGAGGAAAGAACCCTAGGCCCCTTGATGATGAAAAAAAAATATTATCCAAAACAATATATATAATGCAATTAGTCGAGTTAATAGTGATTGTTTCTCTGTTGCTGCAAAATGGAGAAAACTGACTTCATATATGCTAAGGGATTTCTGAAATTGCTGTGATTGCAGTTAATAGAGAAGCAAATGCCTTTAATATCAGTGTTTGTACATTTGTATTTCACAAATTATTTTCAGTGAATGCAATAAAATAGATTTGATTTTTTTAATCAGCAAATTGTGTTTATAAACATTGTTATAAAGATATTCACCATCCATTCCCACTGAAAAAATAAAATATATTATTGAAAGAAACAGGGAAATAAAGGTCTTGAACACTAATTCTCCTTTCTTTCAAGATCAGCATTTCAGCTTAGATTACTGCCCCAGCAAACTCAGATAATCATTGTTCTGTTCTTAAATATTTAAAAAATCTTACACCTTTTATGTAAATACAAAGTGCATTTTTGTGTAAGTTCATCCTTTAACATCACACTTGGCAAAAATTACCTCTTCTTCTCCTCACCTGAAGATAAGTCTCTTGAACTGTGATTTTATAAGAGCACTGCAAGAAGAAAACACATATCAATATTACATATGGCTCAGTTCATGTAGGCAACCAGCCACTCTTCATCCTATAACATGTTACGGACTTGTATTAGAATATCAAAAGTGAAAGCAATTCTATCATAGTTTTGTATCACAGCCTACAAAATGAGCCAAAATTACACGCTTAGTTTAAGCTAGTCCTAGGAGTCCCCGCACTTGTAGGCACTTCCAGAAAATTATTTATCCCATCACAAAATGCTGGAGTGTACCAGCCCAGACATCTTAAGACAGAATGAATTTCCATTTGGAAGTGGTTCTTCTCTTATTGTAGAAACACTCCACGTGGTTAGATGTTAACTTTTAGCTATCCAGCTTTATGGCACAGTGCATGATGGAGAGGATTCATTTCACTGGACCTACACCTTTACAATTATTTTAGGTACTAATGAATTTCTGGCAAGCCTTTAGATGCTATTTAGTAAGGGTGAAGTTTTTCCTCAGGTTCCTAGGCGCTGTCATGGGGTCTCCTACGAGGGCATGAATTCCTTTATAGAGGTGGTCTCTTTTTATAGATTTTTGAGGAAACATAAATAACCAGTTAAGATTAGACGCCTAATATTTATATAATTAAGCTTAAGAATCACACCCCAGTACCTGTATTTTAGGTACAGAATGTTATGTGAGATAAATCTGAATCCTACAAAAAATAAGAAGCGTTCAATTCTGGTATCATTTTTTAGAGATGGCACTGAGTTAGTTGTCCCAGATTTTCAGATTTGCCACGGCATATTGTGTTACTGTGAAGATAGTAAATAAGAGATATTAACACTGAAGCATTTGTCTTCTAAAAGTTTTCTCAGCAATGTCATAATAAATCTTTCCTTCTTCTAACTTAATCTTTCCATGTGCTAACATATTTACTATATCTGAATTGCTAGCTCTGAACTTTCAAATGTACAATTTCTCACTGTAATATGAAAATAATAACAGCACTTAAAATAACAAAAAATATTTTGATACTTTTAATTAAACTAGAGGTGAATATCTTTTTTTTTTTTTTTAATTGCAATGATTCTGTTTATTTTCTGATTTGCTTTAAGCTTTCCAAGCACATACTTGCTTATTTATTTAATTTTTTCTATCCATCATTTGGTTTTTGCATTTTTTCTTTATTCTGGGTCAGCTGTCAAACTGAAAAAGTAGTCCCTATTGTATAAGGAGTTAGGATCAAATTTATAGCAGAGCTTGAACTAAAATACACATCCTTCATCTACTATCTTTCACTTGTTTCACAAAAAGGCAGTTTCCAAATAAAAAGCATTAACTGAAATAGGATTTAGGGAATGCATGTAGACCAGGAGTGGGTTTTTTCTCTATGTAAATGTTGTTAGATTATGGCTACTTTTGCTGGCTCTTAAAAATGTGTTAGAAAATACTCTGTAATTTTATGAATAGGTTTTCCAGAAAAAAATATTTGAAAGCTCTAACACTGCAGAAAAAAACCCAACAAAACAAAACAAAACAAAACAAAACAAAACAAAACAAAAAACTCCCAAGCCCTAGGAAAACAGAAAGTCTATACAAATGGAAATGCTTATACAAACACAATATTTCTATGCAATTTTATCCCAGATGAATAAATAGCTAATTTTTGTTCTACTGATTGAAAGGTTAAAAATTTGTTTTCATCGTGTCACTTTAAGACCACTGCTAAAATGACACAGAATATTATCTAAGCAACAACACAAGACAGCAAAGTGGAGCTATAAACTCCTTTATGGTACTTGCAAGTGCCTTGCTTTACTCTGATCTGAAGAATGATGTCCTTGAAAAGTGTTTGTGGCTAGTCACTTTGGAGGAGCAGAAGACAGAACAGCCAAGTATGATTGAGGACTGTCAAACAGTGGAACAAAGGGATTTGCTTCAGGTAAACCTAAGGCAACCCAAGTAAACATCAATTTAGCTAGCAGAAAAATTGGAGCTTGAGAGGAAGGATAAGAGAAGAATAACCTTTTTTTTATGGCTTGTTTGCTATAAGTGTAGTTTGATCTCTAGTGGCTTGCCAAGTAGGTCAACAAAAGTATTTGCGGTAATTGGCGGTGAGTTTCTGGAATTCACTGTCAGAAAATATGGTGTTGCTCCTGAAGAGTACTTGCTCGTAAGGGAAAATAACTTCACAGAATGAATTAGAATAATTTTGCACTACTCAGTGAGCCAGTTTGTTAAACTGGTGGTTTGTTTTTGTCGTGGTTTAACCAGACAGCAACTAAACCCCACACAGCCGCTCGCTCACTCCCCCGGGTGGGAAGGGGGGGAGTATCAGAAGAGTAAAAATGATAAAACTCGTGGGTTGAGATAAAGACAGTTTAGTAATGTTGTGGTTTAACCTGACACGCAGCCAAATACCATGCAGCCGCTCACTCACTCCCTCCCCCCTCCGCAGTGGGACTGGGAGAGAATCGGAAGGGTAAGGGTGAGAAAAATTCATGGGTTGAGATAAAGACAGTTTAATAGAACAGAAAAGGGAAAATAATAATGACAATGATAGAATATACAAAATGAGTGATGCACAATGCAATTGCTCACCACCCGCGCTGACCGATAACCAAGTAGCGATCGGCACTTCCTGTATCACGCCTACCATTCATATACTGAGCATGACGTCACATGGTATGGAATACCCCATTAGCCAGCTGGGCCAGCTGTCCTGGCTGTGCTCCCTGCCAACACTTGTTTTGTTTTGGTTTTTTTTTTCTTGAGCTGAATGTCCTTGACTAGCAGGGTACTTAGCAACAACTGAAAACATGAGTGTGTTATCAACATTCTTCTCATACTAAATCCAAAACACAGCACTAGGAAGAAATTTAACTCTATCCCAGCCGAAACCAGGACAAGTAAGTACAGCAACAGCCACGCACAAGCAAAATAAGGAATTCATTCACTACTTTCCATCGGCAGACAGGTGTTCAGCCACCTCCAGGAAAGCAGGGCTCCATCACGCGTAACAGTTACTTGGGAAGACAACGCCATCACTTCGAAAGTCCCTCCCTTCCTCCTTCCTCCAGCTTTATCTGCTGAACATGACATCATATGGCATGGAACACCCCGATGGCCAGTTGGGTTAGCTGTCCTGGCTATGCTCCCTTCCAGCTTCTTGTGCACCTGGCAGAGCACAGGATGCTGAAAAGTCCTTGACTAGATAAACACTACTTAGCAACAACTAAAACATCAGTGTGTTATCAAAATTATTCTCATACTAAATCCAAAACACAGCACTATACCAACTACTAGGAAGAAAATTAACTCTATCCCAGCCGAAACCAGGACAGTTTTACTGTGGCTGTGTTGCTTACTGAGTACTTCCATACATTTCACTGAGAAACCAGAGAGTACAAATTACATTTGCATATTATAATAAACTGCTACAAAGGGCACAAAATGGGCACGTTTTTTACATTGTATGCAGAAACCATAAACTGTTATGCTGTTACTGCATAACATGTTTGCTCTTGGTAGAGGGGAATTACCAGTATCCTTTACAAAGGTACAGTCAGAGCCACGCAAGACCAGAGCTCATCCTGGGCAACCTTCCCCTTCGTAGTTGTAAAAGGAGGAAGAAAACATTTTGAACTCTGCAGGGTTCTAGTATGACTGTTGCCATATAAAGTAGGTCAAGGAAAAACAAGCTGGAGAAAGGGGGAGAATGGAATTTAGAGTAACGTACAGTGCTAAAGTGTTTCACTATAACTACAGCAGGATGCTTAGAAATTTCCGTTACAAAGAAATCTGACCATAGCCTTTGCATACTAGCTTTATTCCAGTTAATTACCTCCACTGCCATCCCTGATTGTGGTCTTCACTCTTTTGTGTTTGAATCAGGGCTGATTCTTCTACACTTCCAGGAGAAACAGAGGAAGTTGAGACACAGATTAAGAAACTATTGCTTAAAATTTAGCGTCTTAATTCATTCTTGGGTCTTGGTCCCCTGACCTTCCACTCCAAACAAGTATTAGTTTATTAAAAAAACCTAAAAAAACTGTATGATGACTTCTGGGGAGAGTTTTCTCCAGCAACCATTCTCAAAGGGTGCAATAAGAGACCTCCTCTACTCTCTTCAATCATTTAGAGTCTTCCAAAATCGTATCAGTAGATTTTGCACTCTTGAGCTCCTACATGCCCTTCCTGATAAGCTCCAGGACTTACAACACTTGAATTCAGATTTCTCTTGTGAGAAAAGTAGTCTGGTGGGTTGCAGATGGGCATATTCTCCCTCAACTTGGTACTGTTTGTATCTGGTATCATCCATAGGTTTGCATTACATGTTGCCACCTGGGTTGTTCATGGAGGTATTGAACACTATCAGCCCAGGCCTTGATTTTGGGGTACCCTGCTTGTTACCAGTCACCAAATGGATGTCAGACCAATGATTATTACTCCTTGAGCCTGACATCCCATCTGACAGCACATTGATCCAACTCATAACTCTTTGGTTTTCAAGAGAGAATTCTGTGGTAAAGACTGTAAAAATATTGCTGAAGTTAACGTATACCACATCCACTGCCCTACCATCATCTATATGGCCTGATTTCATTGTAAAAGGCAATCAGACATGATGTCACCTCAGTAATATACATTGACGGTTCCTGATTATCTTCTTGTCTTTCACATGCCTGGAGAGGAATCCAATAGTTTGCATTCTCTGTTCCAAGCTCCTTGCTCCTAGTTTTTCTCTCTGGACTCTCAGCAGTGGCGTCACCTACGAGCAGCAAGTGCAGGGCTGCAGGCCTGTGAGAGAGAACTCACAATGCTGAACTGCAGTGAGTCTCAGTGTCAAACTTATATAGATTTCTGTTGCAAATCCATTCACTGAGCTTTCAGAAAACCTTATAATTAGATCAATTTAACAGACTTTTTTTGGCAGTTTGCAGAATGTGACATTTTTCATAGCAGAAACATAGAATTAACGTCACTGTCAAATCCTGTATATCACTGCACAAAGATAAAGAGTGACACTGTTCCAGGGGAAAAACAGCTCAGTTCTTACAGTTTAAATCAAATCACAAAGTGGTTTACTGATTTATTAGCAACATGATATTGACTAATATCCACCAACGCACGTGCTGTTGAGCAATCACCTCTGAGGATGCACACCCCCCTCTGAGCTGTGGGTCCCCACATGTTGCACCCTGCAGTGTCACCCCACTAGCTGGAGTGCAGCTGCTCACAGCGCCTGGCAGGGGTCTGCTCTGTCCCAAATGGGCAGGAAGACTTCTGGCAGTCTGAAACCAGTGTTGGCACTTCTGGTTTTTTAATCAGTCCTGGACCAGAATATTTTTATTTAAGTCTTTACCTGTATTGACTCATATACTTCAGGTATTACTCGATTTTGGATTCATATCCATCTCTGGTCTTTTAACTTTTTTCTATTAGCTAACCCACAGACAAGTTTATTTGCTATCACAGCTTTCTGCAGACTCAGAAGCTGGATGAAGCTGCATATAATTGACTGCACTGAAACTCGACTGATATTACAATGAATATGTCATAGTTTTGTCTAACTGGTAGCTGGCATTCTGGAAATATTAGACTGCCATGTCAAGTAACATATAGAAGAATTTACCTTTTATTCAAAATCTTATGGCTCTGAACACCATTAGGTGTTACTTGGTTTATATTCTTTTTGTATAACCTACACAAATTAAAATTGTGTTCAGTATAAAAATAAATCACAGGACACTACTAGGAGGTAATTCATGTGCTGTTGATATTTTAATATTTTGTCACTCTTACCTAAGAAATTAATTATCTCCAGAATGCCAAAAACATTCAAGCTTTTGTAGTTAAAAGCTATTTTTTCAATTGCAGAACCTAGATTTCTTTGCTTCTGCCAGCTGACCTGTTCTTGTGATGTACATTTGTAGCCTGAATAAATTGTTGATTATATAGACGATCTAACAGATAGCCTGGTCTACATCTAGAAGAGGAAGAAATAATTCAAATTGATAGGGGGAAAAATTAGATGGAAAGAAACAAAATGGTTGCTTCTGCTCACAAAATGATGGCAAACAGTCTAATCAGAGCATCAAACAAATTACAAAGTTCAAGGTAGTTGTGAATCCTAATTCATACCTTCTTATTGAGGACATATATTACAGCTTTAATGTTTGTGTGTCTGTGTGCCTACATGTAAAACATGCTTTAGTGTGTTTTTTGCTGTGTGTGTATCTGTAAGTATGTGTGACGTATCTTTCTATGAACGAAAGGCAGAGAGAAAGATTATACTGGCAAAGTTATTTCCCTCAACTATCCTTAAGTCAATAACAAGATCATATTGAATTCAGCAGAACTAGGACTTTTCCCTACAAATATTCGCAGAACAAAAAATGTTGCTTGATTCAAGGTAAGATAGTGTGTATTGATTGAATAATTTAATGAAGAAAAGTACCTGTAGTTTGCACAGTTCCGTACATTTTAGTCTGATTATAAATTCAAACATGAAAAATGTAAATATCACTTAACCAGACTTAATTGTGATTCCCTAAATAACCAAATTACATCAAATAACTGCAGAAAAGATTCAGTCCACCTAATTATCTACACTGAGGTTTAGCTACCTAAAATCCATGTAGCAATACTACAAGACTGCCTGTCCTAGTAGCAGTTCTAAATGCATTCATTTCTTTCTCTGTAGCCTGAAAATCCTCTGCCCAGAAGTCTTGCAGACGTGTGCAGATGCCTACCCAGAGACAGCTAGTTGACAATTAGAATTGCTTCCAGAACTTTCTGCCCAACCTCCAACTGATGTTTCAGAGGACACAGGGTTCCCTAGGTCCTGTGTCACATCTGCCAATCACATGCAGATGTCCCAGGTATGCTGCAGCATGTAAAGGAGCAGTAGTTATCAGTACATAGGTATTTCAGCTGCTCCATTTATTTTGTTGTGCTCAGAATAGCTGTCTTCTCTCCATTGACTACATAAGGTTTTTGGGAAATTGTGCTATGTTAACTTTTTCCCCAAAACCCAGTATTTATACAAATCTTGGTGAAACAATGCCTGAGACGATGATCCAGAGGTGGGTTACATCCCATGGTTTCTTCCCCAGAAAATTTTTTCCCTCCTAAAGAATTTTCTTACTTGTAACACCAAATGGAACAAGAGCTTAAAATGTTGTATCTGCAAATTAGGCAGTTATATATATTGTATTTTATAGGACAAAACACCATAAACCTCAAAGGATTTGCTCTGAGTGCTTCAGGTGTACTCCAATTATGAATACATACTCAGTTTTCTTTGTGATAATAACAATACAATACAGTGTATTTTGCATCAATATTGATGGAATTTGTGTAAGGACTAATACAGAAAAAAAACGAACAAACCGCAAACCAGCAAGAACTCTTCAGATTAATTAATGTGAAAACAGCTTTATCCAGTATGAAACAAAACAGGTATTCTTGTATGATGGTCTCAAATAAACTAGAAAACATTACACTGAGCTTTATGCATCCTGAAAATATTTTGTTTTGATAGGAACTTGAGACTTAAAAGAGAAAAGAGGAATTAGATGTCTAAAAGTACTCTCAATTAGTTTTCAATAAATTAGTGGACAATTGGAGGAACAAGGTTTATTAGGTTTTAGGATTTTAGAATGGCCAATTTGAGTTTCAGATATTGAGGCAAAGTCTGAAGGACAAATCCTTAATGTCTGTTCTCACCGTCCTGTTCATCAAGGGGAGGAATGAGAATTTGTGCCAGCTGCTGAATTGCCCTGTGAGTCCAGCGGGGGCTCAGGGAAAAAAAGACACTGTGAAAACAGACTGCTGCCACATCACTGCAATGCAGAACGTTTTAGAGAAAATCAATCATAAGCTAACTTGATAGATGGCTCAGATTTGAAAGAGGCAGAGCTACAGTGCATGCCTCACTTTTGCTGACTTAGTCACAATATATATACTGAACATCCGCATGATTTTATTAATTTTTAAGAGTCAGACAGTAATGTTAAAACAGCCATGAAACCACAAGCTTTGTAAGTTCCATCAGACTGTGAGTGGGCACAGGAATCGTTATGACTCAGAAACCAAGGTTTTAAAATTGAAAACGGATTTCACATACAAATAAGCATTGTATCCATGTAGATTTAGTTTAAGTTTGAGATGAAGTAATTGAATAACATAAAGCAGATCACATAATAGGGAAAAAAGTTGGACTGGCAAATATTATTTCACTGATCATTGTATGAGCTAAAAATTAATTGTTTTTTTTCTTACAACTCAGAGCAAAACAAACAAACAAACAAAAATCTGCAACTTAATATAAAAATAATTGTTAATTTTTGGTTAATGTTTCATTTATATTGACCTTTTTGAATGTTTCTTATGCTATGGAGGGGATTTCTGTATTACATAAAAAATCCGTGATATATTTCTATACCTATGAAAAGTAAAAATAAAAAAAATAGAATAAGCCAATACAATAAAAAAACTTTTTAAAACTGAGCAAGTGAGGGCATGGAAGGAGGACAGGCAGGCAAGAGGGAAAGAAGGAGAGAAGGATGGAAAGAAGGAAGGAAGGAAGGAAGGGAGAGAGGAAGGAAGGGAGGGAGGAAGGAAGGATTCCAAATAAATTATCAACATAGTTGACACAATCAAACAGAAAGTGTCTGTTTTAAAGTGGTAGCATTTACTGATGAAAAATAGGGTTTTTTGTAATATTTGACCAGCTGCAGATGTAATTATGTATATCAAATAAACATAATTATACAGTTGTGTGCATGATTATACATATTATTTATGTGATATGGTGAGGATAAACACAATTTAGATGGGATTCATCTTACCTAACTTTAGACTCTACGTTGTAGTTATCTACATCTGATTTTACAAGCTATCGTTTTACAAGCTGCAGAGAGAGCATGATTCATCTGATGTGTGAGATGAGTGCACTAGAAGATGACTGCCCCTTAACAGTGTCTGTTCTGTCCTTTGCCTGAGAAAGGAGACTGGGGGGACTAGGTAAAGTTATGCTGAAGCTATATATGTAGGGATAAATAAATCTTCTTTGCCATAGTTCTGTCTCTGCTTTCTCTTCTTCTTATAAAAAGAGAAATCAAATACTTAATATCACCTTCTGGTCTGCAAAACTTTCATTACTCATTAATTAGTTTTCACTTATAAGTGGATCTTATAAATAGAGAAAAATAAGCACATATGTAGGTAGTGTAACAGTGATGCCAAAAGTGCTAAATAATTAACCTTAACTTAGAGTGAGGCTTTCTGAAAAGTTAATGAGGTGGTTGTTAGATTAATTAGGGCTCAAGCAGGAACTTGTAGCTTAGATTATATAAAAATACTACATGACAAATGGCACACCACATGGTCTTTTAATGCACTATTAAATTGCAACTGTCCCTGGTAAAAGAAATATATACAAAGACTCTCAGGAAAACTTCATGTAATAGATCATTTTCTTACTCATAATAGTTACCTGTCAGCATAGAAGTATGTTCTGAGAAATACTTCAAATTACATAGTAGTTTTTCAGTTGTCACAGCTACTACACAAGTCCTAGGAATTTTCTAGAAGGATTACATTTAATTATATTACATGAAATAACTATACACAGTGATTAAATTCACAAAATACTTATGTGCTTGGTGAATATTTTACACTAAACTTAAAAGATGAAACTATTAAAAATGTGATATGTAGTGAATGTTTATTGTAGAAAATTAAAACTATAACAGTTAGGAGCATAGTATTGTCATGATTTATTATGGTGTGATACCAGCTGATCACCTCCTAGATTCCACAGCTATTTTATTGTATTACTTGGTCCATCACTGAATAAGTATAATTGGATAACCCAGTCATTCAAAGTCCTGATGCTTGTTTCCCATTAACAAAAATGTTCTACCAACATGCCTATGCATCCTTCAAGATATCTAAGAAATATGGGAAAATCCTTGTATCTTCTTATTTTAAGATGGAGGAGAACTACTAGGACCTTTTGAACAATAATGGACACAAAATTGACATGGCTTGTTTCATCTGGAAAAACTAAGGATGAGAGGGAATATAATTGTTGCCTATAAATAAATCAGTGGTAAACCTAGGGGAGGAAAAAGAGTTATTTAGCTAACAGACAATGTTGGCAGAAGAATAGATGGGTATAGAATAGCTATGAGTAATCAATGTAGGCTTGACAGCGAAAGTATGTTTGTGAGCTGAGGAATGAATCTTGAACTGTTTAACAGGAGTAGTAGAGACAAAAACAAACCAAGAAACAAACACACTCTCCTAAAAAAAAAAAAAAAAGAAAAAAAGGAAAAAAGCCTAGCTACTCTTAAGACAGCAATAAATTATTTTATGAAGTGCATTATACAAAGTGATTAACTGTGATGAGAGGAAGAAGCGATCCATGACCTAGAAGGCCCCTTTAACTTTAATATTCCATTATATCATTTTTGTTTGACTTCTGAAAACAAAGCTGGACAAAGTAGAGTGGAGTGAGGAAATAGCTAGACAATACTTATGGTTTTAAAAGTACATTGAGGAGTACAACCACAATAAAAAGCAGTTGAAGAGATTTTTTTAAAAATCTGTTAAATGACTGAAAACAGCAGATGATAAAAACTGGGTCATGCATGATATCCAGATTTTGGGTTGATAATATTCTGGATTGTCTACAAGATGATCAAGAAAGGTGATTTTTTTAAAGACTGGGGGATTAAATATTATAAATCATATTGAAATTGAACATAATAGTCATGATAGTCATGAAAAGCCATCAGAAGGTTTTCCTGTAGACTGCATGCAGGTCTGGGTTCTTCTGGATTGCATTCTGAGGTGGTTAGATATAAGACAATTCTGACCTAAAAGTCACTACCATACTAGTGAGATATTATGCTGGAACTTGTATAGCTTCCCACTTTCCAGAGTTTATGAGCTCAAACATAGAACACACTGTTGTATCTGTATGGGTTTATGTACAACAAAGAGTAAATCAGATTTGCCTACCCTTGCTCAAGTAGATATGCCTAAAATACTATCCAGGATTTGAAACAAAGGGGCAAATGAGTATAATGGTAAATAATATAAGTATATAATATTTTTTGTCTTCGTGTATTGCCTTGGTTTATACTATAAATTTTGAAATTATTATTTATGGGTTCATATTTTAAGTTTACACTAATACATAATATGTTGTCTAACAAGTCCTACTGGTAATGACCTCAGTTGTTACTCGCACTGTCACAAGAAGTATATTGGGCAGGATAAGGAAATTTTGTGTTATAGAGTATGGCTCTGAATTCTCTATGTAGAACTGAAATTAAACATTTGTTTAAACATGCGACTTGTCTTTCTTCTTAAAAAGTAATAGGCTGCTGGTGATAGTTTCTCTTACACTGTTGTGTGGACCAGTATCTATCGTGCATGTGAGCTATTGACAGTTACATCTCATATTAAGAAAACTTCTCATAATAGAATCATAGAATCATAGAATCATAGAATCATAGAATCATTAAGGTTGGAAAAGACCTCTAAGATCATCGGGTCCAACCGTCAACCCAACACCACCACGCCCACTACACCATGTCCCTAAGTGCCTCATCTACACGTCTTTTAAATACTTCCAGGGATGGTGATTCAACCACTTCCCTGGGCAGCCTGTTCCAAGGCCTGACCACTCTTTCAGTGAAGAAATTTCTCCTAATGTCCAATCTAAACCTCCCTTGGTGCAACTTGAGGCCATTTCCTCTCGTCCTATTGCTAGTTACTTGGCAGAAGAGATCAACACCCACCTCGCTACAACCTCCTTCCAGGTAATTGTAGAGCCCGATGAGGTCTCCCCTCAGCCTCCTCTTCTCCAGACTAAACAGTCCCAGTTCCCTCAGCCGCTCCTCATCAGACTTGTGCTCCAGGCCCTTCACCAGCTTCGCTGCCCTTCTCTGGACATGCTCCAACACCTCCATGTCCTTCTTGTAGTGAGGGGCCCAAAACTGAACACAGTATTTGAGGTGCGGCCTCACCAGTGCCGAGTACAGGGGCACGATCACCTCCCTACTCCTGCTGGCCACACTATTTCTGATACAGGCCAGGATGCCGTTGGTCTTCTTGGCCACCTGGGCACACTGCCGGATCATGTTCAGCCGGCTCTCAATCAGCACACCCAGGTCGTTTTCCTCCAGGCAGCTTTCCAACCACTCTTCCCCAAGCCTGTAGCGTTGCCTGGGGTTGTTATGGCCGAAGTGCAGGACCCGCACTTGGTCTGGTTGAACCTCATACAGTTGGCCTCGGCCCATCGATCCAGCTTGTCCAGGTCCCTCTGCAGAGCCTTCCTAACCTCCAGCAGATCAACATTCCCGCCCAACTTGGTGTCATCTGCAAACTTACTGAGGGAACACTCGATCCCATCGTCCAGATCGTTGATAAAGATATTGAACAGGACCGGCCCCAGTACTGAGCCCTGGGGAACACCGCTCGTGACTGGTCGCCAACTGGATTTAACTCCGTTGACCACAACTCTCTGGGCTCGGCCGTCCAGCCAGTTTTTCACCCAGCGAAGAGTGTACCTGTCTAGGCCATGCTTCTCTAGGAGAATGCTGTGGGAGACAGTGTCAAAGGCTTTACTGAAGTCCAGGTAGACCACATCCACAGCCTTTCCCTCATCCACGAGGCGGGTCACCTGGTCATAGAAGGAGATCAGGTTGGTCAAGCAGGACCTGCCTTCCATGAACCCATGCTGGCTGGGCCTGATCCCCCCAGTTGTCCCGCACATGGCTCGTGAGCACCCTCAAAACCAACCGCTCCATGATCTTCCCCGGCACCGAGGTCAGGCTGACCAGCCTGTAGTTCCCCGGATCCTCCTTCCGGCCCTTCTTGTAGATGGGCATCACATTGGTGAGCCTCCAGTCATCTGGGACCTCCCCAGTTAACCAGGACTGCTGGTAAATGATGGAGAGCGGCTCGGCAATCTCCTCCGCCAGCTCCCTCAGTACCCTCGGGTGGATCCCATCCGGCCCCATAGACTTGTGAGTGTCCAGGTGGCGTAGCAGGTCATTAACTTCTTCCTCTTGAATTATGGGGGGTTTATCCTGCTCGTCGTCCCTGTCTTCCAGCTCAGGGGGCTGAGTACCCTGAGGATAACTGCTCTGACTATTAAAGACTGAGGCAAAGAAGGCGTTGAGTACCTCAGCCTTATCCTCATCCTTGGTGGCAACGTTCCCCCCCACATCCAATAGAGGATGGAGATTCTCCTTGGCTCTCCTTTTGTCATTAATATACTTGTAAAAGCATTTTTTGTTGTCTCTCACGACAGTGGCCAGGTTGAGTTCTAGGCGGACTTTTGCCTTTCTAATTTCTACTCTGCACGACCTAACGAGATCCCTGTACTCTTCCTGAGTTGCCTTTCCCCTTCTTCCACAAGTGATAAACTCTCCTTTTTTTCCTGAGTCCCAGCCAGAGCTCCCCATTCAGCCAGGTCGGTCGCCTTCCCCGCCCGTTCTTCTTGCGGCACATGGGGACAGCCCGCTCCTGCGCCTTTAAGACTTCCTTCTTGAAGAATGTCCAGCCTTCCTGGACCCCTTTGCCCTTCAGGACTGTCTCCCAAGGGACCCTCTCGACCAGTGTCCTGAGCAGGCCAAAGTCCACCCTCCGGAAGTCCATGGTAGCGGACTCTTTACTTCACCAAGTATCGAGAATTCTACCATTTCATGGTCGCTAAGCCCAAGGCGGGCTCCGACCACCACATCTCCCACCAGTCCTTCTCTGTTTGTGCAGGTCAAGTAAGGCACCTCCCCTAGTGGGCTCGCTTACCAGCTGCGTCAGGAAGTTATCCTCCACACACTCCAGGAACCTTCTTGACTGTTTCCTCTCTGCCGTGTGGTATTTCCAGCAGACAGCCGGAAAGTTGAAGTCCCCCACGAGAACAAGGGCTAGCGACTGGGAGACTTCTGCCAGGCTCTTGTAGAATATTTCGTCTGCCTCCTCATCCTGGCTAGGTGGTCTATAACAGACTCCCAGCAGGATATCTAGAATGCACTTTGTTTTGTTTTTCTCTTCCCATCATTTTGTCTTGCTTTTGTTGGCTGCTAATAATTTTTAACCATATAACCCTCTATTGCAGATACTTCTTTTTCAAAGTATTTCAGTTCTAGGTCACTGGTTCAGTTCCAGCACACTCAAGATGAAGATGTGCTGTAGGCATCAATCCAGATCCAAGCAGATGTCCCCATTGTTACCATTCTAACAAGTACGTAGTGATACCCTCCTTACCAATCTCACCGGACAAACCAAGGACTGCATAGAAATAGCTTCATTCCATCTGAGTTGATGATGGGTTTTCTGAGCCAGAATTGAGCCCTGCTGGTAAACAGTGTGAGACAGATTGCACAGATTGCCAGTGTTCATGGGGACAGAGGACTTTGCTCTAATGATGACTATTCTGATTCTGTTATTTGTGAGTCTGTGTTTTTATACAATACCTGTTGCTGCATTTTCTCCTTACCCACATACTACCTTCATTCCTTTCAGTTATATTTTCCCTTTGATGGCAGGAACAAAATATATTTTAGGCACTGTTTTCATTAACGGAAAACAGATCCTTCTTTAATAGATTTTCATGCAGTGATTCTGGAGGGAGAGTGCTGTTGCTAGAAGTGCCAGTTACTAAAATTCTGATAATTGAGTGTTTAGAGCTACCACTTGAAAGAAAGGGCTTTTGGCTGGGAGGATGTACTAGCAAAATAGTAAAAATGTAGTGAAGGGTCATGAGATTTGTTCCTGTTCATTCATGTGTATTTCTTTTTAAAAGAGATAATGCAGGCAATGCTGTCTGCTTACTCAGTGGAACGTTGCTGCTCATAAGCAGAATGTCACTCAGAAAAACATTTCAATTTTTATTTTTGATTGATCATTCAATAAAACATTTTTATTTAGACAGTCATCTAGGTCTGATAGAAGATGACAATTTCTTTTTTTTTTAATTTCAATAAATAAGATAACAAGAAAACACTGTGCATTTACAAGTATAATCTGCTCTTATTTCTCATTTGATAGGAAAATAATAAAGAAAAGTGAAACAGACAATTGCATACACAAAAGTGTACACAGAAGTAGACAATCTTACTCTCTTCTTGGGGCTATTCATAACATCTGAGCAGTACTTTTCTATGTAAATAATTCTACAAGCAGGTAATGTATTACTCACTGCAGTTTGGACAGTGGATTGCAGCTCTTTGCACAACGATTTAGAATCTTTCTGGACAAAGAATGCTCTAATAAGACAAATTATTACTGTTCCAAGTCACATTTCAATCCTCCTACAATTTTTGTGGCCATGCTGATGTAGTTATATAAAATCTTTGCTTAGCAGAAGTTACTGAATTTCACTGGACCTCAGTATGACAGTGAATTAAATAAGGAGTTATCAATAGGGAAAAATTACTTTTGTCCTAAATAACTTACTTATATTTGTGAAGACTATGTTCCAAAAACATGTTCCATGAAATATATTGTTTTAATAGAAGATATTGCATTACAGGTGGTACTTTAGCAAGCCAGCAAGCATACAATCAAAAAATTCTGCCTAGATAAATCACTAAGATAGAGACATAAGGTTTTCTTTCTATGGTGAAAAACAATGTGCCAATTGTGGAGGATCATTCCACAAGCCCAGAAATACAATTTTTATTCATTTCTCTTACGTGACCCATCTCAAGATTCCTTGCAAAGATGTATAAAATGGTGCTGGCGGCAGTTCAGGTTTTCAAACTGATTCTCACAAGTCTGGAAGAATTACAAAATATTACATTATTATACTATATTTATTAATCCAAAATAATTTAATATGTAACATATAATGCCTTGATTTCTTTCCTTTATATGGCTTGAAATGTTGTAGAAATTTTTCACTATTTTAAAATGCATAATGCTGTTTAGAGGCACTAATGCAATTTATGTTATTCTATATCAACTTTCCCCATCTTTTATTCAGTGACTTACTAATGTAAACCCATGTAAAACTCAACGGTTTTGAGATTTCTTCATCCCAAAATCTGTACGGTAGAGTCGTATCATTTGTGCTAGTTCTCCTCCTTGTTTCTTGATGTTTTAATTCCTAGCTACAGAACGGCCCATTTTGAACAGAAAGAAGAGAATCAGCTTTCCTGCTTATTCCACAAGTAGTTGACAGCCACTATAGGTGGCACCTGTAGTTGACAGAACTAAGTGCAGAACCCAAGTCTTCCATTTCTTGAGTGAATGGCCCCACTGATGAACAAATATTTTTTCTAACTTTTGCAATTTACAGATTCTTAAAGCATTCTTATGGAAGTGCAGACCCTTGCACTATGAATTTTCACCACTGTCAATAATATTGCTTTTGTTAATAATTTCTTTTTGGACTATTTAGGAGTCATTACATGCCTGCAGCAGTTTCTGGACTATAAATTATAATTGCTGGGACTAAATTATTGCACGCTGTTGCTCAAGAGCTTCTTTACAGGAGTGATTTTCCATCTGGAGAAAATCTATCGGAGGGACTGCAAACACTAGATCCAATGAGGATAGATAAACCTTAAATCCAGGAGCTTCAATAAGTATTCCCATACTTCAAGTTTCCTACAGCCAATTACTTAACTCCAGATTGTCTGCTGTAGGGCAGAAGATTGTTTACATTCTGAAAGTTTTCTGGACTTTTTCTCTGAGGCAACCAACTCTTTCTTGGAGATGGTATGGGAGACCTGAGGGCCTTGTTTTGGCAGTCTGATTTCCCTACTGCCGAAGATGTTTCAGTATCTAGTGGGGATGCATATCATAGGTACAGTTGTTCAAAGCATGAGAAAGTCTCACGCCAGAAGGCTTGCATTTCATATTGACAGAACAGAAAGAGAGAAATAGACCAATAACATGCCTCCCAAAGAGGGAAAGTTTGGTAGCTGTCTCTGGGGAGGAGGTTGTATTTTTTAAAAATTATTATTATTTGTGAGTCCCTCCAAATTACTCCCTACAGGTGCAGCAACAAACTCAGACTACTAACTCTGTCCCAAAGATCAGTTTACACACTGCAAGAAAATTTGTCCTGTGGCAACTGCTATGGAACTTAATTATGAGTAATCAGTGTGAAACAAGTCTCTCCTGCAGTTACAGTTGTGGTGCAATAAGAGCTGTGCCTGTGAGCATACCCAGTGCACTTTTAGTCTCTCATTCCTTGCGGTGATCCAGCAACCCTCTGCTAGCCAGTGTGTAGATGAGACAGTGGATAGGTTTGAGACAAAGGACTGACACGAAAGTGGGCGATGGAGAGAACTCCTAGTCACCTTTACAGCATAGCGTGACTAATCAGTGCTGGAGCTCTCAGGTGGGAGCTTTGGACTGCCCTGAAGAATTCCATCAGGCAGCTTCTGCTGTGCATAGACCAATTTGTTTTCTTCAGTGTATTGATTAATCATGGGTGGAGAATCTGGTCACTCTTTCCAGACACTCCCCCACCTGTTTCCTGCTGCAAAGTTGATCAAATTTTGCATTGACAAGATGTTTGTAAACAGTCAGTCAAAACCCTTCCTGCAGATACAAAGATAATCATGTGAGACAGTATGTAGTTAAGATGGTTAGGAGATGTTTTCTATAAATTTTAAGATAATCAACAGCAAAAGATTCTGCATGCCCTAGAGAGGTCAGGTAGGATGACAGGATATAAGAATTCAGCAACATAGTGGTTCCGGGAATCTAACACAATCCAGCTGAAGTTGCCATTGCAAAGATCATTACAACAGAGACTCTTGTTTCCACCTGAATGGTGACCAACCATCCACTTAAAGAGCTCTGGATCCCCATGTGAGCATTGCCTTATAACAAGAACCCAATAACAAACCAGATGATAGAATGAGTTTTATATAATGATAGCAAACTATAGAAAACCTAAATGCAGTGGTCTGCAGATTCACAGTTCTTAGTGAAAGCCAGACAGCTGTTTAGTTAAACATGCTAGGAGATGTAGATGAACATGCTTGGGAAATCAGATATTATATATATATGTTTGGGCAGCCAGAGGTGGAATGCAAGTAAAATATATAATTAGAGGATTTCCTTAAAAATTTTTTTAAAAACAAATCTTAAATAATTTGTGCTATATTAACAGTTATGTCTGGAAAAATAAAAGCAATCGAACATTTTGAAAAATCCTCTTTTTCAGGATTAAAAAATGAAATCCTTGACCAACTCTACTTTCAGCCTGTCTTTCTAATGGAAACATCACTAATAAAGTCACAGGCATAAAAGGAATCTTGATTTAGACTGGCACTAATTTACTAATTGAACCAGGACTAGAGGACATTAGCTACCTCAGTAATCTTTACTGGGTTCAGAGTTTGAAGTGTAAGAACATCTTGACAGAAAGGAAATATTAATATATATTTTTGCAATGTCACCATCTCAAATTGATTTGGATGAACTGTAATATTGTCAGGATATACCTTATTATTTGTTCATTCTGAGAATTATAGAAAGAAAAGCAGTTCTGTAAATTGTTGAACTCAGTCTCATAATTCCTGACCTCGCATCCCATAGGTATATTCTGTGACCTTGGTCAAAGCCACTTCATGCTTAATTCTTTGTATCTGCATCATCGTTTCACAGATATATTCAATTATTTTTGCTAATGTTCACAAGTTACTTAGTGGGAGTCTGGTGTGGGTTTTTTCCTTAACTTCTGGTTTTTTTCACATCTTTTTCATTTGGTTTTATTATTTTATATTAACCTATTGACAGGTTATTACAACATTCAATTAACTGATTAATTAACTTTACTAGGATAATATTAATATTACTTGGAAGCTTACTTAACACCTTCAGACTTCATATTAATATAATTGTAAAATGTTTGGATCTATCTGGCACTGATCGCATGCCTGAGATTTCAAGTGTTTAAGTAATTTAGTACTTTTTTTGCAGGTTTTACATCTTCATTTTAATGTGGAAAAATTCTTTATCAAAGTTCAGCAATAATTCTGAAGTTCAGAAATTCTATACCATCACACAAGGTTTCATTTACAAATTACAAGAAAATATTAGACAGAATCCATAGATCTCTGAAATTATAGAGAATTACTGCTTTGTTTTTAATTGGGGGAGGGGGGAAGAATACATGGCTCACCAAAGGATAGTAAATGGAGTGACTTCCCTTTTCTAATAGTTCTAAAGATCGTCTTGGTAGTTTGTCCTAAAAACAGTGACTTGCCAATACCTTGGAATCTAAAGCAGCGTGGAAATTATTGTTATACTTCTAAGGTGACAGTGAAGTTGTTCAGCTCCAAATGGAAGTTGTAGAGCATAGGACATGGGGTACTAAATCATCTAGCAGCACAGAGAAATTCAGGCACATGACTGATGCCAGATTTCTGCTGGGGGATCAAAATCCATCAACCAAAGTAGCTATTGCCATTAATCATGTCTCTGAAGTGTTTGGTACTTCTGTGACTTATCAACGTGTAGCAGCCCCTCTGGTGGCAGGACGTGGAAAGGGAGCAAGAAGGTCCTGTGCCTCTAAGGGATGAGGCAGCAACAACTGCAGGGAAAGAAAAGAAAAAAAAAAAAAAGGAAAAAAAAGGATCAATGAAAGATACTCATGCTATGACAATCCTACAGGCAAGATTTTATCTAAACCCACAAAGCAAGGCTGAGTGCAATGAGCCAGCCTGGCTTTCTATACTTGCACAGGGGCTAAATCCAGCATGATTCTAATCATAAAACAGCACAATAGCGTATGCAGGATTATGAAATGTTGAGGTACTATCCTACCCTGTTCATGAGTAAGGGGAAGGGGATACATGCTGTTGGACTCCTCGTGTATTGTTTATAAAAGGGTAAACTTATGATTATCCTGACTCTATATCCTGAAAATATCCTGAGTCAGGATATTTTCTAGTGTTTTCTGAGATTAGACCACAGATTGACTGAAATATTCAGGACATGAACCATCATTGGGAAACCTCTGATTTTACTGCTTTGGGATACTGTTATTCTCTTTTTGTAAAAAAAATTGTCACTTTTTCAATATCTCCATATTTCAAATTTTAGCTGCTCTTCTCCATGGCCAATGGGTCTCTGACAAGTATTACCTCAACTACAGGGTAACCAGCAAGTGGACACTAATAATTTTGTTCCCTCTACATAATCTCATCATTTCCTTACCTCTTTGTAAACAATTCCTCTTCTCTTGATCCTCCATCACAGCTGGCGGAGAGACGTGAAGAATAGGAATGGTTTAGAGATATGAAGATGCATTAAAATATAAGAATGTTACAGAGAGAAAGGGATGAAAGAGAAATGGGGAATATCTGTGCCTCCACTTTGCTGTCCTCCAAATTTATTTATGAACATATTCAATATTTTTTAATAATTCAGAATTTAGTCAGCTGCAGACTAAGTCTACAATCATTTGCTATACGTGTTCCTAGGACTTCCTATCATACTACCTGCTCTCAGCAATAGACTGTGGAGGAAGAACTTGGTTCCTCTCAGATTCTACTTATCCCAGCTGACTGACTCCAAGTAGATAAAAAAGCTCAGTGCCATCCAATGGCAACTGCAATGACACTTCTTACAAGGTTAGCCCGGGACTTGTAGGCAGCAAATTGAATACAGTAGTGTAAAAGTATGAAATTAGTCTGAACAGAAACACAAAACCACAATATGAATATGCATACTTGTAAAGTTTTGCAAATGATACAGACCTAGAAAGCATACTCAGCGTATGAGGGCTGTCATTCAGAAACACATGGACATGCAGCAGGAATAGGCTGGCAGAAACTTTATGAAATTTAAGCAAGGACAAATGCAAAGTCCTCAACCTATAAAGGAGGAACCCCTTGCAGCAATAGGCTGGAGATTGAGTAGCTGGGGAGAAGCTCTGCAGAAAGGACCTGGGAGCCCTAGGGAACAGCCAGCTGATTGTAAACCAGCAGTGCATCCTGGCAAAAAAAGCCTCCTGAGCTGTATGAACTGGAACACAGCCAGCTGATAGAAAAAAATTATTTTTCTCCTTTATTCAGCACTTTTCAGATGGTGTGTAGAATATCGTGTCTAGTTTTGGATCCTCAAAGCAAGGAAGATGTGTATAAGTGAGTTCAGTGGAGGGTCACTATAATGGTCGGTGCTGGAGCACTTGACCTGTGAGGAAAGGCTGAGGGAATGGGGATTATGCAATCTGGAAAAGAGATGGCTGAAGGGGATCTAACAGCAGCCGCTGGGTACCTGCACAGAGGTTATTGAGAAGACAGAGTCAGACTCATCACACAGGTGCATGGCAGAAGGACAAGAGATAACGGATAAGTCCTGAAATGAGAGATGCCCAGACTAGATATAAACAGGAACATTTTCAATATGAGGGTAGTCTTAGAAATGGAGCTGGCTGCCCAAAAGGGTTGTGTCCAACCATGGGATTTTCAAGACTCAACTGGATAAAGACCTGAGCAGCCTGGTCATATTGCAAAGCTTACAAGAGGAGCCTCTTCAAAAGGCAGACCACCACTAATGCACATAGGGCTCGTTTCCCAACAGCTGCCAAATGTATGGCTGAAGCTTTGTTATTGTTAATAATGGTTACTTTAGGTCAATAGCAACAGGAATCTGTTCTGAACTGTGATGCTAATTTGACATGGACAAGCCTTGAAATCTTGTGCTTGCAACAAAAATGCATTAATCATGGTGCAAATGTGCATTTCAGTTCTTTCTGAGAAGCAATTAAGCTCATTTTGTCCCACAGCTGCTTTCTAAAAATGATTTTAAGCTTTTTTCAGATTCTGAGGTGCCCAAAAATGTTTCAGGGAGTGAAGGAGTTATCTGTAAAGAATTTAAGCCTAATGACAACAGGCAGAGTTTTCTTAATTAACATTTGTAAACTCATTAGACAAAGGCTATAATTCCCACACACAAGCATGCACAAAATTGACCGATAACCATGGGTTAAAACAATCGACTTAAATATTTTTTATAGACTGGAAGCTGCTGCCATGAACTAGCTGAAAGAAAACATAAGAAGACAACATAATTCAGCAGAGATCAGATCTATAATGTCACCCCTAAGAGCACATAATAAAATATTCCTATGAATACCACATGTTGCTTTTAAAACACAATTTTAAGGAAGCTGTATCTCATGAATGACCTTTGATTAAAGTGACTTAGAATTCAAGTTATAACTGATGCATGCACATCCAAGATGGCTTGTAGAAAGCAGAAATATCCACAAGTCTGTGAATTTTAAAGCGTGTAGAACAGACTGGTTTCAAAAATGCCTCTCTCCTCACTTCAGACATACGCAATGTAGATTTCTACATCTCGGCTATTTGTCTAGATTATTGAATAATCATTAGAGAAAACCAGTTATAATACATTACAGTTCATCTCACTTCTTCTAAAGGCAAGTGCCTAAAAAGGTCAGATGATTTGTATCCTATGTCTGTTTCCCTCGATTGACTAGCAAGAGAGTCTAGGCAAGTAGCTCAAATGTGGATGATTAAAGCTGGCTGAGATTAATTCCATCCTGATTCAGAGTTAATTATACCAAGATTATCTTTCTGATACACTTTGTTAAGCCTAGTGTTTTTCACAGGTAAGATCTCCATTGCTAAATGCATCCACACAAGGAGTTATCCATGCCATCCCTTCCTCTGTCAGATCATGTGGAGTAGCTCACAATAACACTGCTAAACACCCAAACAAGTAGATTTCACTCAGACCACAGAGCAGTTGGCCCAGAGATTCATTGTGGGTGTCTCTGAAGACACCATAAAATTCAAAGTGTCTGGAATAGAGTAAGAGCTGTATTGTAGCCCACTAAAACAATATTTTTGCAGCATAAGAACAAGATATGTCTTGCATATCTTAGACACATGGGTGTGCTTGAGAGTGCAGAACCTGCAGGGAGGGTGCTGGGAGAATGTACAAAATGGAGCCAAAGCCCATCCATACTGCCTTTTGATGTAGACCTGAGCGAATGTCGTTAACTAGATGCAGACCCTCTATCAGGTTTTGTTTTGACGAAACTTATTATTTCACTTGACTTCGGAGCCCAAGGCTGAGTTGAAATTGATGGATCAGACTAGGGGTTTTGAGTCTTCTGAAGAGCTGCATTGTTTTATAATGCAAACATATCCACAATGATGGGAAAAAGGCAGAACAGAAACAAAGCCTATGAGTCTATTGGCTGTCATTTCTGCAATTTTGTTAATTATGTTACACGTTCAGGTTTAAACTGTGGTCCAAAAGAAGAAATGAGAGTTTTAATGTTCATTTCAGTGATGTTAGTTTTTAAAAATGCCAATGAGCAGTAGGAAATAAATAAATAAATAAAGTCTAATATTTAAACCTTTCTTTCTGGAGAGACTTTAATGGTGTGTAGAGGCTGATGTGTTGGTTTATAATGACAGATTGAGTAGGATTTATGTTAGCTTCTTCAGACATCTGCAGTGCGGTCGCTCACCTCTCAACTAATCACCCACGGGTCCATTTGCATTGAACAGAGGGAAACACAATTCCATATCACCATTTAGCCCTTTGTACTGGTTTTGGCTGGGATAGAGTTAATTTTCTTCATAGTAGCTTGTATGTTGTTATGTTTTGGATTTGTGATGAAAACAGTGTTGATAACACACCGATGTTTTAGTTACTGCTGAGCAGTGCTTACACAGCTTCAAGGCCTTTTCTGCTTCCCACACTACCCCACAAGTGAGTAGGCTGGGGGTACACAAGAAGCTGGGAGGGGACACAGCTGGGACAGCTGACCCCAACTGACCAAAAGGATATTCCATACCATATGACAACATGCTCAGCATATAAAGCTGGGGGAAGAAGGAGGAAGTGGGGGGATTCAGAGTGATGGCGTTTGTCTTCCCAAGTCACCTTTTCGCATGATGGAGCCCTGCTTCCCTGGAGATGGCTGAACACCTGCCTGCCGATGGGAAGTAGTGAATGAATTCCTTGTTTTGCTTTGCTTGTGTGCACACAGCTTTCCCTTTACCTATTATGCTGTCTTTATCTCAACCTATGAGTTTTTGCACTTTTACTTTTCTGATTCTCTCCCCCATCCCGTCGGGAGGGAGGGAGTGAACACCTGCATGGTGTTTAGCTTAGGATAAGAAGAATCCTGCCTGAAGTGCCTGCTTCTCTTTATTGATGATAAAAGGAGGCTGAATTTGGTACCAGACAAATCCCATCCACTAAGTCCAAACCAAAATTACCAATATAAATAATTACTTTTCTGGTATTTGACTCCACATATTCTGACTCAGAGAATAAGAGCTGTTTATGCAGATAAACAAAGAAAATAATTATTATACTTTACCTTAATAACAAGGAACATCTGAATCCTCCTTCAGTCTCCAGCACTGCAAAAAGTTTATAAATTGATTCACCCAGATTATCAAACTGTCTTACTCCACCTCTCACACTTTTACCTATTAGGAAGTAGACACAAGTAAAGCATTTTGTCTTCACAGCAGAGCTCCAAAGTTTGCTTTTTTTAAAACAAAATAGCAAAGAAATAAATAATTAGTTATATTCACCCTAGGATACTGTCATTTATTTTCAAATGTTTCCTAACAAAGACAGTAGAACACAAGAAAAATCCATATAGACATAGTACATTCTTTTCTCTTTTGGATACTGTTTTAAAGTCAATTATATGTGAGCAAGGGAGGCCTGAAGGTAGAAAGCCTGTCAATGTTGTTTTATGAGTACTGGACTGTTTTTACAACTGAAACACATTTTAGCCACATGTCAATCATATTCTAACATCAGTCTTTTATTAGTTTTCCTCAAATTATTACTTTCTTCTCAGTTTAAATGAAATGGAATATTGAAATACTCTCTTACATTTTTATATTCTACATGAGAAAATTTAGAACTAATCTAAAATAAAGCAACAAGCAATCTATCTGCTTTGTCAGTCAGTATTGACATACTGTTCAATTCCATCTGTATGCTAATATCAAGATTCAGTTCTGCAAATGTATTCTTCAAATTAAACACAAGCCAAAAATGTAGTTCTGAAGTAATTCCAGTGGATAAATATGTATCATTCACAGTTTCATAAAGAGTTCTCATATTTCAGTAAGATTTTGAATTAAAAAAAATCAAAAGCCACAAAAATCTCTGCAAAAACTGAAGGCTGCATTTATATAGATTTTTATTCCAAGTTCAGATTTAATAATAAAGACATAGCTGTTGCATTCAATATCTGGCTGAGTTTCAGCAGGATATTGAGCAGCCATATCCTTATTTTAAAAATTAATTTATAATAAATATCTATGTCTAGAACACAAAGCTCTGGGGATTTCCTTAAAAGCAGAATGAAAGTAAAAATAAACATCTAATGTGGAAGTAGTTGCAATTAGTTTTTTCATGTTAACTAGGAAGCAGCACACAAAGGAAGATTATCAAGTCTTCACTTTCACCAACATTGGTTTCCTTACAGGAAGGTAAATCTCCTGCAGTGAGCATAGAGGAGAGAAACACGTTAAGTAAGCACTATCAGTTTGCTTAGATATAGATCTTAGGGTTTTGTACCAGCAAGTATCCAGCCACACTCCACTCAAAATAGATTGATCACAGTAAAGTTCTTAATGGACTTCATGGAATGCCTGGCTCTTCTGCCTTTCCAGATTTATAGGAGTCTCTGCTGGAGGTTGACTATATCCTGGGGAAGCCAGAGAGGAACAGCTGACGGCATCAATGCTGTTCTTGTGAGGGTGCTCTCCAGGAAAAATGCTCACATATTTTTCTCTCGTCTGTTTATGGCATCTCTCAGTGCAGTATGTCTTTTCTTTTTACAACAAAAAAGAGAAAATAGTGATGTTTTGGTTTTATAACCCATATGGCATTACATTAAATTGTCACAGAAAAATTGTTTAAATTCTCCAGGATGTTGGGCTTTTGAAGGAAATATTACTGTGAACAGACTTAAAAAATCAATCAATCAGCACTGATGCTGCCTCTTTGTTAGTTAGCAATTCGTAGAGAAATTGAACAAACGAAGAATAATCGTATTATCCCTATTCCTAAGAACAATGTTTAAAACATCTATTGTGTTAAAAAAATATTTTTATTTTCCATCAAAAATAACATTTAAAAAGCCTAATTAAGAAGTGTGTGGGGGGGAGGCCTTTTTACTTTGTGTCTGAGTGTGTGTGCATATGTACGTGTGTGTGTGTGTGTATGTGTGTGTGTGTCTTTTCAGGTAGGGATATTTACTGCTCTGTAATAAAGATGCTTATAGAAGGGCAAGGAAGTTGAGCTTATACTAGACTATAGTACTGTTAAATGAGTAGTCAGAATGCACAGGGTGACACCTTGAACACCAAAGGGAAGATATTTTACACCTCAGTGGTTCTGAAAAGGTTTACACAGGTTTGAGGTGATTATAGAGGCATTAAATGAGCAAGAAACTGATGAACATGATCCAGATCATCAATAAGCAATCCAGATGTGCAGCACAAGTGAATACAGAGATTGATGAATCTTTTGAATTGGGTAAGGGAAGCAGTAGGAGTTTGACAGGTTATTTACTGACTGCCATAACCTTTAATGCTGCTCCATGAATCAGCTAGCACAAAGCTACAGCAATGGCAGGCTCAGTCTTAGGGCAGAGGCGCTACTGCTGCTACAATGCCCTCATCAGCCCATCTCTAGATCTGCACTCCGCTCACAGTTTTAAATGCAACTGTTCGTTGACCTTCTTATAACAGAGCTTCTAGCATAGTGGCAGAAGAAGAAAAGAGCAAAAGGATGCATTCAAGACAGTATTGAAAAGATCAGGAAAAATAGGGACTTAACAATTCACTTCCTGCTTAAAATGGAGTCAATATGTGCAGTCAAAGTTCAGATATTTATTAAGTCATTTATTGTGACGATGTTGAGAAGTCTCAGAGCCTTTTGTGCAAAGTGCTAAACACTATCATTATCCAAGACAGTTTATAATTTATGACTACTCTTAGGCATTTTCTTCTGAATCTAGCTGATGAGGTTAGAGAAATTACGTTCTTCATTTATTCAATGCCACCTCTCTGCTGGAGGTTATAGCCCTCTCAGAAGACCAAAGTATGTGAGCATAGCTTGTGTGCTTCAACATGAACTCAGCTACAAGCAGCAACAACATATGTTCTGCTGGCTGTGCTGCAGGATTATGAAGGTCCAGCACAGGGATGGCAACAGTTTTACGGATCAGACTCATGCCTACAATGAATACTGTACCACAGTCATCTAAGCAAACTATGAAACCTTTTATAGGAAGCAAAAATTACTCCTACTCAGGGAGCCTGTATGGAAATGAAAAAGTGGCAACATTCATAAAAAGATGGTAAAATGTGCTGAAGGAGTGAGAGATCCACAAGCAGCATGGTGCAGTAGACAACAGAAGGCTACTGAGACCAGCGGGGCACAGACACACATAGCTACACCTCACAGACAATAGAAGGAGTTACCTTTCCTCTAGTCCCAGAGGGACTTTGTAGAGACTAATGCACCAAAAAATCCCTGAAATATCAATCTGAAAGCTAATTAGGAGGACAAGAGCTACCTGCTGCAAGAACAGGGTGGTCATATTTATTTACACACCTTTTACTATTGATTCTGGACTTGCCTTAAAAAGATAATTAAAAAAAAAAGTTATTTATCATATTATAGATTTGATTTTTGAATTTGATGGTTTTAAGCTGCTCACTGAAAAGACACAGTAAATACATTTAAAATTGCTAGCCAGTTTGGGGCCTTTCACATGTTCATTGCAAATTTTGGGCCTGCATTACTGCCACGGACTGTACTATCCCAGTCTAAATGAGAGGGAATATGTCATACAAAAGAATTAATTCATGTTCTTTTAGCAGTTAAAAGAGTCTTTTAACAGATGTCATTCAGAACCCTTCCGAACAGCAGGATACACAGTACATTCAGTCAATTTGCAACACAGTTATTTGCTATACAGCTCATTCAGATTTATTTCTTAGAGTCTTACTACTATGCAGACTGCTGTACTGGGTCTGTCTGACATGGAGTTAACTGTCTTCATAGCAGCCCATATGGTCCTATGTTTTAGGTCTGTGGTCAAAACAGTGTTGGTAACACACCAGTGTTTTGATTATTGTTCAACAATGCTTGCACAGCATCAAGGCTCTCTCTTTTTCCCTCTCTTTCCCCCGAAGTGAGTAGGCTGGGGGTAAGGAAGAAGTTGGGAGGCACACGGCTTGGACAGCTGACCCAAATCGGACAAAGGGATATTCTACATTGGCTTTTGGCTGGGGTCAACTCATAACTACTGTCAACATGCACATCAATAGCTTTGCCTGTTAAAAAGACTTCAGAATCATCACCAATTATTTAGAATTAGATACAACTCAGTTTTACAAGTTAGAATTAGCAGAAAAAATTAATTCAAACGTAAACAAACTGGCATGTTTTGCTCATCTGACTTTTGCAAACAAAATCATTCTAAAACTGATAATGTAAAGACTTGGTGACAAATAAAAGAGGCTCCATGGTAAATGAACAATAGCAGAAACTTTACATTTAAGAGGTGGATGACAGGAGATTTCTATTCAGTTACATACAAGCTACTCTGAATCATTCTGTTTCCAGCAAACAAAAGATAAAAAGATTTCATAACAGAATTGATAGAATATTGTGTTAAAATAAAGAAGTAAACACTGTAGGTATCTATAAAAGGAAAAGCCTCTTATTTGATCTAATGCTGAACAAAAGAAAGTAGAAGAATGGAAAATCAGATGATAAGATACGAGGAAGACAGAGTTTTCATAATCGCTGCTAAAAATGATTAAGTCAAGTAAATAAAGTAAAAAATAAATTGAGTACCAGGGGAAAGTGCAGTTGAAAAAAAAGCATATTAGTAACGAAAAACAGAACACTTAAATCCTACTTTTTCTTCCGTGTAGAAAAGATTGCTTATTTATGAATGTATCTTGCAAGGTACTGATTGTCTCTAATACACTCCAATGGGAGTTCAGAGTGCTTCACGCTTTACATGATACAGTCGTTCAGGAGGGCTAGAAATAAGTACAGGAGCCTTCAAGATAGTGTTCTTCATTTCATATAAAACAAAATACAGTATAATAGTTAATGAGTGCATGTAAATAAGAGAGAGAAGATCAAAGTCTGGAATGATGCAGAAGGGCTTTAACAATTGGATCTCTTCCATGACCCATGTAAACATGAGTTGCAAATCCTGACAAAATAAAGCACTTGTTTACAATCTATTGAGTTACTCTGTGAAGGGGAGAAGTTAGTTCAAGAAAAAAATTGAACTTGAACAAAGTTTAGTCTTGACTAAAACATGTTGAAGAGTTTTTTTCTTCTGCTTTTTTTGGTGGGGGTGTGTAGAAGAGAGGGAAGAAAGAACACTGAATGCGGATATTTATGCCTGTTACCCAACATCATAGCTGAACAGGTGAATTCAGCCTTTCTGGTAAGAACACTCAGAATAAGGTGCCTTAGATTTCCTTCACATTATTTCTTGTAGAAAATATATGTAGGGAAAACTAGTAAAAATGGAAAGAGAATCATTGCCCTGAGAGAGTAGTGACTCTGAGGACAATACAGACCCGCTTGTTGTCCTGAGGCTCTTGCATGAGGGTGTTGAAGGACAGCACAGTAGCAAGGACTAGCGTCCACTTCATATTCAACATCTGGAGAGGTATAAGCATATTATGGAAAAGGTCATCTTCTTACTATTGTCTTATACTTCTTATACGTATCTGTTGAGGGAAGCTGAATTCATCAGACTTTAATATTCAGGGGTTTTCTCCTCTGCAGTGTTTGTGACTGTTCCTTTTTGTAGGTCCAGATAGTAGCAAGGCTGAGCATATACTCTACAGATGGGGATACAAACACACATGCAGATGCACACACAAACTATGTACACAGAAGGCCAAACAAATCAGCAGGAGTAGAGAACACTATCTTTACTGGTACCCACATAAACACCAACAACAATCACAGAAACTCATGTAACACAACACAAATACATTTGTCCTCTCCAGCTGATACAGACTGAAGTTCACTAGCAGGCACATGCATATCCCCAGGTCCCTTGAATTCTAGATCAGACCTTAAGTATATCATGGATCCACGGCCAGACCCTGGTACTCATTTGTATTATTTTATTATTATTGTTATTATTATTTTAGAGAATTCTGGTCCCTTTTATTGTCTTCTTACCTCCTGGTCTTGTGTATCTGGGTGTTTAATTAAGTGCTTTTCCTGTCTCTTGTTTTTTTGTTTCTAACCCAATATACTCACAAACTGTATGTCCGTACATTCTAGGTATCTACACATCCTTTACCTTCCACATATCGTTACAGTTTCTCCCATGACATCTAGCCATTCAGGGCTATTAGAGTTGCATGTTTAGCAACTCAGTAGTTCAGCTACTGGCTTAGAACACATCATAAAGCCAACTGCAGGGATTCACTTACATAATAAAATGCTTTATAAAATACTGACAGTGCTTAAAACTGGTTACGAGTTCAGTTACTTACACATTTAGACATCAGTGCTCTTCTTTTATGAGCACTATAACTCCAAAAACTTCATGTAATTTTTGTCTTCAAGGTAAAGAGTCCATAGACTATGATAATTTAAGTCAGGAAAGTAGAATAGTTGAAAGACTCGTATTTTAAAGATTAATGATAATCATTAGGTTGCAAATTAGCTATTGCTACAATTGATTAGATAACTATATGCACAGTTTTACATACAGGTGAATCACTGCTGTTCATGGATTCAGCTAAGGACATCTGAAATTTTTTCTTCCCTTTGGTAACTGGAGGCTGTGGAAGAGTTGTTATGGTAGATTTTGCTGGGTGAGTTCTGTTACATGCAGCCTTTCACGTTCAGTCTTCTGAATATGGTAAAAATGATTGATCTTCAGAAGTCCAGTCATGATGCTTCATTTTGTTTTGCCTTTTGTGTGAAGTTTTGTAGTGAGAAAATAATGCCTGGAGGAGAGGCAAGTATGAACTTCAGGAGATATCTGCCCAGGTATCTCATTAAAATTATTTCTTGTGTTTAGGCTGCTTCCTGGAAAATAGATATGGGAGCTGGGCTGAAAACTATGAAAGCCTGACTGCTGTTACCCACGCACATGACAGCTGTGTATGTTCAAGTTAATTTATACTTATACCCTGATTCCTTGTTACAGATTAACCTCCAACTGCATTTTGCTGACATGCTTAAGTTAGCTACAGAATTACTTGCAGCTCCTACTGCTGTGATTGGGCTCCTAAAATGGATACTCAAATCCAAACCTCACTCTAGAGATGACTGTCTCTGGACTCATTATGGACTCATTCATCAACAAGACTATTGACTTGTGAGTCTAGTTTTATTTACAAAAGCTAGGTAGAATTAATCTGTATCTCATCACTAGCTTTGCTCAGGTAGAACTTAATTCTGCAAAGGCCTTGGAAGTCCTTCACTGTTTATGAACACTCTAGCAGTAGTAATAAAAAAATGTTAGTGTAAATGTTACTTCAGAAGCATTACTCAAAGCTAAAAGAGGAACCAAACAAACCAGAGTTCACTGTGAAAATTTTTGCAGGTGACATGAATAAAACCTATAGAATTCTGAAGCCACTCTGTGTTCACTGAGTAAATATTTAATAACATGTAACAGTACAGAAGAATTGAAATATCTACCACACTCCTCTGATATAAATGTCATCATGTGACAGAGAATAAGAAATGAAACATTTTTAAAATGCAGCTACATGCACTAAAATCCCGTTCTTTTCTGTACCCTAATGTACCCTGTAGTATGTATTCTCAAAATGCATTAAAAATAGATTAAAAAATAATAATAATATTTTTAAAAAATGGACAAGAAAAAGCCTATGTCAGGGTCCAAAGGCTTGCCATGAAACTTCTTTCAGAACTCAAACTTGCAGAAGCAAGTTTTATTTTTTGCTTAAATTGTATTTGTACATATAAATTGTACTGTGCCTCACACAGTGAGTCTCTGGTCCATAGCTGCAGCTCCTTGTCTATCACTATATGATGGTGTTTTTGAGTAAGTGGTGTACAAATTACTACCATGGTCTGAATAATCAGTCCAGGACAGAACCCTCAGATGTTTTACTTCCTAAAAACAGAATCTGACCATTGGGTGTTTCAGAAATCAATGTTCCTGACCAATCATTTTAATTAAGCTCTTTGAAATTCTATGCACGAGCAGAAACAAACACTCTCCTTCCCTTTTTAGTGCTATATCAAAAAAATCCTCAGGACTTTGCTAAACCAGGGGGCCCCAGAGAAGGGTACTTACTGCTCAGCGCCTGAGCTGTAAAAGCACTGGTCAGAAACCAGACCATGAAAGGTCTGTATACAGTGCACCTAAATGTTATATAAAATATATGGTAGTCTATAATTGCATGCTTTTTTAGTGCATAAGATAAAATGCTGTACTTGGTTACACAGATTTCAGTGGAGCACTCGTGGTACCCTGAAGAGAGTAAAAAGCAAATGTGGGCTCTGAATAGCATCTGGGTTTGAATGAACATTCTTACCACAAAGTAATGGTGATTTTCTGAATTTAGTTATGCCTAGCATTTAACCACAACTTTAGAACTTTATCTTTGCTGTAGATTGTTTTTTTGGAGGATGGGGGTTATTCTTGGAGCATGACATTCACTGTCATGTTTGAAGCAGAGCTGTCAAAACAAATGTATCAGGTCATGCAGCGAGTGGTTTATCTCTGTGGAAAACATTAGAATAGAGAGGAATGTGGTCTTGGAGATAGACTAGTAATTAGGTATTGATTGCTTTCGCTAGCACATTGTGTACAATTCTAAATAAATCCAAGATCATTTCTGACTCCTTTCTTTTAAACCCAGATATTTCTCAGTGCATTCATTTGAAAGATTATAAAATATGAAGCAGTTTTTACAGTTGATTCACTTGGGCTTCAATTGATTGGGGTCCTATAAAAATCCTCCATTTGAAGGGAATGTCAAAGGAATCAGCAGTCTCTCAGCTCATGTCCGCAACCAGGACTTTTACTTCAGATTACAGAAAAACAGAACAATTGGCTTGCAAGGGAGGAGAGAAATTGTCCCTCCTTAAGGCTGCAACAAAAATTGGGTTTTGTCATGCCTTTGGCTTCTTGCAACGCATAGATATAATCAACCTTCACTCCTCTGTCCCTCTTTTCTACCTTTGTAGACATAGTTAATGGAGATAGTCAAAGGGAATGTTGCAATGTTAGAGCCTACTATATGCTCTGAACACACCAACTGCCTTGTAAATGCCATCTATGAGTACAACTGCTCCCTTTACTGTGAAGACACAATATTCTACGTCTTCTGAGCTGAGCCAGGTCACAGACAACATATCTGATGCTTCAGCATTAGATACTCTCCGACTCAAGTTCAAGATCAGCGAAAACAACTGCTCCAATAGCATTAGTAACGTCCAATCACACATACAGAGAGCACCTCAAAAGAGGATGGTCCTTACAGCCAAAACTCCAGCTTTGTTTTTTCCTTTTAGAAAGAGGCAAAGTTAATAGTGTGTCATAACTGTGCACCATGGCAAACAAGTCCGCTGAAACTCCTACTCCATCTGCTTTCTTAGCTAATGTGCTGTCTCTTCAGGGTCAAAATACAACTATCATTTCAGCATTGAAGTGTAAGACTGTAAAGAGTGGTAAAAGCTGCACTATTTGCCACCCTCAAGCCCACCTACATAAAGAAGGTAGCAGAATCAAGATTTCACTAGGTGCCACAGCTAAACGAGCTGCTGGAATGTATTATAACCTATACTCCACCAGAGAAAAGAGATTTCATTAAGCTAAAAGTTACATGAACATGTGAAAAGCAAGACTATGGAAAAAGAAGGACAACGTATATATTTTATTTTTATTTTCCTTTACTCATTCCTTCTGTGGCCTCTACCTGTGATAATTCCTGAACCTCTTTCAGATATGTTCTCGTTCATTGCTAAGTTCTTTTATGGAGAAGAATGGAGATTAAAGGTTGTTCTGGTTTAACCTGGCAGGCAGCCAAATACCACACAGCTGCTCGCTCACTCCCTCCACCCTGGTGGGACAGGGAGAGAATCGGGGAAAAAAAAAAGTACAATTCGTGGATTGAGATAAAGACAGTTTAATAGAACAGAAAAGGAAGGGATAATAACAATAATAATAATAGTAATAGTAATAGTAATAGTAATGGTAGAATATACAAAATGAGTGATGCACAATGCAACTGCTCACCACCCGCTGACCGATAACCAAGTAGTGATCGCTACTTCCTGGACCATGCCTCCTATTTATATACTGAGCATGACATCATATGGTATGGAATACCCCATTGGCCAGTTGGGTTAGCTGTCCTGGCTATGCTCCCTCCCAGCTTCTTGTGCACCTGGAAGAGCATGGGAAGCTGTAAAGTCCTTGACTAGCAGGGTACTTAACAACAACTAAAAACATCAGTGTAGTGTTATCAACGTTCTTCTCATACTAAATCCAAAACACAGCACTAGGAAGAAATTTAACTCTATCCCAGCTGAACTCAGGACAAAGGTTTTGGCTATTTTACTACTTCTTGGATTCACTGCGCAGTGTAGACAAGGTTGGCACTCCAAAACAAAACATCACTTGGTGATTTATCAAGAAAACAGTTAATTTTAAAGGAAGTTTGCAACATGTGGTTACATATGATACCTTGAAATACAAAGGACCTAGTTCTGCTTCCAATTAACTCAACAGCAAAACTCTCATTGACTTAAAGGTCAGCAAGATCACGCCCTAATTTACCAACACTTGTAATTCCCTGATTAAATTTTCAAAGGCCAGATGCTAAACTGATCTGCAAGCCTTTGATATCCTGCTGTAGTCAGTGTACAGGTTGGCAAACTGTTTCTTTGGCTCTTCATTAGGATAATGAAAATTCTCTAGCTGATATATCAGTCTTTGTCTTGTCATGCAGCAGAGAATTCCCGCCTGTGATTCCAAGCTTGCCATGTAGTGTCTTTTCCTCTCACTTCCATCACTTTTCCCTGTGGATAAAAGTCTTCTCTGAACATCAGAAAGTTCTAGTTAAAGAACAGCACTTCAAATATATATTCCTAGGTGGAAAACAGTTGAATCACCACAAAGGAATGCAGAAAAAAAATTAAGTGCATGAAGTAGTCATTGAAGACAAACTGAAATCTCTGAATTTTTTGATTATCTGCAATAAAAACTGTTGCTGTGCAATATGAGAAAACACAGACAAAATTTTTACAACTATATACATTAATAATAGTATGATAATAATAATGGTGTTGCTGCCTAATTATATCTGTTTACTTAGCTACTTTCACATACACTTTCCTATCAGAAGAAATAATTAGGTGTAAATTTGCAAGACCCCATTGCAAATGTTTAAGCGACCTGAGTCATCAGTATCAGAACTTGATTTTTTCTACAAGCTGTTATGAAGCAAGGAGGAATTTTTTGATCTTCTGATTCAAGCTAACAAAGCTTTTATGCACACAAACCCATTTTATTCATATATAGAAATTTACATATATACATATATATTTATCTGGGCTGTGTCTGCTCTAGAAAGTGTCTCCATGACACACAGATAGCACATGAAGTGGGGGCCATGATATGCCCTACTAGTCCAAACTATCCAAGTTTGAATTTCAGAGAGCAAATCTGGCCCACATACAAAGGTTTTCTTGCCATAGAACACAAGGAAAAGAGGCTTATGGACAAAAAAAAAAAAAAAGGATGCAAGGGTGGTTTTGTTGTACAGACAGTAACAGACAAAGTGTTTGTTAAAAACATACAGGGATCTTTGCACCGGGTAACACTTATGTGAGAAATGAAATCTCTTGTTAGCTATCCATAAGATGACAGGAGTCACTGTTGCAAGATTCTTTGCAATGGTATCTTCAGCCAGAATGGATGAGAATCCAAAACTACTATCCTACTAATTTCTGATGCCCGTCTGCCCTGTAGTCATCTCTGAGTACTGAGCAAGTATGATCCATCACCGTTGAGCACCTTAAACTATTTACAAAATACCTCCTAACTTTTTGTGTACAAAACATTGTCCTACGTGACCACTTCTGCATCCCCAGGAGAGTTTCTACTGAGTATTTGCAAGTGCCCTTTCTAAGTTTGCTCATTTATACAGCAGAAGCTGGTTGGACAAATCTCTGGGATGGTCAGATTCTGCACCCAACTCACTGAAGCATACAAATGGTGTTTATTAATTGCTCTGGACACTGCAGGAGCTACCTGGGACAATCTCTGGTGCAGACCAAAATTCTTACTTGCAGAACTCCTATAACCATTAGTCAAATGCTTTGTTGTGACACTGGTTAGGAATTCAGTCTCAAACTCATCATTAATGCACGGAGCACTCAGAGAATTAATGACACTGGCTGGGCATGCAGGCACAGACCTGTTACCTAGCTACATCGTAACTGAAACCACAGAATGACCTTGAATTTCATTCTTATGTCACATTGTAAATAAAATTCCACAATCCTTTCCGAAGTTTTTACATGGGAACTTGGAGTATCTCCTGAATCTGACAATATATACCTTGCTCTAGAACCCAAATTAGTAGGCACTCTGGGAAAGATAGAAAAATATCCTTGGTATAACTCCTCTTTGAGGACACTTAAAATTTTATTTGATACCATGTTACACAGGACCTTGGAAGACTTCAGGAAGGGATTTGTCATTGCATGTCCTAGAGATCTCTGTGTTGTACATGTTACAGTGACTTGTCTGTGGTTGACTAGCAAGTACATAGATAGTATAAGTGTCGGAGTGACCATGGGTCGGAGTGGGAGTACGTTCCCGGAGTAATGATGAGTCCCAATGTGGGTATGGTCATTCTCCTTTATTTCAAAATACTACGCTACTTTTATAAGCCAGCCATATTAACATGCACACCTACAAATCCTCTATTGGTTACAGTCAGCAAGCACACGAATCTTAATATACACAGATTGGTCAAAAGCAGGTGTCCACGCGAACGCTTTCTGCGCCTGTATTCCGTTACATAATCTACTGATAGTTACATTCCTCAGCCTGTTTTCCCTATTCTACTATCACTTCAGAGACTCTAAAACTACAATTGCTCTTTAGCAATCCTTTGCCTTATACTATTGCTAACAAATCCTCAGTGCTTGGAATGTTCATAAGATGTCCGTTATTTAATAAAAATCCTTCCACAAATTCCCCCTTTTTGTTTTTGAACAATCCAAGCCTGATTTACTACTTTCGATACAACCTTTTTTTTTTTTTTTACAACCAAAAACAATACAAAAAGCATACACACAATATTAAGATAATAATCAATATACGCAAGCCTTACACAGTTCGCTTTCCTCTAGAACATCAGACTCTTTAACCAAAAAATAACAACAATGTCAAGCCAGAATACTTTCCACAAAAAAGAAACAGAAAGTTTAGTAGCATTCAGAAAATTCAATGGAATCATCTTCAAAACAACAGTTTTTCAACAATGTGTAAATTTACAAATATTAATCTTAATTTAACACTTCTAATACAAAGACAAACTTAACACTTCTAATACAAAGACCTATTTCCATTTTAACCAGACAAATATTAATCTTAACTTACTAAACCTATCTTCTTTTATCATATAACGTTACAGTCTACAGAAATTATTTACACTACAACACAAAGATCAATTCTACATGACAAAACAGCATACAAACTTAACACTTCTAATACAAAGCTTAACTTACTATACCTATTTTCTCTAAACCTATTTTCTTTTATACAAACTTACAAATATTAATCTCAACTTACTAAACCTATTTTCTTTTATAGATTTTATACAAACTTAACACTTCTAATACAGAGATACAAACTTAACACTTCTAATACAAAGACCTTTCCTGTTCTCCATCCTAAAAATATTCATGAGCCATTCATCTAAAATGTTATGATTTTGTAGTATCATGCTTACATGTTTTTTTAACCATTGTAATTGTTTATGTGTATACTCACCATGATCGAATAGGTTCATGCAACACATAAACTCTTCTACCCAGAAACCAGGCACGCCCACCAAACAGGTTCTGAAAGGCTCAGTTGCTGTAGCAAGAAACAAAACAAAACGCAGATTGATCTGTTTTGTTTGCCCAGGTAACCCACATATTTTCCTAGGCTCTATGTGATGTATGGACATAGTCACGGGGACTACCATCACTACTACTAATGTTCCAATCACCAGGTTTCATAATTGTTTTGCTTTACTTTCCATGTGAACCGCTTGTGACATTTTTCTTTTGTTGCAACCCATTGGTTAAAGGGTACTTTCCAAATCTCTGGCACCAGGTTATGTCGTTTACACTCAACACCTAAAAAAATAGGCAAGCAAGCTCTTTCAGCAGTTAATCTAGTCCACTGGTTACAGCTGATCTGATATGAAAGTGTGTTAGTTATCTCATACCCAGTAATCAACAATATTTTAGTCAAATCAATTTCTTTTGATAACAGTGATCACACCATTGATTAGTGTGATTAAGCCAAACCCACCATTTTTTCCACATTGATAACATTCACATAACACCCAGGGTTTACATCGGTGACAGTCTTTGCATCTGATTTTGCTTTTTTCTATTTCATAAGGAGAATTCATAACAACGTACAATCTCGGTCGTTACAATTCCTTTGATATGTCTTCCTCTTCTTGTGAGAGTGCAGGCTTCACCGCTCGGCTAGGCACCCATATTGGTCCCTTATCTGTGGAAACACACATGTATCCCCTCCCATTAAATATTACCGAAACTGGGCCCAGCCACTTGCCAGTGACTGGGTACATTACTTTTTAGTTTCGGAAGTGTTGTATGAGAGTTAAACTTAAGGTTTTGGTGATGTATTATAATCGATGGCTCTTCTCTGTCTCCCATCAGACACAAATTAGAGTAAATAGGACTTTATGCAGTCTCATCTGCGGGTCCTTTTCTCCCTCCTTTTGCTTTGCTAGATAGTCCTTCAATACCTGATGCGTACGTTCTACTAGGCTTTGCCCCGTCGGTGAGTTTGAGATGCCTGTAATATGCTTGACCCCCCATCTCATCAGAAAGGTTCTCAACTTCTGACTGGTGTAAGCAGGGCCATTGTCTGTTTTCAGTTGTTCTGGCACACCCAACACTGCGAAGCAAGCAAGGAGGTGCTTACACACATGATAAGCCTTCTCACCCGATAAAGCCATGGCCCATATTACTTTAGAGAAGGTATCTATGGTGACATGTACATATTTGAGCTGCCCAAATTCAGCGATATGAGTTACATCAGTCTGCCAGAGCTCTAAAGCCTTGAGACCTTTTGGATTAACGCCCAGCCCTATTCCAGGTCCATGATTTCCACACTTGGGACAGGCCTGTATGATAGAGCGAGCTTCATTTTCTGATAACCCATATTGCCTTCTTAAACCCTTTGAGTTTTGATGAAATATTTCATGACCCTGCCTAGCTTGTAAAAATTTATCTACAGGTGGTACATGACACGCTGGACTGACAAGATTGTCCGCTATCTGATTGCCTTGTCCTAAACCCAACTCCCATTGATGGCTACGGATATGAATGACACAACATGGAGCCACTCGCTGGGAGATGGTCGATCTTAATTGAATAAACAGTTTCCCTAGCTGAGGATTATTTGTTTCCCTAATCAGTGCGTCTTGAATTCTTGGTATAAGCCCAGCTACATATAGAGAATCAGTCACCACATTCAAAGGATGATCAGGCCAGTTCCCTAATGCCCATACCACCGCCATTAATTCTAAAGTCTGTAAGGTATCTCCAGCTTGCCCTTGCAAAATCTTTTTGCACCATTGATCTGTTTCCCACCATACACATGCAGCTTGTCTAGAACGTTTTCCCGCATCTGTATATACCGTCAACCCCTCGCGTATCGGGCTAACAACCACTTTAGGTTTTTCTAGCCACTGATTTCGTTTTAGAATCTGCCACAATTTCCCTTGAGGTTGCTGAGAGTGCACCTTTCCGCTAAATCCCAACAGAGATTCTTGAATGGCCAACATGTGGCGTACCCACCATTCTAAATCTACAGTGTTAACAGGAATACTAATGTCTGCTGGTTCCTGTCCTGTCAGCTGTATAATTCGCATTCTCCCTTTTCGGATTAATTCCCCTACGGCTTCAGGACGAGTTTGTATACTGAAATGTGGTTGTACCCGTAAGAAAACCCATTCCAAAATTTGAAAAAGGGAGGAATTTGGCAAGTTATCATTACTCTTGTTGTCAATGGCAATCACGGAGTTCATTCCCTGTTGTCCCTTCATCTCCCCCTTCTTGTTTTGCCATTGACATATAACAGCAAAAGGTGATTCTTCGGTGTTACAGATAAGCAAAGAAAGTGGCAGTTCAAGGATTCTTCTTGTGGTCCAGGCTATAGTAAGTTTGTTTATAATGTGCTGTAAGGCTACGTGATGTTTGTCCGTCATATGAATTTCAGCTGCAGACTGAGTGCCACGCAGTAATTCAATTAGTGGTTTAATGTCTGCATTGGTAATGCCAGCGCAATTGCGAACCCATTGGATGTCACCTAAGACCATTTGCACATCAGCCAATGTTTTAAGTGGAGTTTTTAATGCTATTTTTTGAGGACGAATTTTTGCCAGTTCAATGATCCACCCTAGGTATTTCCAAGGTGGAGACCCTTGAATCTTTTCTGGTGCAATTACAAGTCCCATGTCTGCTAGCATGGTTGTTAATTGTTGTATATGATGCACTTCAAAAGGAATTTGTTGACAACACAAAATATCATCCATATAATGATAGATGATAGTTTCAGGCCATTTTTCTCTTATCGGTTGCAGTGCCCAGGCGACATATAATTGACACAATGTAGGAGAGTTTTTCATCCCTTGTGAAGTACCACCCACTCATACCGTTCTGCTGGTGCTGCTTTATTTATCGAGGGTATGGAAAAGGCAAATCTCTGAGTGTCCTGAGGGTGCAGTGGGATTGTGAAAAAGCAGTCCTTTAAATCAACTATAAGTATGTGCCAATTTTCAGGTAACATATTAGGTGATGGCATTCCAAGTTGTAAGGCTCCCATAGGCAACATTTGGTCATTTATTTTCCTCAAATCATGTAATAAACGCCACTTCCCACTTTTTTTAGGGATAACAAAAATAGGAGTATTCCATGGACTGACAGATGGTTTGATATGTCCCTCTATAAGTTGTTCAAATACCAGTTGTTTAGTTATTTGCAATCGCTCTTTAGTCATGGGCCACTGGTCAACACAAACAGGGTCATTGGAGATCCATGTTAACGATGGGTTGGGCGATTGCTCCCCAGTGCCCATGACTAAAAATGCTTTGTCATCAGCATTGCCCCGATCTGACTGAGAGCATCACGTCCGATTAATGCTTCCAATCCTCCAGGGAGCGACAAAACATGGACCTTCAGTGTTGCCCTCTGGCCTTCTGCGAAACTCACTTGAACCGGTTTACTACTTATATATGGGGCCGAGTTCCCTCCCACTCCTGCAATTAATGCCTTTGGGGTTTCTATTTCCCACTGCAACGGCCAATTTGCTCGATTTATAATAGTTATGTCGCCCCCAGTGTCCAACATTGCATTTATTCTTATTGAAAGGTTCTCCTGACTCAAAGTCACAGTTTCGAGTGGGTGATGGTCTAATTTTGCAGTGAAACATACAGCAGGCCCAGTAGAACCAAATCCTTTACACCCACGTTCTTCCCAATCTTGGTTTGATTGCCTTAAAGGATTTTTAAAAGCTAATATCTGGGCTATCCGACTGCCTTTTGGGATGAAGAGAGGAGGACTTATTGTATAGGCCATAATATGAATTCGACCGGTATACTCCGCATCAATGACTCCAGGAATTACAATCAATCCTTTTATTCCTGCAGAAGATCAACCTAAAAGTATTCCACCTATCCTATTACTATCAGCTATTAAAGGTCCTACTGCATTGCTAGGGATTTTGCACATTTCTGTATTGGTTAAAGTGAAATCTATTGTTGTTTCCAGGTCGACTCCCAAACTTCCTTTGGTGGCAGCCGAGTGTTTTTGTAAAAACCCTGATTGCTGTTGTCGTTTTGAGGGGGCATTTGTGTCTGCACGCGGCCTCTCCCCGCACTCAATTTGAAGTTTCCCGAACAGGCCTTAGTAGCATGAGTACTTTTTTGACACTTATCACACCATACAGGAGCACGACAATTTCGCCTGCTATGCCCCTGTTCCCCGCAACGAAAGCAGATGCCTTTAAAGGGTTGGACTATTCCTGGAGAATGTTTTTGCCTAACAACAGCTGCCAATGGTTGTACTACTTCTTGGACAGCACTTTGCACCACTGCTGCCATCAACTCATTTTGTTTTTGAACCCCTGCTCTTTCCACCTGAGAAAGCATTTCTTCCACTCCTGCCCCTTTGGACAGACTGGCTAGAATGGCCCTGCTAGTTTTATTGGCGTTATCAAAAGCCAAAATTCTAAACATTTGTTTTTTATTGTCCTCTCCCAAATCCGATGGTTCATTACTACATCCCAAAGCCTATCAATAAAGTTACTATACTTCTCAGTTGCACCTTGCGTCACCGAACTGAAAGAAGGAGCTGACGCTCCTGGTAAGCTAAGAAATGCATCTAAAGCAAGCTTAGAAGATAACTGTAACATATTGACAGGAAAAGTTAGTTGGACATTTATATCCGCATAACGTCCCCCCCCAATAAGCATTTCAGCTGTGATCCCAAATAATGGATCCCCTTGTTGTTGATGCTGGGCAGTAGCATTCACTGCCCTCTGAGACCATGACGATCCCCATAACAAAAACTGTGTAGGTGTCAACAGAAGCCTCATCAGACTTTGACAATCATAAGGACACATCAAATCAGCAGAAAAAATCCAAATAACGATCTGTCGTGAGGCTTCCGATTTAACACCATTCTGCGATATAGTATTTTTGGCTCGTTGTAAAATCTTCCAATCATGCGGTTCCCATTTTCCTCGACCGTTGTCCTGTACCACCGGAAAAACCATGGGGCCAATGTTGGATGCAACCCCCCACTGTCCTTCCAAAATGGCATCTCGAACAATTCCTCTCCATCGGCCGGGATGGGTAACTGCGGTAGGTCCGGAGAAACAGGGTGGCAAATTGTCTCTCGAACCAGCATTTAACCAAGGTTCTTCTTTTTGCTGAATCTGTATAGTTAATTCCTTCAGTTGTTGCACAACCTCTTTTAACAGCTGATTAATACTTTCTGTTGAATTTTTCTCTTTTCCGCTAGATGGCGGTGTGGTAGCACCGGCGGAATCATTGAAGAGTGGCAAGGGGGGGTGGAGAGGAGGGGCAGTGGGAGGAGGGCGGCACATTTCCCTGCCTTGAATTAGGGGGGTGGGTGGAGCCGGCCACTCCTCCCCCTTCATGCCCAGCGGTTGCTCTTCCGCTTTTGTGTCACACTGCTGCTTTGCTTTAGCCCGGCAACTTCCGGCTGCTGTGGCGTAGATGATATTGTCGGGGAAGATGGCGAACATAGACTGTCAGGCGTCTTTAAATCCTGCTCAACTCTATCGCGCAATTCGGCAACAGTCTTACAGGTAGACCCCATCATACCCTTCACAGCAGGCAGCCAAAAAATCGGGCGATCGGTCCCGCCTTGGATTCCATGCTCTGAGACTTTTCTGATATGGGGTCCGGAGCCAACATCTGAACAGCCGCACACGCCACCTCCCGTTCAGCTTTCATAGCTTTTAAAGTTTCTAGTACGTCTCCCCACAAGTCTATCACAGACTCAATCTCCTTCTCCAATTTTTTAGACTCAATCTCCTTCTCCAATTTTTTATCATGTTCAGTAAGCTTCTGCAACATTAGTTCCCCCAGCTCCCACCATTCAGGCACAGAAAACAACGTGTGAGTGTCCTTAAAAAGTCCCAAATGTTGTCCTAACTCAATTAGCTTAATAAGCTGTTTCACCGTTGTCTCGATCCCTCTCTTAGAGAGTAAACCAGCAAGCAACGTAGTAGCTGCCTCACTTTCCATGATAGCAGCTCACCCTCTGGGAGGCAGTTGGCCACTCTGCACCGTTATCTATTCTATCTGTTTGAGCAATAGAATAGTACTTCTCCCAGTCGCTTGTTTCCCACTCCCCTTCTCTCGCTGCGCTTACCACAGTCTCGAAGAATTGTAGTCTCTGCTACCAGACCCCTGGGCTACGAGCCCAGCATGTTTCCGCATCCTCTGCTACCAGATGTCGGAGTGACCATGGGTCGGAGTGGGAGTACGTTCCCGGAGTAATGATGAGTCCCAATATGGGTATGATCATTCTCGTTTATTTCAAAATACTACGCTACTTTTATAAGCCAGTCACATTAACACGCGCACCTACGAATCCTCTATTGGTTACAGTCAGCAAGCACACGAATCTTAATATACACAGATTGGTCAAAAGCAGGTGTCCACGTGAACGCTTTCTGCGCCTGTATTCCGTTACATAATCTACTGATAGTTACATTCCTCAGCCTGTTTTCCCTATTCTACTATCACTTCAGAGACTCTAAAACTACAATTGCTCTTTAGCAACCCTTTGCCTTATACTATTGCTAACAAATCCTCAGTGCTTGGAATGTTCATAGGATGTCCGTTATTTAATAAAAATCCTTCCACATATAAGGAATTCTGCTTCAGTGTAAATAAGGTTTGATTAATTTTTAATTCTATATTTAAAATAAATCATCCGTACTTGGGACATTTCTGATCTAAGGGTACTGAATTCAATCTCTAATGTTTAGATTACATTTGTTCAAGGGTAATTTTAGATGACAATCAGTCCTTCTGAATTTCCTAAAAATTTCCTTTCTGCATCTCCCACTAAGAGAAACTGTCTTACTGCTCAAGACCAGAGAGAAACCAGCAAATTATTCTGTGATTTCTAGATACTGGAAGGGCTGAATTCCAAGGCTTCCTCTGAGATTGCTTTGCTGTTGTTGCTTTGCCTTGTCCCTAGGTCCCACGAATGAGGATTCCTGTACGTGCATACATGATGGCAGCCTGGTAGAGCAGTTAGGCTTCAGTTGGTTTAGCAAGACATCTGTGGTTATGTGGTCTCTGTATCAGCTTCCTATGAGGTAGAGCAGAAGTGAAGTGTGGGGTAAATAACCACAAGGCAATGGAGCACAAAGTGACAGCAACTCAGGAGTAAAATTTATTGTAGGTTTCCTGGATAGTAACCTGTTATTGAGTTTAGAACCTAGAAAACTGTCCACAGGGTTGTCCTCTGCCCTATTCCATTTCATTTGGTAAAATGTGGAAGAAAAAGAAAAGAAGAAAAAAAAAAAAGATGTGAATTTTCCTTTATATGCTTAGTAACTATAGACCATAAAATAAATAGGGACTCTCTTTGGGGTGACAACAGCTAAGAAATAATAAAGCTGTTTCATGTCTTTCTGATTACCCTGTTTTCTGTCAGAAAATGCTTATCTCATGAAATCAAAATAGTTTGTGTAACATATCAATTTTATCATAATTATCAGCAAGATATTATCAAAGTTTAATTTCAACTTTATTGCTCCAACGTGTATGAAATATAGTATAATTTAGTGATGAAGATAAAAAAAAAAAATTAAGACTTAATCTGACCAAAATCTCTTAGCAAGATAAACCAAGTATTTGTTTCACAAAAAGAATAAATTAAAATGTTTTTAACTTTCCATCACAGTTTAAAATGAAAATGCATCTTAATACCTCACACTATGGTGCTGAATGTAAATTTTGTAATCTAGTGAGCTCGACCACTGCATTGCTTTTAAAAGCCTATAGATTGCCTAACTAGCTCTGCTCTATCAAAAATCTAAGCTTTTATATTTGGAAAAAGGGGAATAAATCAAACTGAGATAATACCTGACAGTGGTTTTTATCTCCTTGCAAGCTACAAGTGATAGCATTTCTTCTCATTTATAGACAGAACAACTGGAATAAACCAGCTTTAGTTTTCGATATCAAGGTATATACAATTTAAATAGCTCACTCTCAGTGACTTTTTTACAAGTTAAAAGGTAATCTAACAGACTAGTAGCTGTATAATGATGGATTCAATAATCAATCCTTAATTTTTCCAAACTAGGGCCTTGAAATCAATGGCAGTTGGATCAGGCCCTAAATCAAACCGGAAACTTACAAATGTTTCAGAGGATATTACAATTTCACATTTTGTGAAAGAAGTGGCAACTGTAATTTCAAGCCTGTAATTTGGGAGTTGAAAGTGGGAGTTCATCAGATTGAAATGGGGGACCTTTCAACTAAGTTTCTTTACCGGGGTATTTCAGCAGTTAGCATCACTGTTTAAGAGCTTTATGGAACACTTTGGACTTTGTAACATCCTTTGATTTTATGTGATTAAAAGGGAGTCTTTAATTTGTGGCATCTCAGGAGTATTGTATTTACCTACTTAAGGTCGGATAGATAATTCTGTGTATGAGTCAGGGTGGAAAAGAAAGGATCTGTGGGGTTTTTTTTCTCTCTTTTCTTTAATCTTCCTACTGCAGGAGCTCTTTTTGATTCAATAATGACATTTGGTGGTAATCCCAGAGGAGTAATAATTTTGCCTGAAGACTAAACCGACTGAGTGGTGATCTTCCTTGCTGTCAATGACCTATAGATGACATTTTGTACCTAATTAATTAGATGTCTTTCTTTTGAAAGAAACGGCGAATCATGCATAATTAGAAGAGGCATCAAAGTTGGAGCCGTTGGCTCATTAATCTAGTGGAACTAGCCTATGGCACTTAAAGACCATTTGTATTGCTCATGATGTTTGTGTTATTTTATGAGCAATTAGCACTCTATATAAGACTGATTCTCTTGATAGTTTTCATTTTTCTTATGCTCACAGAAAAGATTTAGGTTAGTTTAGAATACAGTAAAAGCTATAACCTCTAACTCTCATAATCATTCAGATATTAGTGATTTACCATATGGGCAAAAAATATCTGGAATCCAACACTGATTTTTCTTTTCTTTAGACTAAAAAAAGAATAGAAAAATTATCGTAGAACTGTAGAAATCAAAGACAATAAAATTAAACAAATGATACACTGAAGGAAATGGCAAGTTCTGTGATGTATTTTTTGGTGATTTTTTCGGAACTGAGGAGTGGTGACCTCAATATGGGGCACAGAGTCCTTCTGTGTAAGAGTAAAAAGGGTATTTTATTTATTTATCTTTCTTCCAAGTCACCTACTATTAATTAAATGCTATATTTTAACAATATCTTTGAAATATATATAAAGATTTAAGACATACTGGATTTTTATAAACCAGATTCATTAACAGGCTTCCTGGTGCCAGTCCATTATCAGCACGAGGGTTCCAGAATTTTAACTTTCATTTTCCACCCACAAGTTGCCAGATTGGTCTATAATCCCTGATAATTATTTCTCTAGAGAGTCGGACTACTTCAGCTTTGCTAGGATTTTTTTCCTGTAGAATGCCTGGTTGTCTCTTACTGTAACCATGTCTCACAGAAATCCAAGTAAGCTAAATTGTACCTTATCATATCATGCAGCATTCTTAAAAAGACATCCAGCAACAGCTTTGGAAAATTAGACACCACTGATAGTTTCATATTTTAATTTACAGTAAACCATTAACCACATGCCTGAGCTGTTGAACATACATATATGGATATGAGTATGAATATATTTGTGTGTGGGCATCTTACATATGCTGTAGCTGAACAAGTAAGTGTATATTTTCCAAAAAATAGCTAGCCAAATATAAATCTTAATTAAAACCTAAAATTTCTATTTTGTCTTTGCATTCTTCTTTTTATACAATTCTACTTCACCACAGATATAAAGTTTACTAAGAGGCTTTACATACAAGTTTTTGCCGAATCAGTGAACATCATTTGGCAATTTTGTGGTTTATGTATCTTAATGGCGACACCTAAAATTCCCCAGGCAAAAACTATACAAAAAACATATAACTATATAGTTTTATAGTTCTACAGTTTTTAGCCAGTAAAATTATTCTCACTGTTTGGCTCCGTACTTAATTATTTTACAAAGTGACTATGTCTATACTGGGAAAGTAAACAGCGCTGGGGAATCCATTTGTCAATATGGTTAAACAGTTAAAATAGTCCATGACAAAGTTTTGATCTGGGTCAACTATCAGTCTCCCAAATAATTTTAAGCCAGCACACAGTATTCAAAACAGCTCACAAGTGCACTGTTTCAGAGGCTTAGAGATTTTAATAGTGTGAATACAGCCAAACCATTTCAATTAACCGCAGAACCAGGGAATGGGTCCCTGGCACTCTTGTTTACTAGTATAGTTGTAGCTCTTCATTTTTGTGTGATAATATTTCGTGCTGGGCTATTCATGGCAGTCATAAGAAGTAAAGACTTAGATGTTAAACTTTGTTCTTCACCAAGACTGGAGCTTAAAAATCAATAACCTGAACTCTCCCCACTTGAGCTAAAGAGAATCTGAGATCAATAGAGTAGTCTTTCTTCCACGTGATTTAGTCATCCCATGATGGCTCATTTATGCTCATTTACTGGCTCTCAATTCATCTCCTTTTGCCTTCTGAGAACTCCAATCCTCTTCTGTATCTGTATTCATGGCCAGGCAAAATCTCCACTGCACTTTTCTTGGCCCAGTGTGCTTGTTCTCTGGAGAACCTCTACAGACAATCTTAATTCTGTTTTTCCCTTTAGGTGCTTCTCTCATTCCCCAGTTGCTGTCTTTACTTCCCACTAATGTTCCATCTTTTTTCCTTCATACAGTTTCTTTCTAATGTTTTTCATCTATTTGTCGTGGTTTAACCTGGCAGGCAGCCAAATACCATGCAGCCTCTCGCTCACTCCCCGTACCCCTGGTGGGACGGGGAGAGAATCGGAAGGGTGAGAGTGAGAAAAACTCATGGGCTGAGATAAAGAGAGTTTAATAGAACAGAAAAGGGAAAATAATGATAATAATAATAATAATAATAATGATGATGATGATGATGATGATGATGATGATGATGATGATGATGATGATGATAATGATAGAACATACAAAATGAGTGATGCACAATGCAATTGCTCACCACCTACGCTGACCGATAACCAAGTAGCAATCGGTACTTCCTGGATCACGCCTACCATTCATATACTGAGCATGATGTCACATGGTATGGAATACCCCATTGGCCACCTGGGCTAGCTGTCCTGGCTGTGTTCCCTCCCAGCCTCTGCTTGGTAGCATGGAAGCTGTCCTTGACTAGCAGGGTACTTAGCAACAACTGAAAACATCAGTGTATTGTCAACATTCTTCTCATACTGAATCCAAAACACAGCACTAGGAAGAAATTTAACTCTATCCCAGCCGAAACCAGGACACCATTAAATCATGGAGTTTCTCTCTAACGCTTGCTCAAAGTAAAGGTTTCCTGAGCGCATTGAGGAAGTTACAAGAGAAGAAAAAATCCATAACCATGTTTGTCTTCTTGCAGTTCAGTATTTCATACCCCCATCCCCTCTTTCCTTTTCTTCTTTTTTCCCCCATTCTCCTTTTTTTTTTCTTTTTTCCCCATTCTCTTTTTTTTGCCTTTTTCCTTATTTTTCCCTTTTTTCCTTCCCCTTCTCCTTCCCCTTCCCATTATCTTTTTCCTTGCCTTGCCTTGTGTTCAGAAGCAAAAAGATCTGTTTTCTGTCTAAAAGTGGTTGCCGAGTCTGGTTGGTATGCCTGGTAACATGAAACACTACTAAATATTTTCATACAACAGTAGCATAAATCGGTATGTAAATTGCATATGTAGTAAACTGCCAGCAGTATCTGTTTTCTTCAGGCTGCAGAAACTCCTGTAAGAATAGCCCTTTTTCCCCAAATCTCTCTCTTCAGACTTTGGATTCCTTCAGAGCATCGCTCTCTTGCGGATGTAAATAAATGATGACTCGTTAATGGACTGGTGCAAACAAGTGTATTTTACAGAGGAACAGAACTGAAAACTGTGCTCCTCACTCCTGACACATACATATTGCAGTAATGTTATTGAAATAGGCCAAGGTATTTTTGGAGTGAACAGAGCTTTATGTCACAGTTCATTCTGACTGTGTTCTTACTGCAAACTTGTGAAATGTACATTTACCAGTGTCTTGAGTGACATCTGCTGGAGGAAGTAAACATGGTCACCCACAGTAACTTGCTAGTGAAGTATGACAAGATATTTGCAGATTTGGTTCCTGTAATTTTGTTTTTGGCAATGGGGGATTTATCCAGCAATTTTATTTCCTTTTCAAGTAAAGATGGTTTTCTTCCTCTCACAATAGTGCTAGCTGAGTTGACTCAAAGCCCTTGCCTGGTGACATAGTAAGAGCCGTAAAACAATGTATCCATTTGTCTTTATTATTACATCTTTTGACTAGGTGTCTCAAGAGAGCTGTGTAACCGTATCCTTCTTTCACTGACATTGGGGTAAATCAAAAGAGACTCTACAGAAACCCACAGACCAGAGCCTGATAAAACTTGTTTAAAGAAAAATCAGGCCAATGCACTGTGAATAATGAACAGATGAAATTAATGTAACGTGGAAGGAAGAGATGACTTCTCCTTATGCTGTGGTCTCCTGCCCTTTTTGGATATGCAGTGCACAGTAAAGCTAATCCAGCATAGTTTACAGCTAGGAAATGGATTAAATAAATATGCTGCCAGGAGTAGTGTGTTTTCCAGTAACCAGGTTAGCTAAATTAGAACTAACTTTGATATTTCACCACTGTACACCAAGGACATACACTTAAGTTCAGAAGTGGTAACCGTAGGGGCAGCTATTCCATTTCATGTATTCACAGAAGGTAAACGCAGGTTGAAAAAACAATGCATCATTCGTCTCTCAGCTCATCTCTCATCAGTTATATTTCAATTTTATTTTATTGATCACAAACCTGAAGATAAATTCCTTCCACAAATATATGTTTTATTGGTTTTTTTAACTGTTTCTATTATTTTCATAGAGCTGATGCATATTGCTACAGGAGGAAAAAACATGCAAACCTGAGATACGAAGAAAGTAGATATAGTAATACCAGCATTTAGGTGGAAGCGAAGAAGGACAAAGAATATATTAGTGTAATAATCTTTAAATTATCAAGCGAATTTTGTAATAAAATCTTCTCTTTTTTTTTCCCCCAAAAAAGAGACCACAATGATTATTCATGGACACTGACCTAGCATAGAGGATAACTTTGGTTCCAGTCTTTGCTTTGAGTCCCTGCTTCACCTTATTCAGAGTAAAGGCTCTCATACAATATACTGGAGGAGTTGGAAATGAAATCTTTGTTCATTACTAGACTCCAGATATACACAGATAGAAAGTTCAAGCGAATCACGTATATTTAGGTAACTCCATATAATTGAATATATTCCTAACAGCTCTAATAATTTTATTGAATAAGTTCTAAGCCGAATAATTGCTCCTTCTGTACTTAACTTCTGTATTTAACCAGCAGCATTATGTGTACTGAAATACACAGAGAACACAGAATTTTACATGCAGTGGTAAAATGGCCATTCTGTTTCAACTGATGCAAGTAAAAAAGCCAAATTTCCTTTCCTGTTGTGTCTGCTCCATTTATGTTACTGTGCAGCAACAGGATCAAGTTTGAGTATGGGTTTTGCATATAGAAATGGATCTTCTTTCATTTAAATGTTGCTCATTTCTTGTACAATTTTTCAGATTGTTGCATAGAGATGGACTAGTCAGGTTTACTATTTAAAGTGACTCCATTAGCTAAATTCAGCATTTTAAAATGAGTCTGAGTCACCACTGTCTTCTGTCATTTTTTGCTGTTGTAATGCCAGCCTGAGAGCACAATGTAGAGACTTTCAGTGGTACCAGAAGCAGACAAAAGCAGTTGCCTTTGAGAAATCTTTGCAGGACAAGAAATGTAGTGTCAAAGCATACTACAGTATAGCCCATTGCAGTACAGTATATCCTTATGAAGGTATATCAGAAGAAAATACCAGACAGAAGTCCCAAACTCTAATTCATGTGGGGAGGAAAAAAGAATTCATAGTAATTTAAGAGGTATTTAAAGTTGCAATTTGCAATTATAACGATTAGGCAAAGTGTATAATGTTAGGCTTCTAATTCAGGTGCTCTTCATAACTGTCTGGAGTATCTACATCTCTCAATTTTCTACACTGAGAACACAGGGAAAACTACGTCCCCCAGTTTTAGGTTCTCTGAATCAATCCTAAGTGGTTCACCTCTGGCTGCAGTAGAAAAATAGTAGATTGTGTGAGTATATATATTCCCCCTCTGTTTTCCTCTGTCTTCAGTCAGCTAGTCTTTCTTTTTACCTTGAAAATGTAATTTGAAGGTTTCTTAAGCTGCTTCAAGATTTTACTTAAATAACAATGTGTTTAAACCATAGTAAGTTGGCTGAAAGTTTTTAAAAAACCTAAGAAAGTCAGGTACATGGATTTAAACAGAAAGCAAGAGAACCAGAGCCTAACTCCTGTGACTGACTTAGAAATTTCCAGTCATAGTATTGGCAAATCCACTTGCCAAAAACCATGAAGAAATATACCAGTGTACTGGGCTTGGCTAGGATAGGGTTAGTTGTCTTCATAGCAGCTCATATGATGCTATGGTTTAGATTTGTGACCAAACCAGTACTGATAACACACCAATGTTGAGCTTTTGCTGAACAGTGTTTGCACAGCATCAAGGTCTTTTCTGTTTCTCACTCTGCCCCACTAGTGAATAGACTGGGGAGTGTACAATCTATTGGGAGGAGACACAACTATGCAGATGATCCGAACTAAACAAAGAGATACTCCATACCACATAACGTCATGCTTAGCAATAAAAGGGAAAAGAGGGGGCTTTGAGGGTGTTAGCCATCTTTTGCTCGGGAGCTGACTACCCGTGGGACGTGGTGAGAGATTGCCTTTGCATCACTTGTTTTGTTTTATTTTTCTCTTCTTCCACTCACTCTTTACTTATTAAACTTTTTTTCTTTTTCTTTTTCTTTTTTTTTTTTTTTTTTTAATCTGACCCCCAAATTTTCTTGCTTTTACTCTTTCTTTCCTCTTCCCCTGTTCAACTGGGGATGTGGGGGGTAAAGTGAGTGAGCAGTTTTGTAGTGTTTAGCTGCCCACCGTGATTAACTCACAACAGCCAGCAAGATTGAAGTATTACAATGGCTTACAAATTAGAGATTTACAAAAAATGATGATTTCATATATTTTTTTTTCCTGATTCCAGAATTGATAAAGAGGGTGGGGGCTTGGGGGGAGTTTGTGTTGGTTTGTTTTCTGCTACATTAGAAACTAGAATCAGATTCATAACAGGAACAATAATAGCTTTTCAGTTCATGAAAACAGAGGGCATCAGATAGTCATGTGAATCTTTAGAAAATATACCATGTATCAAGAGATATGGAACAAGACTACAAGATCTGACAATGTTGCAGCCCCAAGCCCTGTCAGTATTATCAGTGAGAATACAAATTCCTTTTTTATCTGAACGAAGAGCTGGTCAGGGGTTTGGGGAAGAATATGCTTCTAAATCATACTGTTAAATGTGCCTTCCCACTGTGTTGCAGGATCCTCTTGAAAGTCTTGTGCCACAGCAATTGCTACTGAGGTACAGTACATGAAGTTTCTTTTGCCTAACTACTGCAAAGTATTCAAGCCACCTGTCATCTTCAAAGGGCATTGCAGGCACTCAGCAAATGACCACCCCTTCCATGTTGGGTCTACTCTTTATGACTAGCAGTCAAACAATATGATGGATGTTGCAAGATAAGGACTGAAATAGAAGGCTGAGAAGTAGGTACTACACTCACACTGCTTCCTTCAGCCATTCATCCTCCACACCTCTTCAGTACAGCGCATCCTAAAAGCCCTTATGCATGCTGTAAGGGTGTCTCCGCATACCCTGGGCTTTTCAACCCTGTCTACTCCAAGTGCCACAATCTTGTGTGTTAAGGTGCAGATCCTAGCTAAGGGTATGTATTTAAATCTCAAGATGCTCCAAAGCCTATAAACAGATTAAATACTGAGGTCCTCTGAGCACAAATGAAGATAATTTTCTCTTATTTCCTAGCTGACTGACAAGCCTGTAGATAAAAAAAATGGGGTGAATATTGACATCAATACAGTGTAAAAAGACAGTTAATTATAACAGCCAGTGGAATTGGCAGGAAAATCTAAATGAAGTTCACCCATTCCTGCAGCCAACTCTCCACCAGGCAACTTTCTTCATCTGCCATTGCCTGTCTGTCCTCACGTCTGCAATCTGTGGGAATCTGTGTGGACTGGCTCTTCACAGTGGAGGGATAAGGATAATTACACTTAGCAGCAATTTGTGCATATCTCTGTGTCTCCCAGAGAAACAGCGATGTCTCTCATTACTTACAGAATATTTTAAAATACCCGAAACGTTCATTATCTAAACGTAGATGATGTCGCACATTGGATTATGGGATAAAGATAACAGTGAATGCTCTAATAATGACATCCTTTAGGCCTCACACAGATTAAGGTGGTGATCCTACAAGTTCTTATATGAAGGCTAAAGGTTCAAGCAAGTGCAGGCCCACATCCATTTTTCAGATATTTTGGTACAAGTAATAAAAATTGAATTTTATTATCTCTCTTTTTTAATCTCAAAGTTCAATATTTTCTTCAACATTTTGGAAATAATAGTTCCTTTTGATTCTAACAATAGGGGAGATTCTTGTGCCCTATGATTCAAGTATTTCTACAGACTTTGTGAGAGAATGAAAGAGATCAATTCAGTTACTTAACTCACCATTTGAGATGAAGTATCTCCCCCAGCCTTAAGGTACCAGACAAGAACAGTGAGAGTCTCTCATAGGTTTGGTGCAGTATGCTCTCTTTGGAGAGTATGCTCTCTCCATTTGGAGAGTATGCTCTCTCTGGTGAAGGTCCTAGATGTGAGAACTTGAAATATCACTAAGTGTTTAAGGTGATGTTAAGCCATCTGACCTGCTCCCAAACCACCTGTGTAAGGACAGCATCACCAGAGCAGAAAGAAACAAATAAAAGATTTAAAAAACCTCTAAATATTAACTAAGATTTTCTTTTCATAATTACAAATCACTGTCTAATGATATTGAAAAACTTTCAGATCTGGAAAAATCAGTAACTGTAGATAGAGCTGGTAATTTATATCTAACAAACAGGCTTTATAACTGGGTAATTCTGAGAGTTTTGTTACATTTTTGCTTTTTTTTCTTCCTGTATCCTTTTAACAGACATGATTAGTATTGAACAGTACAACATTACAATGCCTATACATAGTTCTACAACCTTAAATTTAAAAAAATTCTCAAGATAATGGATACTAAATCTCTCTTTTTTTTTTCTCTGTCATGTTTTTATGCAGGTGTCATTGTTGAAATCACTGCACTATCTTTCATCTAGTTATTTCACAACATGTTTATGAGGTAAAAAAAGAACCACGTTACTGATCGAGAAATCAGGATACAGAGAGAAAAGTCCCATCTAGATTAATTAATCCTACTAATAAAATAATAAAAAACTGAGAATCATTGACTTCAGGTTTCCTTCATGATGCATATGAAGAATTGAATTCCTGAGGGAAGAATCTTCAAAAATCAGCTAAGTATACAGCCACCAAGTCTTGAAATAAAATGTAAAATAAAAGGGAAAAGTTCTGCTCAAGAACCTGAGTTGCAAAACCTACTTGCAACCAAGTCACATTCCACCTTTTTCTTCAGATTTACTTGGGAGAAAGAATTCATAGTGTAAACTTCACATTACAAGATTCAGGACACTCATGAAATTAAATTACTATAGGGAATCTTCAGTTGATTCATTACAGCGAATTCCTATGGTCCTTTCATTTTTGAACAACAGAACAAGAATAACAGAGAACTTTGGAAAACGTAATCAAAAAAGTTTCTCAATATTTTCAGGAAAGAAAAATGGATCAGTTGTAAAACAATGATCTCTCTGAAGTACAAACTTAGAATCACAGGATAAAATCACCACAGGTAGATAAAGTGCTAGAATTGTAACATTTTTACAGTAGTTATCCAAAACATCATTATTTATTTAAGGCTTCTTTTTCTTTCTTTCACGTGTCCTGGAAAAAACTTAATTGGGCAATTCACTGGAATCTCATATGAAGATTTGGACCTATGCTTCCAAGTAATTGTACAAGCTTATATTTGATATTGAAATGTTTATCACCTTTTCATTCTTGTGTATGTCAAAGATTGTTTCAAAAGCATTTTTTGCAATTAATTATATATTCTTGAAAGCCAACCTTTGACTAAAAAATATGACATCTATTGATTTGGGGGATTCTGAAAGATTGTGGTTTATTCATAGGATAATATTTTATTTGGAGTCACTGCAATTTGTCTACTGAGTCATCAATTCATCCTTATCTTCACTGAAATTAAATTATTTTTGTTTTCTTTATTGAATAATTTTAAGGTCTCCAGCTTTGTTGATAGTGAGTGCAAAAGATATTTATTTGTAAAGGTATGGACTTATCAATAGGGATATAAACAAGACAAAACGTCTATACATTTGCTCATTTTAGCCTACCAAGATAAAGATGTGAACATAAAGGGAATTTTTCCAGCTTATATTTATCAGGCCTCTCTAGACATAAGAAGAACAATGACAAATTTATACAATTAACTGCACCACCAAAAATAAAATAAAAAAAGCTAACAGACAGAAGTACATTTCTCTGAATAAATGTATATTGCTGTCAAGCTATGAACATGAAAGTGTTTGTAAAACTGTACATTCTACCTGTATGGAGTACAGAAATGCTAGCTCCTTTTTGCTTGTTGTAGATCATAAAGAAAAAATACAAAACAAACAAACAAACCAACAACAACAAAACACACACACCCCAAACCCATGAAGCCTTACCTCAATTTGAATAAGTTTTCCACCTTTAGGCTTAAGTAAACATATAAAATTACAAGGAGACATCTAAATGTCAACATTTAAATTTTGATTTCCTAAACTGGATTTGAATCCTATGCTCGAGATGATTGAACAAGATGAATCCCGTCTATGAGCAATCTCTGTTGTCCCTCATCTCCAGACTTTTCTATACACACAGTGCTAGCTGAATTCCTAAATATTTTCAGAACTCCAAACTCCATTTTCTGGCGTGGATAATTTATAATTATCTAATGAATATCTTGTAACAATTCGGGTGAAAACTACTTGAATATGGCTTGGAAATGGTAGACAATCTGCAGTTCTCTAGTCCAGTTCAGCCAAGTAGAACTCGCAGTTTGGTTCATGGATATTCCCTTAGGAGGGCCAGGTAGGATTTTTGCTCTCCCTACCCTGGGGAAAGTTGTTCCAGAAAACTGGTCACTTTCTGAGCTTTTTGAATATGATGACAGCATTGACAGTTAGAGAACGCGGTGAGTTGGAAGAAGAAGAGGAAAAAGGATGTGCCAGTGTACTTTTCCGTCCTAAGCAAAGCTGTTGCACTTACCAGTTCTCAAAGGGAGCTGTATATTGATCAGCTTTGTTGATATTTGCTCATGCTTGTCCAAGGGCACAAGCTGGGAGCAAAGGGTGACCCCATCATGGGCAAGTGACCTCAGCGATGGGGCACAATCCCGCAGGGTCTAAGCACAGCAGGCAGTACCAGGGTCTGCTAACAGGGTCCGTCAACAGCCCCCAACACAGCATGTGATGCACTAGGGCCAAGGGAGTGAGAAGCAAGAGCAGATAGAGGCAAAGGCAGGGCTGGAAATAAGTACACCTATCACATAGCTCAGGCAGGGACTGGGTGCTTGACCCAGGGCTGTCATGAGCCCCTGGGGCCATGGGAAGGTATGCCCTGGATGAAGCTTATCAAGGACATTAAGGCCTATTGGTGTCCTCAGGGCCCTGATGTCCCTATGAAAAACAGAAGGCATTTTCTATCTGGAAACAATAAGTAGCTTGCCACTGATCCCCAAGGGGGAGGTGGGCAATTTATGCTTCTCTAGTACTTACTAGCAACCGATGTGCCCTCATTTTTTCAATAGCATTAGTTCCTTAGACCTAAGCTTGTTGGATTGGATGACTGGAATGGAAGGACTGTAAGTCACAGATTTTATTTATGGTCTTCTGTATGGATTTGTCTCATATCTAACTGACATAGACTCTGCTTAGCTTGCAGGTTTCTGAAAATCCATTCCTTAGGCACTTGGCTCTTCTTTATATCATATTGGGAGCCAAAACATTTATTGGCTGCTGAATTTTCCAGGAAGTAAGCTGGCAACAGATGAGATGTTGCTTCTCTGGTTTAGTGGAACTATGCCTAAGTACCTTTAAAAATCCTGGCTTTCTATGTGCTGCTCCTCATCCATAAAATGGAGAAAAAAGAAAAAAATCCTAAGTTCATAAGCTATAAGTATGTCTAAGATTGTAAGGTCCTCAGATATTGTGGTATATAGGCCAGATATATAGGTATATATCAAAGAGATGTTTGATAAGGAGGAACTATAGAAGAGTTAGAGATCGGAAACAGCTTTTTAATTGTCAGCCAAGCTGAATACTGAACAACATACAGGTACTTTGAACTGTTCGCAGTTACTCATTCAATCAATCAAGTGAAAAACTGTTGAGTAAACCTGAATGCTGAATTAATGTGAGGAAATAATGATTTGCCCATAGACATTTTGCAAATAGAAAAGATTAATTAAGTAAGGCATTTATTTCAAATTATTTGCTCAGCTGTTGTTGCTAAGAATTCAGTGGTTTTTGCATATGTAACTCAGATACTTCAATAGAGGTCAGGGAAATGTATATTTTAAATTACTATTTTTCTTAAAGCAGATGCAAATTAAGAACACACATTGCACAATGTATAAAATAGCTAGCCTAGATTACTTGCTGTATAAAAGAAAAAGGTACAAGATTGGCATTTTAAACAAGCAAACAAAAAACCTAAACAAATTGATCAGAAGAAAATAAAGACATCTATATAGCTAATATACATTTTTGTGTATGAGAGGTTCTGGTTTACATGTGTTAGGATATTTTCTAAGAGTAAGTTTCAAGAAAACTATACTTTGAAACCCAGTGAGTTCCAAAAAGTTCCGTGTGACTATGACAGAGCACACCCATGTATAAGGACACCTTTGGAGCACAGCAAGGGAGAAAGAAATATGAGACAGACTCACCAGGTTGGTGAAGCATGACAGGGGAACAAATGACACCATGAAGTCCCCTGCTCAGCAGAAAGTCTTGGAGGGCAAGGCAGACTTATGCTGGGCTTCCTACTTAACTGACAGGAAGCTCTAGCAACCAGTGGCACAACAAGAAGGACGCAAGAACAGGAATAAGACATTATCATGGGAACTGGGAAGTAAGGGCATATAAAAAGGTCTTGAAGATGGTGAAGTCAGCATAGCTGACTAGTCCATGGTGATGGACTAGAAAAGATGGTACCTTCCCCTGGCTGATTCAGCTACCTCTAGGGATAGTGATGTCCTCAACCTAAATGGACTTCCTGGGACTTCCTCAGGTTTCCCAACCCTGCGGGGAGTCTCAGAAAAGACTTCTCTGTGCAAGATTCTGTGAATGTCTTCTATAAGGTGCCTATGGGTGTGGAGGAAGAAGTAGTTATCAAAAAAAAAAAAAAAACAAACTGGAGAACAGGAAAGTATATGCTGAGGGGTAACGTGTGAAAATGTCCCAAACTCTAGCCCTGCTGAAGCCACAAGAACAGATACATGCAGAACACTAAAAGTTGGCTGAACCTGTCCAAGGCCACCAGCACACACAAGCATGAACAGTGGAAGTATACCTTGGAGCATCTCCAAAACAGCAGTGGCTTCTCTATGCAGTCAAAGATTATAGGATTATATGTACACATTTACTAATCAAAAGACCCCTTGAGGGACTTTCCAAACACCTGCCAAGAAGCCACTTGTGCTTCAGTATGACCCTCTGTTCCTGAATAAACAGCTGGGGTTTGTGTCCCAGCTGTGCCCAGAGAGGCTGTGGAAGGCCCTGGGTAATTTGATCTAACTCAGAAACAGGCTTTGAGCAGAGTTTGGACTAGCTGAGATCTAGTCGGTTCCAATCAAAATAGTACAGTGATGCTATTAATATTCTGAATTAAGCTTTTACTGACAGATTATAATTTTCCCAATTTATAGTAGAAAATTCTTTGGTTTTAGCATTTACATGCTGCTTACAAACATCTAAGTGCTGGGGCCCCAGTGATCTCTGGCACGCATGTATATAAAGCCATTCTTAAAATAAAGACTGATTATTTTGGATCTTGGAAGGTGAAGGGATGGATGAAGAAGCAAAACCCATTACTCCCAGTTTGAAAGAACAGAGACTGTTTTACACACATAAATCCTTTTACTCATATTCCAGTATTCATGTGTAGGTTATGCTGCCCAGTTCCTTTATCTCTAAAGACAGGATGCAGATACTAGATATTATGAAGAGCTTTATATTGGGCTTTTGCACAAAAGATATATTTAATTTTCACAACAAAGTATGCATGAGAGCTGTAAAATATTGGTGACTTTATTCCCTAGTTAGAAGGAAATTGTACCAATCCATTCACTGATGAAGTCAGCTGGAGACCTTTGGTAGCTATTAAAATGCCAGCGATGACACTGTAATAAAAGATGTACTTCTGTTTTTATGCTGCTTGATGTTTTTTTCACCTAAGAATGTCAGTGAAAATAGAAGATGCTGTAGGCCAATGGAGTGTTTTGTAACTAAATAAAAATAACAAATCAAGTGAACTGTGAAAGACTTAGGTAAGTTAAGAGAAGCAGTATATTAGAAGACTATTCCATGCTAATCAATAAGGTAATTTAATTAAACCATAAACTTTCTCATAATAGACAAAAGGAATTAGAAAGCAGCTCAAAAAGTAAAAGCTTCATCAGTGAATACAAAACCTGACATAGAACTAGGGGGAAGAGTATATTAAAGTGCCTAGTTAGGGTTTGAAAAATATGGCAAAGTTCCATGTCTGCTATATTGGTCCTAACCATAACTTTTTAATTTCTGGGAAAATCACTTTTAATGTGACTTTGCATTCATTTGTTTCATTAGAAATTGTGAATTTTCAAATGGAAAGAGTATATGGACTTAGTATCAGTATCAAGGTTCATATTAAAGTCTTTAATTCCTTTTTCAGTGTTAGTTAAATATTTTCTGATTGTAACAAATTTATATATCAGGGACACACTTTTGTTAAAATCAACTTTATGATTACATATTTGGTAAAATTCTGAGATTGAGGACCTTAAAGAATATTAACATTTTGTTCCATTAAAGTAACCAAGAAAATGAAAAAAAAAAAAAAAAGAATAAATTTCTTTAAAGAAAAATCCCCATATTTGTCTGATTTATTCAGAATACATAATTTGATCAGTTATGTTTCATTTTAGGAGCTCAGCCTGAAGGATGTAGGATAAATCTCGTTTGCAACCTTGTTACAGTTTGCTATAATGTCCTCTCATAATTCAGAAAAAACAATATTTTTAGTGGTGTGTAATATTTTAGAAAACAACAAACCATCTTTTTATGGTGATACTTTATAAAGCATGGAATTGTATTCTTTGGAATTTGCAAGTCTGTTAGAAGCTTATCAAGAATAATGATATATTCCTATCTGGGTATCAAGTTCTACACACATTTGATTTGCACTGGGTGTCATCTCCACTTTCTTGTATGATGTATACATATTTGAACAGTATTCAAAGACAACTAATATGATTAGAGACAAGCAGAATTGGTTATCTCTGAACTGAAGACCAACAGCCCTGAAATCCTGCAAATCAGTAGGTAACAACAGCATAGAAATACATTCTATATTCTCCAACATCATTCCTTGCATTCTGTGCATCTAGAGGAGTTGAGAAGGCAAAGAAGAGAGATTGAAGAAGGGGAAGGCTGTGAAGGATGGCCAGGCTGAAATTCCTCTGGAAAGGTGTAAGTAAGTGTTGTCTGAACACACATGGTTTCAAGGAACGCACGAGTAGTGTGCTGTTTTAAACTAGTTAAAAAAAAAAAGCAGATTTTTGCAGTTTTTTTTTTTTTTTTAATTAAAACTTGTTTTAATTAAAGCATACAAAGTTTCAATACAGTTTAGGATGAAATAAACTGTCACTGTCACTAAAGAAGTATCCCTCATTCTCTCAGTTGCTTGGCTCTAGCTTCTGTCACCTTCTAACTGCCAACACAGAGGTTCATGTAGCTGCATGATGAACCGATCTGGTTAAAAATATTTTTGTCCAGCTTCCTGAACAGTTCCCCAGGGATCACTTCTCTCAGCAGCAGATTAAATTCAGGAAATGAAAGGTGCATATCCATAATCATTGCAACAAATCTAAATTGAGACTGCTGTGATCTCAGTTGCCTTTTCCATCCCCAGCTGTGCACTCTACTGCAGTGCACTGGCACTATGTCTTCTGTAATCATGTACTGAAACATTACGGGGAGCTGAATGGATGAAAATTCACCTGGCAAAAGAAGAAATTAAAAAAAAAGAAAAAAGATGTTAGTCCTTAGCTGGATCATCTCCCTGAAGCAGTTGACGATGTGACTACTCAAGCCCTCAGATAGTAAAAGTTAGGGAGAAGGGATAAGTAAACAATAAGTAGTGGGAAAAAATTAGGACCATGACGGGCTAGAGAGGATTACATTGCTGAAGCAGCATGCAGAGATATTATTTTTAGTTCTGTGGATAAAAGAAAGGTAGCGTTTAGATAAAAACACTACAGTATAAATATGTCAGAATTTTTCTTTCTCTTCTGTGACATCTCTGCCTAAAACTGAAAACTGTAGGTGAGATGCTGGGCATCAGCTGATACACAGGTATCAACTGATATATTGAAAGGGTGGCATAAGGCTCTGTGTTGAATCAGAGCACCATGATGCCCCCTTGGTTTACACTAGCAGCAAAATTCCCCACCACCAAGGAGTTAGATTATCAATTCAATTTCGATGTTGTTATTTTTTAACTAAGGCCCTTATACAAACCAAAACATCTTAAATCTTCGTTTCACTGAACTATAAAAAGGAAGAGTATTTGAACTCTCTTCTCTTCCCTTGCAAGGTAGAAAACTTCTAGCAAAACAACACACTGGACATTTATGTTTTCTTAGAGCAATGCCAGTTTTTCCCAGCTTCAGGCACGAGAAGAGAGAGGAAAATACCTGCTCACTTTTAGTTTTGGATCACCTCTTCACCTTAATGAACTCACCAGCAGATGCTTACAGCAGCTTTGGGGCTAGTTTGCACTGGCTGTGGGAACAGCATGACTAAAACCTGTCCCTCCATCTTCTAATAAAACTAAAGCTCCCTGATCATTTCTCTGTTGCAGTGGCTGCATCAAGTCACAGACCAAAAAGAAAATGTACTGTAGAAAAAGGACAGACACAGAAATATTGCCTGTATTCAGTGCATTTCTACGACCCATTATCTGCTTAATTATCAATTAGTTTCTGCTCACGCCAGTGACTATGTCAGCTACCTAGAGTGGTAGGAGAAGTGAGCATCCCAAAATGATGTTAAATAGGCAAGCTAAACTGTAATGCTGCATTAAATATTACCTATTTAGACAAGAATATGTCTGCATTTGATCTCACTGAAGTCCCCAAACTCCCACTTCACAGAGGTTTACCCAGGCTCTAAATCAAGGAAGCTGAGGACACTTTACTTTCTAACAATCTGTTCCTTCAAGTTTAAAACAGCTGAACATGATCTTGCTAGCTCCCAGTGTGGTGCTGTGGCTGAAAGGGCTAATGTGATTCTTGGCTGCATAATCAGGGGAATACTCAGCTGGAGTAGGGAGGTTATATTACTGACATAACAGCATAAATGTTTATGTTTACTCTGGGGCTTGCGGTATAAACTGTAGTACACACATCCCCTAGAGAGGCAGCTATTCTCCATGACTGCAATGTTTAAAAGAATGGTAAGAAAAGGAGACTGTTTACCACAGTAGGAAGAAAACAACTCACATGGATTTAGGTGCCAAACAATAGATGCTAGAATCTGAAAATACTGACTTCTGCAACGTTTTTGTTAGCCTCATGTCACACATACAAGCTTTTCCTACAGCAGTATGAATAATGGATGAGGAACAAAGAGTATGCGTACAGTAAGAAATGTATATTTCTCTACTGTATCTGGACTTACTGTTCTCTTTAGCCTTCCTAAAAAAGGTTTTACACACAACAGTTAGCTTAAAAATGCTTAGCAAATATCTAATTACACAGAAAGGAGAAGGAGACGGAACACTGATATATTTAGACACAAATGCGTGTAAAGAAATACAGAATATGCAGAGTCCACATGTCTATTTCAAGGTTCTCTTCATGTCCACTTCCCTTTACCCTGTTGGGAAGAAGCACTACCTTCTTCTGATCGTGGTAACAATGCCAAACTTTTACATCAGCTTTTCATCATCAGATTGTATTTACAGATGGAAAAAAAAAAAACAAGCCACAGTGAGGGAACCACTTGTTGCACGCCATTCATCAGGGCAAAGAATGATGACGGCAATGCTCAGAAATCCCAATCTTGTTTTCCCAGTCTAATACTTACCCAATAGACCATGCTGTTTTTGTGAGATCACAAGTGCATTTTGTCTTTGAAGCATGTTATCCATTGCCTTTGAAGGAGTTTCTTTTTATAAAATACAAATCAAATACATCTAAAATCAATCAAACACAGCAAGGCTTTGAACCAGATCCCAAGAGGTCCTGATAACATACTTCGCATTTAAAAATGTGCTGATAACATACTCTACATTTACAGATGCCGCTGATCTCAATGGGAGTTAAGGATGCTCAGGATCTCACTTAAGATTTGAATCCAAAGAACAAAATTCAAATAAAAATGAAATAAAATTACACATAGGGCACCAAGGTGAAAGGTGGAAATACACTGTGAGCTTATTTTACCCCTTATATTGAAAATAGCAGCTGGCCACAGGCACAGTCTGCGTGCCTCATCTTTTAACTGTAAAGAGGCAAAATTGGGCCCTCAGGCTTCCTATTCTTATAAGTTAAAGATGCTAATGATGTGTCTGCCTACCAATGTGACAAAAAGTGCCACTGCTGAGACCCTTTCTTTGAAGCAAAGTATAATTCTAAAACTTTCATTTTGTCATTGAAAATTTCTGCTAAAGCTCTGACATCTTTTCTGACCTCACATAAAGTGCTATAATGTAATCTTAATGGGAGCACCAGAAGTTCAAAATCCACTAAACCTGATGAAAGAGTTAATACAATAATGACTTTTATAATTAAATAGAACTTCAGCACAGTACCTCAAAACCCAAACATGGCATTTATACCCCCCCTTTATAAATCAGCCACTGCATAATTGGTCTATTCAGTAATTTTTAAAATGGGCATCCGAACACTCTTCAGTAGATACTGGAAGATCCCAAGGTGCTTTGCTGAAATTTTGAATGCCTTTAACTTGAACTACAATAAGCAGAGATGATTGCCAAATTGAAAACTTTGTTTACAGTTACCACACTGAACAGCTTTTAGAAAAAGAACATTTCTGAAGAAGGATTGTAAATTAGATGATAGCAGGGTTCTGAACGTACAATTCAATGTCAAGATGTTACATCAGCCAAAGCAATTTGAACAGATATTCATCTTTTTTTTTTTCAAACATGTACCATTTATATCTGGGAAACAAGGTTATTGGCTTAATGAAATACTCATTGCAATATAAAATATGGTATTGAATCATCTGATGATGATGGCATTCACCTTACATTATAAAAGGTTTTAAAAGATGAAGAATAAAATTTGCACTGAAAGATGACAGTAAGAGACGTGAAACCACCAATTTTCTATCCCACATTTGGGCAATTTAAAAATGGAAATAATAGCCTCATTAACTGTCAGTCTTCAGAGGCATGAAATTCTTGTTAAAGATCTGTATCCCCCGTGCAAGTTATCAAGAATACAAGCCACCAGGAATTACGATTCTGCCTAATTTAAAATCTTTGTGTCAAAAGAAGAAATGAAATATTGGATATGACAGAGGTGAATGAAGCTGTCGTTCTTTTAATTTAACTCGCCGTAACAGTCTTTCTCACCCTGTGTTGCTATGCCTCTACATTTTTCTTATCCAACAGCACCACCAAGTGCCACTGAAGATTTCAGTGTTGGTTTTTTTTCCCCACTCACCAAAATCTTTTTTTTTTTTAATAATTAAGATAGAAGTAAAATGGTGAAAATATTAAATATTATTAAGGATGCTAATAAACCCAATACCAGTGGATCTGTGGTTCCTAGAGCTTCAGTCAACAGCCTTTGGAAGAGTTTCCTGATATTAAGATACAAAGATGTCTTTTGTATATGAATAAACAAAAAATAACTACCTACATTAAAATCAGTGTATTTATATATTTATATTTATAGATTTAAACTGTTATTTAGTGTCACAGCAATAAGGACATGCTCCACCTCATCCTGTCTCCCATTCAGTTGCCTACTTTATGGCTAGTCTGTACTGCAAGCTGTTTCTGGGAGCATAACTAAAGGCATACTAAGCCATTCAGTGCACTTGGTCTCATGGGCTTCAAACATGCTCCAGAGGACTCTTTCTTGTTGTCTTCATGCTAATGCTGGCCAGCTCATTTCAGTGTGCGAGTTGCTTTACAGCCATAGGGTGACCCACAATGGACATTGCAGACAGTGAGAAAGGCATTGGGTCTTTTGAGCTGCTAGTTGTGCAGCTTAACCTGTTTTCATCATCAAAGCACAATCTTCCACTGCTATAACCCACACAAATTCTGCTGTAAAAGAAATGTTTAATCTCTAATTGATGCTTTAAAAGAGCATTTGCAATTGCTTTGGTAATGGCTTCTAAGATGAGGGATGAGGCACATGTGCCCTGTGGAAGATAAGATCTCTGTAACATTTCTCATTGACAAATTATCAGTAACATCTCATCTGAATGCAGCATTTTGGACCTCCACTCTGAGGTACATCATTCTATCCATCCTCTGTGCAGGGAGCCTAAGTAAGTTCTGAGTTTTCAGTGTATTAGCCAAGAGCCAAACCCTTTTACTGGCTTTTGCATGCTCTCTCTCCAGCCTAATGAATAATTTACCTAGACTATGCACAGTGGAAAAGATTGAGCAGGGTGGACTGGAATTACCACATTGCACAACATGCCCTAATTTAGTGCATTCGCATGGGAAGTGCAGGTTAGAATCCCCAGAAGCAAAGACAGGAATTGAGTCTTGGTTTCCTATATCCTGAATGAATTATTTAATCACTGAGCAATCAAAGAGGAACAGGGCTGAGGTTTGTGCTAGCTCAAATCTAGTAGACATTTTGTGAGAGTATCTATCAAACGAGACTTGGAAACAGAGATGATTTGTGGATATGTCAGGTACAAAAAAGGAACTAAGAGTCTCTGAGTACTTCCAAGACAGAGACTGTGCATGCTTGTTAGAACTTTCTTCAGAAATTATATACGAACAAAGAGTGTTAGGAGCAATGTAGCAGTTCAGACTGAATTTTGGACTTGGACATCTAAAATGTCAGCCAAGGAAGAATAAGGCCACCAAATAATTTTATGAGTCTTAATATTCTTTTATACACATCAGAAGTATTAGATCAGAATTAGTATTTGGGGATGCTTTTGATGCTGTGAATTGGGTTTCCCCTAGTTCTGGGAAGTTCAGAAATTTCTCGTTTTCCTCCTCTGCTTTTACTCCATTAAAAAGATAGTTCAGTGCAATTGAATTTGATTTTATCTTTTCAGACTTCTTCTTCATAGAATTTTATTAAAAGAAATGGTAAATGTCCAATGAAAATACAAAATAGAAATGTTCTTGTTTAGTTGTTCTTAATAAATAGATCTCTTAAACTGTGTGGCTCGAGTTAACATGCTTTGGGCCAGGAACTCTGTGGAACTTGCCAACTGTGTCGCCACAATTCTTATTTAACAACTTCATTAGAGCACTTAGGAGGGAACAAACGTTATGGTAATACTATTCGCAGACTGCACTTTTTCAGGGGATGTTTTAAACCCTATCAAGGACATAAATATAACAAAAGTCAAGCTAGGAAAGTTGAATAAATGGATATAAAAATCAAAATGAGATTTTGAAAGAGAAAAAAGTAAGCTATGACATCTAAGGAAAAATGAAACTCCTTTGCACTCAACAGGAGGGATAAAACATGAAAGATAAATAGATCAAGAAGTGATGGTAGATAAAAAGTTGCATATTAATTTATAATGCAACATGATGAAAAGCAAGTGTAGTGTAATTTATAATAGTATATAAAAGAAACATTGAGTTACAAAACCCAGAAATGACAATTCTGTGTTATTTCATTTGGGAGACTATGTCTGAGTCTAGCGTAAACCAATACTATTGAAAAAACACTAGAATAAAATGTTGAAAAAACAATAAATGTGTGACTCATTTTTCACGATAATCTATAGTGCAGAGAAATCTGCATTGTATTAATAAATAGCAGTTCTTGTACATAGTTGCACGGGCTCTTAGAGCCAAGTGGCACTGTCTGCTCACATCCATTCTGCCTGGAATCAGCTATGGTCTCCCAGAAGGGGCTCGACATAGTTCATGGAAAAGCAGTAGCTACAGTAGTCATTGTGGATGTGATTTCCTGCTTAGTGATATGGACACATTGTAGGGTGTGCCACTTGCTTGCAGAGAATAAGAAAGAGGCCCTAGTATCTTATGAATAGACATAGCATTATATGACCAAAGTCTTCTGCTCTTTCTTATATACCATTACAGATATACCTTAGCTAAATCTACATTGTTAAGTGAATTGGACCCAAGGAGTGATTCCTAGCCCTAGGAGAAGTGATGAGAAGTAGCTTGCAATGACACTGTTCAAGGCTTTCTGTAGAGGGGAAAGAGATTTTCCGTTCCACAGAAAATTAGATACTATCTACTATGTATGGATTCTACAGCTCTACATCTTCTAGCCTAATCCACCACTTCTGTGACACTAAGATGTAATAATTATTTTCTATGTGGGTTTATTTTTTTGTTTTTTTTTTTTTTCTTTAGCCCCCCACCAGTGTAATGTGTCCAAAACATTGCAATAGTAATGCTGCATCCCACCAAGGTATTTTTTTAATAGCATGAATGTCTGGTATGTATTACATACCCTGTGGTGTGGTATAGGGACCTGTAAGTGTGCCAAACCTGCTGGGAGAGTTTTGGAGCACTGCATAAGGTATGGGTCAAACCAAATGTTTGTGTTATCTTGTTTACATTGTTTTTTGTAACTAGTCCCTAGATTCAGAGATGGACCTATGTTTTATTTAAGAACACTCTAATTTTGTGAATCCAAGAGACACCTCAGGAGTGAAATAAAATGTTCATTGTTTAGGCAATCACAAGAGCAGGTCCTGGTCCAATAGAGTAGAGCTAAACAGGTTGGATCGATGGGCTGAGGCCAACTGTATGAGGTTCAACAAGGCCAAGTGCCGGGTCCTGCACTTTGGCCACAACAACCCCAGGCAACGCTACAGGCTTGGGGAAGAGTGGCTGGAAAGGTGCCCAGAGGAAAAGGACCTGGGGGTGCTGGTTTATAGCCGGCTGAACATGATCCGGCAGTGTGCCCAGGTGGCCAAGAAGGCCAATGGCATCCTGGCCTGTATCAGAAATAGTGTAGCCAGCAGGAGTAGGGAGATGATCGTGCCCCTGTAATCGGCACTGGTGAGGCCACACCTCAAATACTGTGTTCAGTTTTGGGCTCCTCACTACAAGAAGGACATGGAGGTGCTGGAGCGTGTCCAGAGAAGGGCAATGAAGCTGGTGAAGGGCCTGGAGCACAAGCCTTATGAGGAGCGGCTGAGGGAACTGGGGTTGTTTAGTCTGGAGAAGAGGAGGCTGAGGGGAGACCTCATCGCGCTCTACAGCTACCTGAAAGGAGGTTGTAGCGAGGTGGGTGTTGGTCTCTTCTCCCGAGTAACTAGCAATAGGACGAGAGGAAATGGCCTCAAGTTGTGCCAAGGGAGGTTTAGATTGAACATTAGGAGAAATTTCTTTCCTGAAAGAGTGGTCAGGCCTTTGAACAGGCTGCCCAGGGAAATGGTTGAGTCACCATCCCTGGAAGTATTTAAAAGACATGTAGACGAGGCGCTTAGGGACATGGTTTAGTGGGCATGGTAGTGTTGGGTTGACGGTTGGACTCGATGATCTTAGAGGTCTTTTCCAACCTTAACAATTCTATGATTCTATGTTTCTATGATTCTAAATTATTCAGCAACATAGCGATATCTACTTTGAAAATACAATCAGCTGTGATAAGAATAAAATCAAACCTACTGTTAGGAAGATATACAGTACAGTTTTTAAAGAAGTAAATAATATCTATACCTTGACAAACACAATAAAACTGTAACTCTGTAAGAGCATCTCTGTAAATAGGATCAAGTGACACAGAAGAGTTATCCTCAAATTCTGGGCTATACAACCTGTGCTCTGTGTCTCCTAAAAGCACAGTAGAGATTATCCCCAGTAAGTTATGAAAATGAAGATGACTTCTTAGATAAATTTCAAAAAGTCAAAGTGCAAAAACACAGGTAAATTATCTGGAATGGTAAAAGAAGGTGTGACTCAGAATGATAGTCTTGTATTTTGAAAGAGAAAATATAGATCAAATATCTCTGTTCTGTGAAACAAATAAACAGAAAAGTCTGTTGCTGGAGAGTTTCAACAGTGAATTGCATAAGCAACTGGGAAAGAAAGTTGAACTTTTTTTTTTTTTTTTTGAGCCCCTTAATATTACCCCTGCAAGTGATGACCTTCTGACTTTGGTCAAAAATTGTTGCAGTTCATGCCATTAAAAGTGAGCAGTCTGTTTAGGAACAATTTTGCTTTTTAGTAAAAATGGCTTGCTCATTAAAAATATTAAAATATATTTGAAATTAAACCCATTGTTTTAATGAAAATGTTATTTAAAAGTCAGTATAGGTCTATTCTCTACATGTCATTATCCTTTTCAGAATACACACTCATATATTTTCAGGCTATTTCAGATAATGAGATCTATTAGACTACTAATGCCAAAAGATGATATTAAAATTTATGTTTTCAAAATATTCCACAAAAAATAGCTAGAATTTTCAGTCATCTCAACTAAATAAAAAGCTAATTAATAAACTGTACTGGGGGAAAAAAAAAAAAAAATAAACAAACAAAAAAAAAACCTTGTGGGTGATTTTTTCTTTAGTTTAGGAAAGAAGATAACAACCTACAGTAATATGTTTTGATATACAGATTGTTGCCAGATCTTTAAGAATAGCATTAAGCAAATGAATCAAACCCAAACTTCACTTATGCAGTCTGTCATTCTTCAAATCAGAACAACTAGACATATCCATTAATTATTCTTCCTTGTATTAATATGTTAAACAATGTTGCATTAGAAATCTTACATTTGTGAAGGCTGCTTTTTACTAACAGCCAAGAAAAAATGTGGAATAAAAGCTGAAAATTTCTTTTGGATACAATAATTTCTGTGTTGTGCTTTTTTAAAACCACTTTACAGAAGTCCTGTTTCTAGAGACAAAAGTGCTTTCCTTTTTCTCTATTATAACTTAAATGCAATTAATTAACAGGATATTTTTGTGTTATTAGGCACTGTGTTAACTCACTTGCCTTATATTGATATTTAATAGGGAGTTCTACTTCTGAATGTCACAGCCTTTTCTTCCTTAATATAAACAATATGCAAGTGCAATATTTTCTTTCAAGCTTTGCACTCATTATAAATATTGTAATTACACGATAGAGAAAAAAGTTATAAAATTTATCATGAAAGACCCAAAAGTAATTTGTTTTGAAAGGTGCTCAAAAGAATCATAAGTGTGGTGTCAAACAGATAAAAAGGCCCTGCTGCATTCCTTTTTGCAAAGTAGCTTTTAAATTACTTTTCATTATTTGCAACAGCTGGAAAACATTTCCTCTACCATTTTTCCTTTTCATTCTATTATTTCAATTCCCTTTTCTCTCCCACTGCTCCTGTAAATTGAATTGAAAATAAAAAGGCTGGTTTTTTTAATTTCACAGTAACAAATTCCATGTATACAATACTTTGTCCTACCAAACCACATTGAAGACAACCGCCTTAAGAATTGTTTCATACATGAAGGTGGTGCCACAAAACCAGTCTCCTATTATTTTCTTTAGGATAATAAGTACAAAATGAAGGCATATTTTCTTACACGAACAGTCATCATTTAGATAAGTTTACAGAGTGTATCTTTTTCAAGGTTCGGCAAGGTATGTCGTAACGCCAGCCTAAAAACTGTGACCTTTTATAATCACATCCCACAAAAAAGGATTTTAAATACGTATGCATAACAGGGGGATTAAAAACACAGCAAAGTGTTTTGGGATCAAAGAGAAACAATTCAGAAGAGAAGAAAAGCAAATCCATACTCTTAAATTCAAATCACAGAATTTGAGACAATGGGACTTGTCCATCTAGTGGTTCATCCAGCTGTCTCTGTTCATAGTTAATTGGTAGTTAATAGTTAATATATGACATATTCCATAGTTAGAATATCTCCTGGGTATCGATACCTAATGGTTATGTATCTGAATCAGAGCTACTTCTTTTTGTAATTGATGAAGGGTCATTGGTGTTTGGACGTCTAGGTATGGGTGGCATGAATTGTGTTCTGGGGATGTTGTTTGCTCTGTTAAGTATACAGAACAACCAAATAGGATGGTCCAGAACTCTGCCTCTGCCACAAACATTTTTCTCTTGGGCAAAAACCTTTACCATCCTTTACCTTCTATTCTCAGTCTTTAGCTTCCTGCTATCTTCAGTGTGTGGCTAACTGCACTCTAGAAATGAACTAGAGCATGTTCTGCAATTTTCAAAATACAGACTCCAAAACTGAGACTGTCTATTTTAAATGCTAAAAAGCATCGAACTTTATTCTGAGCTCTTATGTGCCAGGATGTTCTCCATGGTAACAGGAAACTGTAGTCCCATTAAAGGATGTCTTAATAGTGTAGTAGTAACAGTGTAATGCCTTAATAGTGTAGTATGGTGGGAGTTATCAATACGAAATTGAACAAAGTGGTTTTTGTCTTAGTTTGAACCATCTCTGGACAACCACTGAATTTTAAGTGGTTTGCAACAACAGACATGAAGCAGCCACTTTTACTTAAGAATGAGTCAGGCTCATCCAGATTTTTTCGAGTCTTCAGTCAGGCTTCAGAAATTGCTCTGATTTTGGCATCAGGTTGATAATTAAACCCAAACTGTAATGCTTGGTAGGCAGTTGGAATGCAAGCTACAAGGCACCAAACTTTTATGAATTGCATGAACCAGCTCAGTGGGAAAGTGTTCTGACTACAGAAAACACTGAGTTCATACAGGGTGTATTTAGAGGTTTAACACATCTATTAACAAAATCACTCCATAATTAATATTGTCTCTATTAATTAACAAAAGCACTGACAGACTAGCGATGTGACACCCACCCTTAAAACAAGCAGACAAGAGTTGTTAGAAAAAAACTGTGTGGGTTGCTGCCAGCATGAAGAGGAGCCATGGGAATGCAGCTGCAAATCCTTACAGAGCAGCTATGAAGGCAATGAAAAATCACTGCTGAGGCAAGGGATAAGAGAAAGAGGTTTGTAACCCTGCCATAAAAGAGAAAGAAAAAGGTACAGAGATAAGAGAGAAAGAAATCAAAAGACAGAACGTAATATCAAGAGAAGAGAAATGGAAGGAAGGCAGTAAATCAACACAACCTTAGGAAAACTATATTACTTTTAATTGATTCAAATTATTTCATTCATTATGTTTCAATTGAAAGAAAATGGAAGAGCTGGGGAAGAGCTACCAGGCTGACAGTAGTAGGGAGAAACAACAAAACATTGTCCTGATAAGAACAGAAGAAACAAAAACATTCTTGGTAATTTTAACTGTTGGTGCTCATGGGGGGGAGGAATGGTCATGGCTTCAGACTGTGATACCAGCATTGCTTATTGCTATGGAAATGGGTAAGACACTATTATTTCAAAACAACCACTTGGCTGCAGGATCAAACACATGAAAGATTAACAATTATGAAGGGAAGAATCTCTTTTTTAAATTAAAATACCTTTACCTTTGCTTTTTACTTTAAAAATAAATAACCAAAATATTTTGAAAAGGTATAGTGGTTAAGGAATGACTCAGAGTGAGTCTAAGATACAAATAGTCAACATATATGACACAAACTACAACTGTGAAAGAAATTCTCCTTCCTGTTTTATTTTAGCGAAATTTCACTGAAATCAGTGAAATCTAAAAATTATAGTATCCTACTAAGGAATAAAATTCTAACAAGCAGGTCCAACTGTTTGCATCTTCTTTGCTTTTGCCAAAGTGGTACAAAAGCTAATTTTTCATCCACAAGCAGAAAATCGCTGGAGAAGCAAGACCTAGGATTAGGTCCAAAATGGGATTCAGGCACCTGACTCCCATGTCAGAAATCAAACTCTGAATTACATATCCAACATCCCTATGTAAAGCACAGTGAAAGCTACAGGTCTCAGATTTGGATCTTAAAATTGGTATGCTGAGTGTCGAGTGGTCTAGGCTACCCATTAAGAAATGCTGAGTACATGTTACTTTCTAAGTTTCTCCTTACTTCAGTCCTCAAGGTCCCTCTGCATCTTGTAATTTATACTTTCAGGTCATTATATGTAGTCATTTCAAAGTCAGAGGAGAGAGCACAACATATTTCTTTCCAAATTCAGGGACAATGGTAGTCAAGCTGCTTCCTTTTCCTTCTTCCTTTTTATGATAGTCTAGGTTAGTCTTTTCAGCAACCATATAGAGAAAAAGACATGTAGTACCAATTTCTTTTTCACATCAAGAGATTCAAACTTAGATATAAGAACACTCAGAAGATTGCCCTGCTATGCAGAGAAGATAAAAACTGGCATTCTTACTCCTTTTACAAAAAGTCCTTTATATCCATAATTAAAATGAATTAACCCAGAGAGATAACAAGACTGAAATTCACTTCTCTCTAATTTAAGGCATTTACTTATAAGCTAGGAGTTACTCAAGATTATGTACCTAGTGTGTCAATTGAGATGCCTCATATAACTCATCAAGACTGCAGCTGCCACTTCAAAAAGAAGTGGTTCTCTTGTAGGTCCTGTGTCATATTTCCAATTGTGTATGGATGCTCAAATACACATTTCAAACAACATCTGACAACAGCAATTCAGAGTATTTCTGTGTTCTACAGGGAGTCATTTCTAGCTGCAACTAGACCATCATACCAAGTACAAGCATATCTCAAAAATCCTATTCATCTATCTGAGATCCACAGCCTGTAAATATCTTCTGGGAACAAGGGTAGAATTCATCATACCCAAATGTAGCTCTCCAAAAATTAAGCCTAATCTAAGAGAGCCCTCGGGCTTCCCTCTACATTTGGTTATGCTCTGTGGTAGGTAGGAACTACTGCCTTCTGAACTGGCTTGTCTCCATGAACTATAAAGTTAGTAATACAACTATGCATTTAAACCAAGATAGATGAAGTTAAAAGAAGTGAATCCCACCCTGAATGTCAATCACTACTTTAAATGCTAGAAATAGATTTGTTTTTTTCCCATTTAAAATAGAACCAGGAGTTGCAACTCTGCACCCTGCAGCAGGAAAGCTTAATTCTTGTGTCTAATATCCATAGTCGGATATGGAGCAAATGGAAGAGGGAATCTGAAGCTCCTGCAGATTATCCTCCGTGCAGGAAGTAATACTAAATTCACAAGACTAAAAAGAAAACTAGCAACGAAAATACAAAAAGAACATGATTGTAGTAAAGTTCCTATGAGGGAAAGATGAATTCACTATACAACAGCAAACTGTTTTGTAGAATCAGAGCCTCTTGAATTTAATTTCTTAAATAATATTTCTTTGCTTTAATTTTTCTCTGAGACCAATGTGACGCTGGATAGTACTGCAAGCTGAATCTTGTTTTACATAAAGAACACATTAAATGGATATTGTTAGTTGCAAATGATTATTCCTTTCCAGAGTAAGTCAGATTCTCTAGTTGCCTACAGCACATAGTTATCACAGCTTGCTTAAAAGAAAAGAAAAAATAAATCACTTTTGTATGTTCCTGTGTCAGGCTTATAACTTTCTTCTAAAGTTAAATGGTATTCTCCAATAATAACAAAAAGAATTTGACATGAACAGCTGGAAAATTCATTTTGGGAATATCAGCAGATAGTTTTTGATATATATTTCTGCTACTTTAACCTTTCACAAAACAAGTTTACATTTTCAATGCACATCAAAGCTGTCCTTGGAGTGCACAGATGGTTCTGTAAACCGTATGGCACCAAAACCTCTTCACTCTATGTAGTTGACATGGAAACTACTAGTCATCATCGAAAAAATGAAAAGTATTGTGGGTAAATTGTCTGTTCCTAATGTTCCGTTAAGAACATTTTATTTACATCCGAGGAGCATGTTTAACAAAAATTAGATAACATTTTACAATATATCATTAGACCAGTTTGTCCACAGGGTTAAAAACAAATTAAAGTACTTCAGCTGGTGTTGCATTGCACTGAACAGGAGAAACTGACCTGGCATTCGCAACTGTATAAACAGTGTTCAGCATCTGGGAGGCAATGATTTTTCTCATGCATTTAGCTTGCTTTTCACTATACATCATGATTATGATATTCCAGAGATTTGAGGTCAGATTTCTAATTTGAGGTCGATTTTCAAATTCAGACTTAAAAGCTTTAATGAAATATCAAATTCTGTTTTGGTTTACTTAAAGAGAAACAAAAAACAGTTTGTGTTTATCCATACCAATAATTTCCAACAATGAGGATATATATTCAGATGCTAAATTCATCAGAATATAAACCAAATGATGGATATAGGATCTTACTTTTAAATATGCCCTCTGCAAAACATTGCTCTTACATTCTGACTTCAGTGCATGAAAAATGAACTTCAAGAACATCTGAAATAGTGTAGTTTACTGGTATTTAGCATTATGGGTTTTAGGTTTTAGGTTTGTGTATCATTTGCTCTTAGATTTGTCATATAAATCAGAATTCTCAAGCTCAGAATAATTATTTTTGATAACTGATTTAGATAATTAGTCTGTGCTGCTTTGCTTAGTAGTAGTCATGCTATATGTACCTGCTATAACAGTCAGTGCTTAAATTATATTCAAGATGAACCACAAGGTAAATGATTCCTTTATTTTAGAAAGGGAAAAGCAAAAAGAAATTATTACATGTGCACAGTAGCTATATTTCAGGATTTTTTTTTTTTAATAATCCATTGCTACTGTCTTGTCTATAACTTTTCCAAAATTTATCTATTTGGAGTTAACTCTTATGGATTAGAATGAGGAAGCTCTTGGTGTATATCAAGATTGGTGGAAATAGTTTTGGCCACATTAAAAAAAAAAATAAAATCTATCAACTTTCACTGGAAAAATCTACTTGTCATGAGCTGCTGAACAGCTTTGAAATATGGTATAGTCCTTTAATTGTCCTAGATATGTATCAGTATAGTCATCTATACACTACAAAATCATTAAGCTTTAAAAGAAACAGGGTTCATTCATAATTAGGATCTTGTTAGAGTTATCACCTAAATGTCCTGGAGGTTCCACCTGTGCTGGAGATGCTCTATCACAGGGCAGCAGAAGCTCAGTGAGGCTTTCACTGCAATTATTCTTATCTGCAGTAATTCCCAGAATTGTAAAAAGATAATTTGCATCTGGGGAACATACACCTTCCTTTCTAGTATCTTCTCTTTCTTCCCTTGCTGTTTTCTCCTGTGACTGCTCACTTCTTCTCCCAGCTAGCATTCCTGCCACAGAGCTCTAACAAACCTTTTTGCCTGCAGAAGCAACATATGCCAGATCTCAACCACATTTGCTCTCATGCAGCGCCCCTTATCCACATTATGCCCTTGGTATTCCCTCACTAGTATCTACATGGCAGACTGAGGAAGGAAGCAAGAGCCAAGCAAAGAAGACCGAAAATCTGGACATGAGGATAAGGGGATGAGAAGAGTAAACAGAGCAAGGCAGAGGCAGCAGAGGTGAGAAACATGGGCTGGAGCAGAGGCAGGAGAGCTGCTGTGAGTGATCAGAAGCCAGTGGGAATGGGAGCCAGAATGGAGTGGGACCACAGGCTCTGGGGCAGACGAGCATTAATTCAGGTAACAGATGACCATAGTGCACCATGCACCACCTACATGTCAGGAAAGAAGACTGCTCAAACTCTAGTATGTGGGGAACAAGCTTTAAGGGGAAAAAAAAAAATCAATGACGCATGAAACATCCTATTCACTGAAAGTATTTAGAGAATAAAAAATAGGTTATACTCTTGCCTGTCAGGGACAATTTATATATGCATACCTCCCTGAAGGGGTTAATCTCTTGGACTCCTTTCCACGCCTGAATTTCCATGATTTTAAGCTACTAACAATAATCTAGCTTGACTGTATCAAAGTCCATGAAAATGGCTTCAGCCTGTGTGTGTGAGTCCACTGCACAATGTCTTAAATCAACAGTGCTAACTTTTAGCATTTCCCTTTATGAAAGTGGAACGCACTGAAATTACCTAGTACTGCTGAACATCATCAAAACACATTTTGTTCATTTTTTCCATATCAATATACTCTGAAATTTTCAAGTTCAGGTTAAATTGCCTCACTGAAAAGAGGAAATCTCCCCAAATATACAAAATCCAAACAATGTGTGTTTTCAAGAGTGTTTTTATCTTAAGTTTGTGACAACTAAAACATTTTCCTCTCCTGTACATAGAAAAAAAAGAATTGCAATTTGCAAGTTTTAGTTGTCTGCTGTGATTCACCCACAATTTAAGCTACAATGGACATGGTCAACCAGTCTACATTCAGACATACATATGTAGGAGCTAAGTTCTTAATTTTTTCTCAGTCCTCAGGTTAAGGCACAGAAAGTATTCTGGAGCTTCATTTCTGTTTTCAGTTGATGTGAATCAGTACATATAGTACGTCATAAAATAACAATGGAAGTAGCTGAATTAGATGTCTGTTATAACCCAATGACCAAGTTGGATGGGAAAATATTTCCACACAGCCATTTTGAGTGGAATATATGCATGGAATTTGTCTATGTACACAAAAGATGCCAGAACAAGCTAAAGTTCTATTTACCATAGAAAGCTTGAGGTGGTGGTTAAAATATGTTGTCATTATTGGCCTTCTCTCTAGAAAAACGTAATTCTGCTTAATGCTATCTTAGCCCTCACACTTTGACCAAGAGCTCAATGTGCCATACTGAATCCACTCACTATAGAATATTTAATTAATGGCAATGAGACAACAAAAATTACAAAACAGCTCTACCTGTAAATTCTCATCAAGTAGTGGTTATCTAAAAATGAGACAACAATAATATAAATGTAAATTTCTGGGAAGGAGCTTAAATGTTATTTTTACTGGATTTCTTGGTTTGTTTTCTTTTTTTTCCTTCCTCACCCCCCCCAGCCCCCCCCACAGTCTGTGAATAATCTTTTCAACAGACGTTTTGTTGCATATCTTTGCTGAATTAGTTAGACTGTGATGACAGGAATAAAATAGGCAGAAAGAGTTACTTAGAAAAGTGATATCCCAAGACAGCCCTTGTATGCAGTATGGAATACACTTCTTACAACATTAATTTGACTTAAATAAATTAAATGGGACACAGCAAACAAGAAAAAGTAATGGCAGATACCAAATTGACTTTCTCTGAAGGTTAAATTAATGATGCAGAGAATCACTGCTTCATACTAATATAAGACAAACTGCATAGCTTTCACAAACGCAAAAGAAAAGCATGTTATCTTCTCTGATCTCATCATTCCTGGGTAGGAGGTGGAAGTAACTTGAATGCAGTAGATCTTGTACTCATGTAAGCTAAGTGATTCCTCTCTGTGGTTTAGAACATGCTTAAAGTTAAGCAAATGCTCAATTTGTTTTCTTGGACCAGGGTATAGTGGTCAACAGCTTAAAGAATAGATTCCAGAAAGGGAAGGGTCACTGCTTACATTTTTACAGTAGTCTTAAAGGCTGTCTGTCTTCCTATGAGATTTTATTACACCACTCTTCCACCCTCAACAACAGTAAGCTACTGGGAAAAAAAAAAAACCTGCTGTAAATGTTTTAAAATCACAGTATCTGCCTTATGAAAGAGGATAAGGAGGCTGCAGTGATTCTCAACTTCACAAAATACTAGATATTAACAGAATCTTACCATTTCCCACACTTAGAATAAATTACTTTCATGCTTCTGTGGGTCTGTGTTACTACTTTGAACCCATTACACAGGACACCTATAACATCTCAGACTCACTAATCCCATTAATCTCATCTGGGATGTTAATTTCAGTCTTTTGATGCAGTCTCATTTGAGTCTTTCCAAAGCACTGTTAAATGTAGGGATCCATCAAAATGATCCAAAGCCAATTATTTTTCACATATCTTTCTTAATTTCTACAAGCTTAAACAAATTTATTGAAATAATAGAAACATAATAATAGAAAGAAAACAAATAGACTACAAGCCAAATAATAGAATAAACTTAATATCTTGCCTGTTTTCTTCTTTATTTCATTTTGAGCAATGGTCTGACCAAAAATTTATGGATCAGATATTACATAGTTATTTAACAACAGAATGTTTTTGTGGTACAGCCAGTAAGAAAGATATTTTATTAGCCTGAAAAGTTTACAAACACATTTTTAGTCTTTTTTCAACACATTTGTCATTATACCAATTAATTGTAATGCTCACTTCAAACACAGTAGAGTTAAAAGGCTGTGAAAATTAATATTTTTACATAATATCACATATATTTTGAATAGAGTGCTGCTGATAATACAGATTCTCCCAAAATATCAATTAATTTATTCCATATATCTCTATGCTCGTATTGACTAGCTCTCAGTCTCTCACATTAATTAATTCTGTATGTTAATTCTGTCTCATATCAATTAATCTTGTGCTCCCATACCTTCGGAACATTTGTCCCAAATACCAATAGCAGGGACCAAAAGGCCTCTAGTCTATAGAGAAATCCTCAATAGCCAGCTTTGCATTTTAACAACGCCTGATTGTGAGTGCTGAGCTGATTTTTAATGATGAGTTTTCACATTGGTACCCTTATCCCTAACATCGTACTTGGGCTCTTAGGCAATCTTCTGTCATCAATCTCATCTAACAAAGCTTATTTTATTTAAGAGTTCATATTTATAGGCATACAATGAAGGCCGAACGCATCTTATTGATTGATTAAGATACTACTACCAAAATAAAAATAAAATATTTCTACTTATTAAACATGCCTATTTCAAAAGAGTGGAAAACAGAAATAAATCCAACTTTTTTGATTTCTTTTGAATGTTAGTAGACAATGAAAAAAACCAGAGGATTTTGTCTTATACATGAATATCTGCAGAATGCAAATATCTGAGTACAAGCAACATGAAGATTAGTACAAAAACAGAATTACAATGACTATCTTTAAAATTGTTTGATTTCCACCTCACTATTTATGAAAATGTCAGCTAGGAGAGACCACACTATCATTTCCTTCCATAACAGGAAGCTTTCAAAGATAAAAGAGTAAAAGAGTTTAAAAAAAAAAAGACTAAGAATTTAAGAAACAACGTATATGCTATGGATGGTAAATGTTTTGTAAAATATGTGCACATCAAATGTCTGAGTTTTTTTTTCCTAAAGAACAACAGTAAAAGCAATGTTTGATCTTAGTTATCTGTAGTCGGGAAAACATCACTTCTAACATTTCAAAACCTGAGCAGCTTTCAAAGTTCTGCTATGTAGAAGCTTGTAAGAATGAGGTACAAGAAAAAATTATGATTATAGTTTTTCTTGGTTTTCTCCTAGACATATCAAGAGTCAAAGACCAATTGCACTAGGGAATTATGCTAGAAGTGCAAGGTCCCCTTAGAATGGAAAATGTTACTATCATACCATTCAGAATAAAGTAATCTTCAGTTATATTAAATAAATACATGTTTTTGTACATGTAACAGATCAGAAACTAGACTCAATAAACTTAGGATACAAATTATCACTTGCAAAGGAAATTGTACCAAAAATTTCATCAATAAAGACAATTTTAATAGCACCAAAGTATTTCACGGATTGATTTAAACTTTGCAAAACTTCTTTGGGAGATAAACAGATTAATAAAAAATAGCTGAAGTTTATTTCCAACATTGCAAAATTGTAAAGTTTATTTTTTATTCATAATCAATTTGTAAAAACAAATCAATATAATTTCAGAGTATCTAAATTTTAGGTAAATACATATCCTCCTTAACACAAACTGAGCTGTGTTTTCATTTCAGGTTTACAAGTCACCAAAAATGTTGATAATATTTTGATTTTTAGAATGATCATCCAAATAAGGATTCTTTTTTTACCAGCCTGAAATGAGGAAATAGATGTGAACTTTCGGGTCATTGCAAACTGTCATAACCATAACACCTACATAAAAAATTGCAAGTCTTACAACTCCCCAGCATTAATTGATACTCCAGCAAAAATATTTATCCTTACTGTCTTTGCAGTAATTGTTTTCTCTTGAAAATATGAAACTATGAAACTTCTTTGTATTTTACAAAAAAAGATCTTTCTGATACATGTAAAACCAGTTAGGGATTATCATACTAAATATGACAGCATTTTAGCTTATGTAAAATATATCTTCTTTCCTTATTACAAAGGAAAAAAAATATTGAAATGCGACAAAACACTCCCGGACATTGGTTTAACTTATTTTTACACTATTTTAAAATTACATATTTTGCTTTTGCATTAAAAAAAAATAATCATTAAAGATTACTAAAATGGCTTTAATTCATCCTATGGGTCTTTATTTTTATATTCAGATTATTTGTCCTGTATTACAAGTCAAAATAATGACAAGAAAAACATTTGTTTTCATGTAAATGATATTGGCACACTGCGGTATCTTTGTTTAAGTAAACTCATGATAATTCACTTCTAAATAGAAGTGTGGTTGTTTCATATATATTTCAAGGGAAATGTTGAATAATTTGATTGACATATATATATATGATAATCAAAAAGGAACGAGCTAAATTAAAAACTGGTTTAAGTAGAGAGCGTTAGAATAATATGTGCCCATATTTGAAACTGCCTGGTTTAAAATCACCTATACAAAATCTCACCTTTGTTCATTAAGGCAGTCCAGTGTTACATTTTCTGAATAAGCATATAAGAATGTATACATGTAATGATGTAGTTGCACTGAATCAGTCAAAACAAGCTTTGAAGAAACATGAAAGGAAAAATCTGGAAAGTCATTCAAGATTAAATTTGTTAGCAAGGGGCTAAATTGGATTGCACTCACGTTCTCCCCCCTTCAAAAGAACATTCAGTCAAGGCTAGATTAGTTCCCATCTTTTCTCTAGACGTTTAATAAATGTCAACAGTGGATTATGGCAAATAACTAAGAAAAAAAAATATTATTTTGCCTATTCTTGTAATTTTTCCTAGAGCTTTCTAAGAATTTCTTAGTAACTATGATCATATTCTTTTCTTCCCCCAACTTTATTTTAACTTTTGATCTATAAATGTCTAAAGATACAGGTCCACAGGTTTCACATTTGCACTACAAGTTAGTAAAAAGTCTCTTTATTTGGTCCCTAACATTTCCAATGAACTACATTTCAACAGTCTAACACGATGTGAAAGCATATCTTCATTTTGTAAATGTATTGCTGGACCTCTACACTCATAGACAGCATGATTTTCACTATGTTTAATCAATTACTGGAAGCAAAAGTTAACAACAACAAAAAAACCCTAATCTCATTTAAAAGTCCTTCTAAATATACTTGCATGGGTTGGGAGTGGAATCACCATCGCTCTGCATGGTTTGTTTTTCAGCATCTTTGTTTCGTTCAGCCTGGGCAAGAGGCAGCTGCTGTGAGACCTACCAGCAGACACCTAGTACCTTAGAAGACAGAGCCGGGCTCTTCACAGCAGTGCACAGTGGGAGGATAGCAAACAATGGACATAAACTGAAGGTTCAGACTGGATATAAGGAAAAGCTTTTTGTATTGGGTTTGTGCGGCACGGTTTTGGTAACAGGTGGGCTACAGGGGTGGCTTCTGTAAGAAGCTGCTAGAAGCTTCCCCTTTGTCCAATAGAGCCAATGCCAGCCCGCTCCAAGACGGACCCACCGCTGACCAAAGTTGAGCCCATCGGTGACGGTGGTAGCGCCTCTGTGATCACATATTTAAGAAGGAGAAAAAAACTGCTGCACAACAGCAGCTGGAGAGAGGAGTAAGAATATGTGAGAGAAACAACTCTGCAGACACCAAGGTCAGTGAAGAAGGAGGGGAGGAGGTGCTCCAGGCGCCGGAGCAGAGATTCCCCTGCAGCCCCTGATGAAGACCATGGTGAGGCAGACTGTCCCCCTGTAGGCCATGGAGGTCCAAGGTGGAGCAGATATCCACCCTGCAGCCTGTGGAGGACCCCATGCCAGAGCAGATGGATGCACCGAAAGGAGACTGTGACCCTGTGGGAAGCCCACGCTGGAGCAGGTTCCTTGCAGGACCTGTGGACCTGTGGAGAGAGGAGCCCAGGTTGGAGCAGGTTTGCTGACAGGACTTGTGATCCCATGGAAAGGATCCACACTGGAGCAGTTCATGAAGAACTGCAGCCCGTGGGAAGGACCCATGTTGGAGAAGTTTGTGGAGGACTGTCTCTTGTGGGAGGGATGCTGAAACAGGGGAAGAGTGTGAGGAGGAAGGGGCGGCAGAGACATCGTGTGATGAACCAACCGCAACCCCCATTCCCCGTCCCGTTGCGCTGCTTGGTGGGAGGAGGTAAAGAAATCGGGAGTGAAGTTGAGCCCAGGAAGAAGGGAGGGGTGGGTAAAAGGTGTTTTAATATTTGGTTTTATTTCTTATTATCCTATTCTGATTTGATTGGTAATAAATTAAACTAATTTCCCCAAGTCGAGTCTGTTTTGCCCATAATGATAATTCCTGAGTGATCTCCCTGCCCTTAAGTTGACCCACGAGCCTTTTGTCATATTTTTCTTTCCCGTGTCCAGCTGAGGAGGGGAGTGATAGAGCAGCTTTGGTGGGCACCTGGCATCCAGCCAAGGTCAACCCACCACACTTTTTCACAATAAAAACAGCCCAAAGACGTACAGTCTCCATCCTTGGAGGTTTTGCCTGGATACAGTCCCAGGCAACCCAGTCAAATCCCATAGCTGACCTTGCTTGGAACAAGACTTTGGACTAAAACCCTCCTGAGGTACCTCCCAGCCTGAATTATTCACGATCCCATGACTGACATTTACTGTGCTAGTACAATCAATCAACTATGCTGACCAATAACAGATACCACTAATGAACAAGCCATTAAAAATCTGAAGAATTAATCTGCTTTTCTTAAGGAAGTTTTCATAGAATCATAGAATCATAGAATCACACAGGTTGGAAAAGACCTCTAAGATCATCGTGTCCAACCGTCAACCCAACACACCATGCCCACTACACCATGTCCCTAAGGGCCTCATCTACACGTCTTTTAAATACTTCCAGGGATGATGACTCAACCACTTCCCTGGGCAGCCTGTTCAAAGGCCTGACCACTCTTTCAGGAAAGAAATTTCTCCTAATGTTCAATCTAAACCTCCCTTGGCGCAACTTGAGGCCATTTCCTCTTGTCCTATTGCTAGTTACTTGGCAGAAGAGACCAACACCCACCTCGCTACAACCTCCTTTCAGGTAGTTGTAGAGCGCGATGAGGTCTCCCCTCAGCCTCCTCTTCTCTTCTCCACGCTAAACAACCCCAGTTCCCTCAGCCGCTCCTCATAAGGCTTGTGCTCCAGGCCCTTCACCACCTTCGTTGCCCTCCTCTGGACATGCTCCAGCACCTCCATGTCCTTCTTGTAGTGAGGGGCCCAAAACTGAACACAGTATTCGAGGTGCGGCCTCACCAGTGCTGAGTACAGGGGCACGATCATCTCCCTACTCCTGCTGGCTACACTATTTCTGATACAGGCCAGGATGCCATTGGCCTTCTTGGCCACCTGGGCACACTGCTGGCTCATGTTCAGCCGGCTGTCAACCAGCACCCCCAGGTCCTTTTCCTCTGGGCAGCTTTCCAGCCACTCTTCCCCAAGCCTGTAGCGTTGCCTGGGGTTGTTGTGGCCGAAGTGCAGGACCTGGCACTTGGTCTTGTTGAACCTCATACAGTTGGCCTCGGCCCATCGATCCAGCCTGTCCAGGTCCCTCTGCAGAGCCTTCCTACCCTCCAGCAGATCAACACTCCCACCCAACTTGGTGTCATCTGCAAACTTACTGAGGGAGCACTCAATCCCCTCGTCCAGATCGTTGATAAAGATATTGAACAAGACCGGCCCCAGTACTGAGCCCTGGGGAACACCGCTCGTGACCGGCCGCCAACTGGATTTAACTCCGTTGACCACAACTCTCTGGGCTTGGCCGTCCAGCCAGTTTTTTACCCAGCAAAGAGTGTACCTGTCTAGGCCGTGAGCCGCCAGCTTCTCTAGGAGAATGCTGTGGGAGACAGTGTCAAAGGCTTTACTGAAGTCCAAGTAGACCACGTCCACTGCCTTGCCCTCATCCACGAGGCGGGTCACCTGGTCATAGAAGGAGATCAGGTTGATCAAGCAGGACCTGCCTTCCATGTAGCCGTGCTGGCTGGGCCTGATCCCCTGGTTGTCCCGCACATGGCTCGTGAGCACCCTCAAAACCAACCGCTCCATGATCTTCCCCGGCACTGAGGTCAGGCTGACCGGCCTGTAGTTCCCCGGATCCTCCTTCCGGCCCTTCTTATAGATGGGCGTCACGTTGGCGAGCCTCCAGTCGTCCAGTACTTCCCCAGTTAACCAGGACTGCTGGTAAATGATGGAGAGCGGCTCGGCAAGGTCCTCCTCCAGCTCCCTCAGTATCCTCGGGTGGATCCCATCCGGCCCCATAGACTTGTGAACGTCCAGGTGGCATAGCAGGTCATTAACTTCTTCCTCATGAATTATGGGGGGTTTATCCTGCTCGTCGTCCTTGTCTTCCAGCTCAGGGGGCTGAGTACCCTGAGGATAACCACTCTGACTATTAAAGACTGAGGCAAAGAAGGCATTGAGTACCTCAGCCTTTTCCTCGTCCTTGGTGGCAACGTTCCCCCCCGCATCCAATAGAGGATGGAGATTCTCCTTGGCTCTCCTTTTGTCATTAACCTCTGCAACCTCGGGACTTCTCTCTGCAACCTCCTCACTGCCAGCCTGTATAACCAGTAGTGGGTAGTAATCGGAGGCCTGCACGAGACTAGGGAGCTTCCTTTGCTTGAAAGGGGGATAATTACCAGATTATTTTAAGATACAAATTAATTTTAAATAATTTAATTAAATAATTCAATGTCGATGACTGAATTGCCTCTCTTCTTATATTTGAATTACCAAAGAAAGCAGTTTCATATTTGGAAAAGGTGTTATTACAGTTTATCTAATTTACTCCTCTAGAGCTATTCTTAATTGTCCCATTTTTATTGGATGCTCTAAACAAATGCTAAAAAAGAAAAAAAAACTCAGAAAACATAATTTTCACTATAATTCTAACAGTGAAATCTGTGAAAACAGTTACATAAACATATATTGTAATTCTACCACACTTCCTGAATGATGATATTATCTTTCAACAGAATAATTCAGCAATATACTTAAGTATGCAGGTAGCTTTACATGTATGATGGATCAAAATGAAATATGAAAGGGTATGTGGAAAGAGAGAACATCTGCTCCTTAAAGGGTATCTGGTCAAGGACCTTTTCAGGACAGAAAGGTATAATAAGAAGGAAGCTATAAACAAGAATCTACATAGATGCAAACTTGATGAACAAACGATAAGGGAGACAGTAAGGAGAACCATACCGGGTCAGTCACGTTAATTGATAAGGGTATGTGGAACATGGGGATGTTTATTTCAGTACGATTATCTGACCAAGGACCTTGTCAAATGGGATACTAGGGAAAAGGAGGATTTGGTGCAAGCTCCTGGGGTCAGACTGGGGGTGCGGGCACCCCTGGCCTGTAGTGTCAGTTACTGGAGTCAGTGGGGTCTCAGTGTCAGCTACTGGAGCTGGTGGGGTATTTAACCACCAGCCCCTGGGGTGGGAATGGTGTGTCCCGAAAATCAGCTACAGGGAGGGACGGGCATGAGTGAAGTGAGTGAAGGGCTCAGCACCAGTGGCTGGATCGGGACCACGGGTCACAGCCCATGTGCCGGCTGCTGGGGGCGAGTGTCTGTACCTTCCCCAAACGGGCATGCGTGGGATGTGCATGTGGATTCGATGGCAAAATCCATGCTGGACCATCGAGGGAGTAGGGGGGCCTCGGGTCTGGGCAGGAGTATCAGGCAGGTGGAGAGTCTCTGCTGGTACACCCAAGGGATCTTGCAAAGGGAATAGCAGCAGCTGCATCCTTCAGTCTGGGTAGAGAGCTCGGGTCCCCAGGGCACTGGGGTGAGCTCCAGTGGCGGGGTAGGAGGGTCCTGGGCTAGGGCAGTTGGAGGAGGTCACAACTTCTAACATCTCTTCACAAAATTTAAAAACCTATATGAGAGCTAAAAATTTCTTTCATATTGCTGTGCTCCAAGGATAGGCTTGGATACAGCCAGTATATATAACTATAACAGATTCTTTTAGCTCTAGAAAGATAGTCACCTAGTCATCTGGTTTTTAAACCTACAGTTTGCATCTAAATATAATTTAGCGAAATGCCTCCCTGATCTCCCTCCTGTAATCTGCAACTATCAAGGTAAAGAGCAGTAAGGAAATCTGAATTCATCTCCTTTATTTAAGACTCAGGTCCAAAGTACCTTGTTGCCATCCCCATCTGTTTTAGCAGATGCTGAATTAAGGCCACAGACTGGACAGTTTATTGTATTACATCATTAGAAGCAGGATTTTTAGCTGGTCGAAGGACTTTAAAGAATAATATAAAGATATTCTAACATTTGCACCTAGAGCAATGATAAGAGTAACACTAATTGGGGATGAACATAGTCTCTCAGCTTGTACTAAAGGGTGTGGAGAGAAAAGTTGGCCAAAAATCTGTAGAATCAAACAACAGATAAAATAAACAAATATAACATGGCAAAAAGCTTGATCCATTTCTAGCCCAGTAGCTAATTCTACAGGGTTTTTTTGATGTTTGAACAGGGCCAAGATTAGCCTGATAGGAGCCCAGTAGAGCAGAACAAGACTATTCTCCCCTCCACCTGCAAGTAATAACAATCCAACTACTATTTTTACATAGTGTTTATGGTCTGATTGCTTACACTTAAACCAGCAATCTCCTCCAGGAGAAGGGAGAAAATTAATATGTCTGTTTTGGTTTCTTTCACAGTATCAAAAAAACAAAGTCATTGTCAGAGTTGTTTACAAGAAGAAGAAAAAAAAATCAATTTTTCTGCCAAGCCTCCCATGTTTTAGTACAGTGAATAACACTTCCCTTACAAATGACTTTTGGGTGCCATGGGATTCCAGGCTCTCAATAGATTTATGTAGAATCTTGTTAACTTGGTTTAATGATGGATGTAATACAGATGGTATTCTTCATTTGTATCATGGGCTGTATCTATATAGAGTACTCTTTCTTTAAATAAAAGTAAACCAAGCAAGGAGCTTGAGCCCCGCACTACTTAACTGTTGCTTCAGTATCTCTGATGCTTTTGGATCACTCCAGCAAGTTCTTGCCAAGAAAATTCTGACATGGAAGGAGCTAATTTAAAGCAATTCTCATGTGAGCTGGTCCATGTTGCTTGGTCATGAGCTCGTTCTATTGTTTTGTAGAATAACATAGCTACACAGACAACATCTATACCAATAAAGAAAACGGTCCGGTTTCTGTCCTCTGGCTCTGAGGGCAAATTATCTGGCATACTATGTCTCTCCCCACCATGTCATTAAACTTTATCACTTCCTTAAAATAGGGTAGCCTCACTCATACTGCCAACTGGAAATATCTTCTGTCGTGCCCTATACCCATGCCCAGCATTGACTGACAGTTTTGCAAGGCATGCAGCAAAACCATTCCAGAAAATGGTTCCAGAAAATGGTTCCAGAAAATAAACAGTATTGCAAGCCAGCTTTTAAGCCTGTTTAGTTTATATAGTTAGTTTATAACGGCCTGCTAAGGCTGTTATATTTTGTGCTCTGAAGAGCTAAATATTCCCTCTTGGGGTGTGCACAGTGAGTGACCAGAAACTTTGGATGCAATGCAGACAGAAAAGTGTCAAAAGGCTGGAGCGGTCTTCTATCCAACCAGTCAGTAGTACTCATTTCTACTTTTCCTGATCTTTGCAGCCTGACTGGTTGTACAGACCTTTTTATTGCAGGGGACAGTACAGCAGATCAGAGACTCATTAAAAAACTGAGCATTTATATCTGAGGGGTTTAATTTCAAAGCCACTTCCAGCTGATCCAATCATTTGGGTCAAGGATCCAAGGTAGCAGGACAGGGAACTAGTCAAAATCTATATATCTATATATTAGATATATATTCGTCCACACTAGTACTATAGACCTCTTACGCTCAGGTGAACTTCTGAACTTCCTTTTTTAGTTTATGTACATCTCTGAAGAGTAATTTTAAAAATCTATGTGTCATAATGGCATATGAAATGCCAATTGATATCTAAGTTCTGCTTTGTGTTGTCCTTCATCTGACTTAACTTTAAAATAACTGTTCATTTTAAGTTTTTCTGAAGTTTAGAGCAGATGGCAATATTGCCCATCTTGCTAGTAAGATGTAATCTGTTACAAGATAAGGGGGGACAGAATGCAGAAAATTTAGAAAAATAAGTCAATTTCATCATTCAGGAACGTAAATCATAGAGCTGTAATATTCTTTCTGAAACTTCTTAAAGATCAGTTACTAAAATAGCCAAACTAAGAATGTCAGCCTTACAGCTGCAGTTTCTTAAAACTGATCAAATTTTGATCTCCAAAATTTTTTGCTCTCCAAATTTTTAATCTAATATTGTGTATCCTGCCTATTACCTGTTTCTCTTTGCACAGCAAAATTTGATCACTGATTAAGAAAACTCTGTATACATACCAGTAATTAACCCTTCTGCCCAGTACTTTCAGTTAGCAACAAAAGCCAGTTTACATTCCTAAAACCTCATACTTAGAACAAAATGACAACAAACACTTAAAGAACTTCTGATCACACTAGCACAAGTTTCCACCTGAAAATATGGCAAACGTACTCATACCATTTGATCACCCAATAATGAGATAAATATAATTCCACACTGACAAGTAGTGAATTCCCACATCCATACTTATATAAAACAGAAATTTTAACCTCAAGTTACTGAACAGCAAGCTAGTCCCTACCATCTCCTTCACAAGTCATTGTCAGAGTTAGAAAATTTTTCTTCCTGAGAAGTCTTGGCTTAAAAGTAAGGAATATACAATGTTGTTGTGCTTTATTAGCTATCCCGGCTGAAGTGATGACAACTCAGTAGCTGGAAGGAAGGTTCTCAACAGCCTTTCAGTATTTCTTTCAGTATTTGCTTCATTTCAGAGGTCACTTTTAGCCCATTGTCACTACTGGTCTTCACAGATTGTCCTCTGGTAGACCACCTTGTGCAACAACACTTAACCCACTGTTGCTCCTTTGGAAAAGAGATTGTAATATGAAAGACTCTGCAACTCTGCCACTGAAGGTAATAAAACTCTTTTTAGCAAAAGTCCCTAAGTAAGACTCCTTTACCCTAGTCTGAGGACTGTCTATGTGACGCTGACTCATTGACCACATGATTTAGTTCTCTTCTTACTACAGTTCCAAATATGAATGTGTAGTCTCTGCAGTGTTAAAATTTATCAACTTTTAGTTTATCTAAACATGTTTTGTAACTGACATGAAAGCAACATTTAGTTAATTTCAGTTGACTTCCCTTGCAAACACCTTGAGATGAGGCTTCTTACTTAAGGGGTCCTTGGAGAAAGGACCTGCTTTTCTTCATTAAGAGATGCCAGGAATGAACTCCCTACTCAGTGGCAAGGGAAGCAATGTGCTTTGCATCCAAGAAAATTCCCTCTTGGTTCATCTAGAGAATATGATCAATAAATGGTCATGGAATAAGAAATATTTATTTACTTACAGTTTAGCTGTACCTGGTAAGTACAGATATTCTGTTTCAAAAAACTGTACTTGAATATGTTCATATGCGTGCCTAATTTAATGCTACAGTGTTTTGTACATTTGTTTTCAATTACAGGCCTTGAAACTACTTACTCAAAGGCAAATGTTTGTAGTTCTTTTTGTTCATAAAAGTCACTTAAAGAGGGAACTTGAAAACATCATTAACTGCAATTCATCCTTGATCCTTTCATCCTTTTAGAGCTTATTTAAACTTCAAAGTCTTGACCCATTCAAATGATTTAAACAAGTACTCTGAAGTTGCACAAGACACATAACAACCAATAAGACTTCTCATAATGGGATCTTTCTTCATTGTGAAATTTCCTAGATAGGAATAATGGAGAAAACCTGTAATATCTGAAAGAAGAGAATCATGTTAAGATTAATTTTATGAAAGAGCAAGATGAACCTTAAACAAGGAAATACTCTGATCACATTTTTATTTCAGCCTTACAGATACTTATCATGTTGACTCTATGTGGCATATTGTGATTTTTTCAGCATGGTCATATACAAACATAATCTCCAATGGCCAAATTTGTACAAACACAATGAAAGGCAAAACAGTGACATGGTTCATCATGCCTGGATGGATCCTTTTTGGTTTAAGCCTAAGATAAAAAAAAATATCAAGAGCTAATAGCATAGCCTCCTCTCCTACATATCTTATTTCTCATGTCTTTTAAAGTTCATTATTTATTTTATGTTTCCATGCTTATCCTTTTTTCAGTCACTTCCCCTTATAATGAGCAAAAAAGAAAAGTGACATGATGGTATTAAAAAAAAATCTCTAAGTTTTTATGGTTAATTAAGAGTTTCTGGAATCACATAAAGATGAGAATCTCATTTTCATTGCCTTTTAAATGATTTGTAACCCTTCTTCATAACCAAGAAAATTGGACCATAGGGTACCTTAACAACTAAAATTGGCTCTGGCCTAAAAAGAGGAAAATAATGCCACCAATTAGAAGGCCCTTAGTTGGGATTGGTACTGCAATAGCAGTGAACTAGTTCCTAATGACCATCATTATCAACCAGCTTCTCAGTGATGCTGGAAGAGAATAAGAACCCTCCTTTCCTGGGTGGCTTGCATAAAGGATAGCCACCGTCACCAGCTTTGAGGAGTAAGGAGGCTGCCTGGAAGACATTATTCTTCCCATCTTTCTTCAAATAGTATAAAAGAGTCTGGGAAAGGATACAGCATACACCATACCTGGCAATTTGTTTATTTGTTTGCATTGTTTATTCTCTCGCAGAACTTGTGAGAACTTGGTTTGCAGAACAAGTGAGTTCCAATGGCGTATGCTGCAACCTTTAAAAGGGCATTGTAAGCTACTTTTTTCCCAGTGTAAACTTGAATATTGTTTAATTTTACATTATACAAACTCAGTAATATATAAGAATGTACTTCCTGTATATGTATATTTTCTATCATTCTATCCCTAAAAACTTCAGTGCAATTAGTTCTCATTAGTGTTATTGATCATTACAGACTGAGTTCTAGTTCTATTCTTGACTAAGAACGTAAGAAAAAAGATAAACTAGAATGGACCAGTTTTGTCAGAGCGCAATCCCTGACTGTGACACACAGCTACACTCCAACTTCTATTTAGTCTCATTTCTTTCATAATGACTTAGTTTAGAAGCTCCTCCAAAAATTTGCAAGGTCACCCTAACATGCCTGTATCTTTCTCTAGCTCTCATTTTTTAATACAGTTGCTCTATTAGCTAGTGATAATTACTCATTCTATTCCTAATTCGATACAATTATTGAACATTCTTGTTATCTGTGTTGTAATTTCATTTATTAAAACGTGTGTATAAATGTAGCATTGTGTTATGGGAAACACTTCATATGAGTGAATCCATAAGAGTTTTTTCACTGAGTTGAGAGGAAACAGGATCAGGCTACTAACAGAGGAGGAGAGACAGAGGAATATAAATCAAATGCTCCACATTTCTATACTTCTTCTCAAGCTGTGCTATGGCTCTGGGATCAATAAAAGACCTCATCAGTAGCATATAACTGTGCAAGAAGTTTCTCATGCTCTAGCCCTAAACTTGTCAGGTTACTCCCTCAGCCCAGTGGAAGTGTTGTTGCCATCTTTGCAGAGGATTTCCTTGTTCCTTTGTTTCACACTAATATTAAGATATGAGGCTTTTTCTCAGCGAAATATATTTCAATATCTTCTAACTTACTAGCTGAAAGCACAGGAATACAGGCCTTCTTTACAATAATGATAAGAGAGTAGCAAGTAATAGTTGTAGACAATGTTTTCTTTGTAAAAATCACCATGTAAAACAGCCATTTCTACCACTGAAATTTCTTAATACCATAGACCTTAGACAGCATCCTAATTTTTATTTTCTAATGCTCTGCTGACACCTTCTGGAATACAACACTATTTTGTAACTTTATAGCAGACTTGTGTAGTGATAATGGTGGAGTCAATAAAGGAAAACATCTGATGCCATGTACAAAAACACAAATATCAGTATAGCTTTTACATTCTTAGTGCCAGTTTTCACTGATTTTAAAGTATCAAAATCATAGAAAAATTAGGAAAACATGATAAAAAGAACTTACCTAGATTGAAAGGATCAAGTTTCAGGAAAACAACTATATTGCTACTACTGCTAATGTGTATGATATTTGATGCTGCTCATAAAAACCTAGCTATAGGAGTCAAGAGATTAAGGCAAAATCTCTGATTTTTTTTTTTTTAAATGAATAGAGGTTAAAATCAGGAACAGGACATCCTTTCAAACTCTATCTCGTCTTCCTCATTTAATTCCTTTATATTCTTTATTCCCCATCTAATTCCTTTATATTCTTTATTCCCCATTAAAGTATCTGAAGGTGGAATTCTTGAAGCACATAAATTTTCACCACTTGAGTGTGAGCGTGACCCAGTTATTCATGACCTCTACATGAAGCTGACAGGTACAACACAAGATTTATGGGAGATCTTCATCATTCTGGAACTGCAGCTGGAGGCCAGACATCCAATGGTTAAAATGACAACAAATACTTATATTTAGGCTACTGAATCCCCTTGTTGCAGTATTCAAAGACAATTTCATGGACACCTAGTTGACTTTCACCCTTAATGACTGAAAAGATAAAAAAAGCTATTGTTTCTTCTTTTAAAAAAAATGAAATAGTAAAAAGAACATGTGGTTCATAATGGTAGTGTCTCAGGTTTCTGCCTTTGATGCAGTCACAATAATAATGCAGTGCAACAACGATGAGAAAACTTTTTGAGTTTTTTTGAGACAAAGGGTTATTCAATTCTAATAATTTTATTCTGTGGGTTTTTTTCAAACACAAATGTCTTTACATGCACTGTTTAAAAATTCTGACAGAACAGATTTCCATTGGAAAACAATGATTCAATTGAATAATAATAATTTTTAAAAATGGTTGTGGGTTAATTCACATGAATACACAGGAAATCACCAAATTATTTACTTTGTGTAATAAAAATGCCTTCTTCATTATAATTACATTGGACCCAGTTACCTATCAAACAAAAAATACACCTACATAATCAAACAGGACTGCAGAGACCTAGGGGCTGAAGTAAAGGGGACAGTCCCTCAGGTTATTTTCTACTCAATGTTGCCAGTCAGAAGGAAGGGCAAGCAGAAGCAGCCATATCACACATATCAGCATCTGGCTGCATGGTTGGTGTTGCCAGCAGGGTTTTGGCCTCCATGGAGATACGCTTCAAAGAGTGTGGGTTACTGCAGAGAGATGGGACCCATTTATCAAATAGGGGCAATGACATCTTTGTTAGTAGGCTAACTTATTGAAGAGACTTTCAGTTAGATTATTTTGGGAGTACTGTCTGAAGCTTGGAGAGAAGCAATGACCCAGGGGACAAGTTGAAAGTGCCATGGGGGCGGCTCCCACATTCCCCTCAAAGACAAGGGACAGATGTCATAATATCTCAAGTGCCCATATGCAAACACTCATATTCTGGGAAACAAACAAAATGTGCAGTCTCCATGTGCAGTCTCAGAATTATGGTGTCTTTGGTAGTACAGAAATTTGGTGAGATAGCTCACGTGACTCGAATACTGCAATGGACAGTTACAGGCTATTCAAGAAAGACAGAAAAATTAGAAGAGAAGGAGTTGTGCTCCACATAAAGCTCAGCTTGACCATCTGGAGATTAGCTATAGACGAGAGGACAGATCTGTAGATCAGATGGTCTGATTTTAGAGGACGGGAGAAGTTGATATACGAGTAAGGGTTGAACCAGATGATCTCCAGAGGCCCTCTCCAGCCTAGATTTCTGTATGACTCCATCATGACATGCTATTATTAGTGGAAAATGAACAGTCCTTGAACCAAAAATTTCACAGTGGGATAGACTGGGAATGTCCCTCACTGGGAAATGATGTCATGAGTGATGTAGGATTGTTTATGCTAGTAACTCCTTCATGAATCTGGCTCTTACTGACATAGATAATGTGCAATGATGTAAATCAGCCTCTTCTCCCTTAATAGTTGAAGGAAATACAAAAATAAGTTCAGAGGAAACTGAGGACTTAATTTGTATTAGGTTATAATCTGTGTGAAAAGAACTGGTAATATAGGAAGCCAAGCAATACTAGGCATGTTTATTTTTTTCTTAACCAGTGTAAAACTAATACCCATGAAGCTCACTTTGTTATTTAGCAGTTTGACAAGATAATTTCACAGGAACTAGGAAATTATATGCTTAAATCCTTAAAATTACCTCTAGAAACAGAGTGTATGAACTCCAATATTGCTCCATCCATTTAAGATTATTTCTACATTTCAGAGTTGTTATTTAACTATGAGATAGCCTAGAATGGATTTCTCCTTTGCTGTTGCAGTAATCATATATTTTGAAGAATATTTTATCACTTTTGCATTTCTGAGTGAAGTTTTGTTAGTTACTAAAGAACATTCTTTACAGAATTTAGTGAAAAAAGATCACATGAAACAGATTGCAGTCTGCAGTTCCTAAAAGTATATAAAATCATTATATGGGGAATGAAATTTACATGTATAACCAATTCTTATCAATTGCAACAGGAACTCTCCAATATTGATAAATACTGCCAATCAGCCAACCAGGCATATGAGACATAAGTAGTTCCACATAAAAAACAGTGGTAAAATTTGAGTCAAAATTGTTAGCAATGGCAGAGAGCACAGAAATTTGTCTGAGTTGTTTTATCATAGAATGATCATAGAATCATAGAATGGTTTGAGTTGGAAGGTACCTTTAAAGGTCATCTAGTTCAACCCCCCTGCAGTGAGCAGGGACATCTTCAACTAGATCAGGTGGCTCAGAGCCCTGTCCAACCTGACCTTGAATGTGCTCCTGCATGTCCTGCTAAGAGTAGAACAAATTGAATCCAGCACTGTTCTTTCTGGATACAGGAAAAGGGAGAAAAGGTTCTCTCCCACACCTATGGGAGATGTAAAGGTGCTGCACAAATGGTAGAGAAGATTTAGAAGCAAACACAAGGATCAGTATTGTGACAGATGTACTCGACCCCGTAACCAAACTAGCAGTAGTTTGGTACAGGCTCTAAAGGAGGCAAAGGCCTGAGGCATAGCCAGGCCAAGAACTCCTCGAGTTCCAATGTGGTCTCTGAAAACCCACAAGGGAGCAGAGTGACACAATGAGCATCGATGCATATGAGCTTGGAAAATAAGTCATGTGATTAACGCATGAGTGATGGCTTTTTCAAGACTCAAGGAACAATTAAAGTTGTGGGTACAAGGAGTCTCATGCATACCTTTCCCATTGCATGTAACTTAACTACAAGCCAATCACTTTATTCCATAAATATGACAGCCTATGTGAGCCTTCTTTGAGCTTTCCCTGCTAGGCAGCGTGGCTGCATGGTGGTGATCTCGCCTTGAGCTGGGACGCCTCTCAAGGTTTGTTCTTCGAGGCAGAGAGACCTTTTACCAGCAGCAGATTTTTGGTAAGCGACCAATATCGCACATAACCTTGTAGTATGGTAATTTTGATTTGTGCCTTGGTAACTTTGATTTGTGCCTTGGTAACTTTGGTTTTGGTAACTTTGATTTGACTTGGTAACTTTGACTTGTGTCTTGGTAACTTTGATTTTGTCGTGGTAGTTTTGAATCATTGTTCAAATGATTGTGTCATACAGTAATAGAGTGAACCTTGCCATCGAACTTTAAGTTACACTTCTGTATCATATTAAAACCACTTTTGCTAAAACCTTTGACAGTGGTTCTGTAAGTGATCTAAATCACTCTTGTGACAAATTGGTGTAGTCAGCAGGATCCTAAATCAGGATTCGCGACAAGTATCTATACCTATTGCAGTAAATAAAACAAGGGTAGGACAAGGACTCTTTCACTTATCCCCAGTCCTGATATTAGCTCATTGTTAAAACACTGCCTAGCATGGTTTTGGCCCCTTCCAAATCTCAGACTCCCAGAAAACACCAAAGCAGTGCCTGGGGACATATGTGTGCATCTTGCCTGTCATAGTAGACTGGGGAAAGTAAAAAAACTTTCTTCTTTAAGAGGAAAGAGGAAGAAAGATTTTTAGGTCTAGCCTATTTACAACTGCAGGTGTAGCCTATGTCACATCAGACAAGGACATCTACAAAAATCCCGGTCTACAATCTTCCACATAATGCCAAGAAAAAAATCAGAAAAAAAACCAAGGTTAAAACTCACTCTTACCACTAATCTGAGCATAATCTAGTATGGACAGAAATTGGTGATAAAGTGTCGTTGTGGTTTAACCTGACCGAAACCAGGACAAGTGTGAAACTGCAGATGACTGTAAATGAAAATAATGCAAAATCAATCGTTTCTGATTGTCCCTATCATCAGGTGTGGGTAATAAATACCTGGAAGATTTTTTTTTTTTTTTTAAGCTAGATACTCTTTTTACTTTTATCATAGTTTTGGTTTGGTGTGGCTTGGTTTGGTTTGGTTATTTTTCCCTCAAAGAAGGTAGGATATACCCTAAGCATAGCAGATGGTTCTACTTGTATCCTAAGTAGAACTTTCTTGCTGTCTTAGAGATAGTTCACACCCCTCATCTTATTTGCCTGCAGAGGTACTAATGCCCTGAAGATTGTAACCTGAAGTCTACAAATCCTAGTTTTCCATGAGTTATATTTGACTATATCTCCCCATCAGATGCAGAACAATATTTTCTTGGCATGGCAGGTATTTAATTAATAAAGTATTATGAAAACACTGTGCAAGCTAACCAAATAACATATCCACTATATTCAGTTATATACAATTTTTAGAGCTGTAGAAGAAAAAAGGGGAAAAGCCTTTAGGGTCACTTCCTAAGCAACATAAAGGCATTTTTTCCCTATAATACCTCAAATTTCATTGTTTCCTCACTTTTCAGCCAAAAGAGACCTTTTTAAGTTAGTCTATTGCATGAGGCAATAGATCATCCAATCTCCAATGCTAACATAGAACTGAATTGTGTCTCTAGGTCTCACGAAAAAATAATAAAAGAAGAGAGGGGTAATGAACAACTATCCCTTATCTAACCTCTGACCTTTTTCTCTGGGGCATCTGAGATCCTCTCACACTATTCTAAATCACTTGGGTTCACACCATGAATGTTGGCCTTCTTAGTGGTAATGAATCTTTCATCTCTGAACAACTCTCTTGTGAAAGCTGTTGGCAGAGTTCATTGTTCACAAGACAAGCCAAATACATCTCCAAGCCAAAATTAAGAAGCCAAGTTTTTCTTAACGAGTGGTACCAAAAATATGCAATGAAGCAGTTGTGCCACTTGATGGAACCATTATCAAGTTGCCAGCTAAAATGCTCATCCTTTATGAGGATGAGAGCAGCCGTAGCTGTCAAGAGAAGACTGAATCTACTCAATTTTCTAGAAATTCAATAACTAGTGAGCCTGGCCTAGTTAACAGTGGGTTACATCAACCTGCCAACCTTGGAATAAATCTTTATACTATTATCATGATAAACTACAATTTAGTTTGCTACGTGAGAATGCTCTGGGAGCAGCCCATCACCATTGACGGTTTTGTGGTGGTTTTTTTTATCTCCTTCCTTTTCTCCTTCAACAGCTACATTTTGCTTATAATTAATAGTGTTTTATTTTAAAATATTTAACAGAACTGGAGGGGTTTCAGCTGTTTACCTTCTTTACTGAGTATTTTACTACTTTTTTGTTCTTTCCAGGGAGGAAAACAAATAAACTTCTTCATCCTAAGAGCAAAAAAACTGTTTGAAGAGCTCTAGCAATAGTCTAGGGAAATATTATTATCTCTGAATGCCCTTGTCAAAATTCTTATCTTGTTTTTGCAAGCCACTTTTCTCCCTTAGAACTTGTGAATATGTCACATTTAAGGTTGGAATGTAAGTAGATACGCATGGGGTTCTACTCCTTTCTGAAAGAGACACACTTGAAACACCAGAACACATTGTGGACGTTTGATTAATATTGCTTGAATGCCAATAAATTACTGGTAGTCATTTTGAGGCTTCATGGAAGGTGATCTAATGAAGATAAAGAGAATATGTGTAATTCAAAAATAATGGGAAAATTTTCCATCAGCTGCAGGCTCTCTGCATACTAAATTAACAGGGAAAACATTGAAGGATTCATTTCAATTGGTTGTATGCTTATAAAATCAATTTTCCACCTTCTCTGCTCTAAGGGAATCACTGATTGGAAGCGCTTCCTATTTTCAGTTGAAAGTTAGTGCAAAACTCCATACAACACTAATGTTAACTGACACTTTAGACCATGCATGGTATTTCAGAATAGAACCACAGTGTACTCACACTTGTTTCCTCATTCAGGAGTAAGAAATGGGGTAGGGGCATGCTTTCCAGTTCCAGAAAGTAAGTATTTTGGAAGGACGGTGATGAAAGGAAGGAATTCACCAGACATACATATCATCATTTCTCTGTCCAAAGGAAAACACAAACATGAGCAGAGAGACACTATATTTAAAGGTCCACATAAATTAAATAAAAATCACTGATTGCAAGATTGGACTGCTTCCTCATGTGGTATAAAACTGTAGGCTGAGTTGAGCTGCACGGTGATTTACACCAAAATAATCTGGCAACACTGGAGGTGACAGATTGATGGATGAACTATACCTAGCACTTTATAAAAAGCTTTCTCATAATTTTAATAATTTCTTTTTCCATTTACTCATGGTTTTGTAGCACTTTCTGAGGAATCTTTTTTAACAATTCAGGGTTTTAAAAGATTATGGGCAGCTATCTTAACTCCCATTCACGTTAATAGGAATTGTGAACATTCAGTACTTCTGATATTCAAGTTTTCCTGTTTCAGCTTCCAGATTGGCAACTCCCAAAGCTCTGGCCCAGGGCTTCATTGTGTGCTCTTTTTTGGCTGCAGCATTTTGTTCCCTCATGCTGGACTTATATGCTTTTAAAGATCTCTTAATACAAGTAGACTACAGTAGCGTCTCTTCTTTTTGATAATTTTTTGGACAACAGTATGTCGTATTAAATATAAAATAATATCTTTACATGAAAGGTGGACCATTTAGACCTCCTAACTACCCATATCCTTGTTAACACACTGATGTGCTCATTCACACTCTCAAACACCTAAATCAGTGGGTACTATGATTTTTTCTGCAGAACCAGAAACAATACACAGATTTCATGACAGTTTACAGGGTTTACAAGAGAAACTCATTCTGCTGTACAACCCAAGAAATAACATATCCAGCCACAATAATACGACACTCTCATCCCTTTCCTGCCTTAGTTTTCTCTCCAGCCTTGAATATTTCCTCTTCCTCCCTCCATCTATCTTCTTCCCTGGAACATGAACTTTCTTCTTCTTCTCTTTAAAATTATTGATACAAGAGTGTTCCTCCTACTCAGTTTTTAGACCTCTTTGTTAGCTTATAGTCCTGATCAGCCTCAGCAGATGACCAACGTCCACAATGATGTAGTTCATGGACAGCCTGCCTGGATGGGCTCTTTTGCTTGGTTTGATCACATTCTTTGCCCAAAGCATTTATTTTCTAATAGAAGATTGCCAAAGTTCAGCCAGGCTGCCTTATGGGTCATGTGTGTCTCTTCCCTGGAACTGCACCTGAAGTTGAAAGTAAAAAAAAAAACAAAACAATAGAGGAAGTAATCAAGCCTCAGGTTCATAACGAAATTTTTAGTCTCACGTAATCCCCAGTATCAAACAGAATAGTAATAGTGTTTGTGCACAGATTCTATATGTCATCACAGAATATAACTGAAACATGTTGGGGGAAAAAATTCCTCTAAAGTTGAAGGTAGGTAACAGAGAAAGGGAGATAAAGGCCTTGACTGTGTGAGATTATTCTCTCTCATTAAAATTAATGAGAGCTGGCAGCACATGGTCCATCACAAGAGCAGGTAAGACGACAAGATAGCCCAAGAAGCATCAGTGCAATGTAGAGATGGTCATACTTTGATTCACTCCTTCCAAATTGGAGACAAGCTTTCAGTACAGGATTAGCTTGGGTATACATGACAAAAAGTAACCCAATGTAATTTTTACCAGTTGACTCTCACCATTACACATGATGACAAGTGAGAAAATGAAGTTCTTGTTTCTTCATAACGTGAATGATTTGGATGGTGCCCTTTCCAGAACTATCAGTACAGGACATTAATTGCACGAAACATCTATACATCAGAAAACAGCTGCCTTCCATCTCAGCAGCACATTCTTCATTAATCACAAGGGAGCCAGGGAGAAACCGATTTCCTTTTAAGTGCATGATTCAATAACAGGATTTTTAATAGTCTGATGGCATGGCTTTGATAACACTAAGTAGATGACTGTCAAGCATGGCTACCACAGAATACAAAGACTCACTGCAGTCCATGACCCATCAGCTACTGAGCCTGTATTTCCAATAGAAAGACAGGAATCACTGGCATGAAAAACACCACATCCTCCATAAACTATAATAGTTCTGTTCAGTGTTTTGTTTTGTTCTGTTTTTTTAATGCCAAAATAAAGCTGTTTCTTCCTTTCTGTGGTATCATACTGTTTGTGATTACCTTGGCAGGCAGATTTTGGCCACAGATGCTTTGTTTGTCCTCCAAGCTCACTTGACATCACATTGGTGCATTTTGTTAAGGTATCTTATCTTAGGCTTGGCTCTCCTCTACCCACAGCTAATCAGCTTCCACTTGAGTTTGGGGACAGATCAAGTGAGTCTGCGAGAGGCCAAGTACACAGTTCCTGAGTAGTTTACAATCTTAATTTCCTAGTAATAGGGCCAGATTAACTGAATTTATTTTGTACACAGAGGATGCAGGAGGAGCTACTCTTTGTTACAACAAAAAGCGGCAGTAGAGGGACAGGGAAAGCTGAGTTGTGGGCCATGTTTTTGTGCCCCTGCAAAAGCACCATGGATCAACAAAGCCCCTCAGGTGTTTCTGTCTGCACTATTCCTTCACTCATGCCGCATGATACCTCTTTTCTAGCTTTGTCACACTTGCTGGCTACCCTACATTGCACTACATAAGCTCCTCTTTTTGAGCATCTTCAATTGCAGCAAAGGAAGGGTTAGTCTCTGCAACCCGCCTGGCCCAGAGCTCAAAACCCCAAACAAAAGCAAGCAGGTGTCTTTGTAAGAAAACATACTGCATAGTATCCAGGCTGTACTTCAAATATATAAACTAAATGCTTATATCTTCCAGTATAGCCTCCAATGGCAGACTTTGTCCTAAAGACAACTAGAATGTGCCAAACCTCCCCTCTCATAGTGGGACCTGGAGAGTCGCCAACCTTCACAGGCTGGAAAGATAACTGCAACAACCTAAAAATATTCTGGATCTGCAAAAGAACGAAGAGATCACAGCATTGAATGGCAATAATTCTGGGTGGCCCCAGAGATCCACAAAGTGAAGTCTCAAACTCACGTTCTTGCCTAAAGTGCTTAGAAATTATTCTTGCCAGCATTTTCTCACCAGGACCATGTTTCATTAGATAGCTTTTGCCTCTGCTTCTGGCTGGCCAGCTGAGTCAACATGTGCAGCATTTAATTTTATGCATACAAGTTTACCAGAATAGTGTCTCCTATATGAACAAGATTTAATCTATGCTCTAGGACTCAACAACTAAGGATAATTTTCTCACTGCAGATACCATCTGTTCTGCTCTTTAGTTACATTACTCTCCATAATATATTTTTTCCTGTTATAAACAGTTGGAAGAACATTAACTTTTACAGGCCCAGGAAAAAGATCCAAGTATTTGGCACCCTCTATTACGCAGTGACCATTGTGACTATTCTCATAAAGTAATTTGCCTGCAACAAAGTATTATTTGACTGATTGTGGAGTAAGGGGCAAAACAGATGAACATTTCTTTTTCAGCCAAACAGTAAGACAATTTAGACAGATTTTTATTTCCTTTGACATCATTTTCTAAATTTGATTCCAGTTTTGTGATCACATAAACCTGCAAAAGTCCCAAGTACGATTCATATTTATGGAGATCTCAGAGCAGAGAGCCTTCTCTGAAACCTGTTTATCAATTTATCAAATCAAGCAAAGGCATAACTACCATAAGAGAACTTTGAGCTTGCATTGTTAACCAGTCAAAACTACTCTGACACACTAAGCATGTTTGCACACAAAACATTAATTCTACCCTTTGTATATATTTGATTACAATACCTAAATAACTTTTTAAAACAACTGCAACTAGTTTTTAAAAATCTATTATATTAGTTAAAATTCCTGTATGCATTGCTTCTGTATGCAGTATTTCATAAGGTAAAATCTTGGGTAGATAAAATTTAGTTATATTTTTTGGCCAAAATTATTTTCATTACAAAAATAAAAATAATTTTTTAAGAAATTATAAAAAATATTTGCAAAATTACATAAATGGACTTAATGTCCTCCTTTTTCCTTATTTGCCCAGTAACTTTCAATAGAGCAGTTCATATAGGATAAATTCAAAAACTCTTGACAGTGATGCCATGTTCATCCTTTGAAATTAGTCCACCCCTTTCTGAAAGTAAGTCAACAGTAATGGGTTACCCAAATATCCTCTGTATTTTTTAAAATCTTCCCATATATGAATAGGTTCAGTTCCCAAGCTGGCCACAGGATGACTGGGTCTGTCTTTACCTTCCCCTCCTTGCTTGTTATCCTTTGCCAGGCAACACCCTTTGTACCATTTCTGAGAGACAGCAGGGCCCAGCTTAATGAAGGCTAAAAAGTAAATGATGCATTCTCACTCACCACTTAGCTTGAGTAATTGGCTGCCACTGCTTATTTTGCAGATTTCTGAGTGAAACCTTAGGCTCAAAAAAGTTAAATGAGCTTGAACAAAAGATCGCTAAGCTTTTATTGCCATCGACTGGCAAGTAACCTACATGATATTAACCTTCTGAAGCTAACTATTCACTCAAAATAGAATCAGAAATGAGGCATAATTATAATCAGAGTTCTGGATCTGCAGCACTACTGAACAAAAACATCTTCCTAAGAGACTGACAGGTTTATTCTGTTTTAATAGGGAATGTTGTCTCTTTTCACACAAATTCTTTGATTAACAGAAGGTAGCATAAGCTTTTTGCATTTTCCCAGTAAGCAGAGCAGTGACAAAATCACACTGAAACCATTTTCAAGAGGAACTGTGAGACTCCAACTCTCATATTTTATCTAGGAAAAACAAAAACAAAACAAAAAAATCCCCAAGTCTGTCCAGTGTTAGTAAAAGTATTAATGCACAGGTAATTAATACACAAGTATTCTGAATCTTTTACATAAATAAATTTTGGGGGTAGATCCACAAAGAAAGTTCAGAACTATAATCCTATGAATATCTCCTCATATATATATATACTATATGTATAAAAGTGTTCAGCTTCTTAAATGAAATTTACAGCACTCTTAGGTACCTAAGATACCTGTGTAATAGGAGAAGAGAAGGAAAAAAAGAGTGAGATTCATAGCCATTACCACAGTGACCAGTAGGACTTCTAAGACAGACTACTGAAAACAATGAATATAAGGATGCATCTGAAGTTTGTCTTTTATTCTGGCCTTCCCACTTTTTAGTTGCAGTCAAGTAGTTGGTTTTAGGCAGTTCAAAGCATGATCAAACTGAGGGTTTACAAAAATGGTTTTAGCGCCAGGAATTCACAAAGAAAGGGAGCCATTCCTAAAAAGAATTGGGGTTGCTCCCTGTTTCTCTCCAAGGTCCTGTGCCCTGGATGGCTCAGGGTGCATCCATTTGGTACTTCTGTTAGCATCCCTCCTGAGCTGGGACAGTGAATTCATTCTTTCGAGAATAAACACCTGGGGTGCAAGAAATGGTCCTGAGGCTACAGTTCAGATGCACCCATACCAGGTCTCATTTTTTTCCCAAGGCTTGTGAAAATAATAGTGATTTTTGCTTCCCTTGGGAGGTAGGAAGGAAAGGGAGTTGAAGAGACACGACCAGAGAACTTTCAATTTTGATTAAAGTTAGATTTGATAATGGAGGCTAATATAAAGATGGTATATATGAGGTAAAGGACAGGAAAATCTAGACCATACAGTCCTCCTCCTATTTCCTGATTTTCTCACAATATGGATCCACCAAGTAACATTTTCCAAAGAGAAAGGGATAATTTTCTGTAGTGTCATAAACATTTTTTTTTTCTTTTTCTTTTCTTTTTTTTTTTTTTAGGAAAGCCTCTGTAAATACTTAAATACTCTTTAAAAACTGTACTTGAACCACTTTGGAGCTCTCATAAAATTCCAGTTTTCTTAAATATTACAGATGAAACTTTGCAGTCCAATCTTCAGTCATCACTCTTCTCATAAAGTATGCATTCCTAGATATACCCCTCACAGAAACCACCATACGACAAAACTTTCTTCAAGACTTCAGTGTGTTGCTTCTATGGGTAATAGTGAATTTTATATTACTTGAAATATTAATATGGGAATGTAAAGAACTGAACATTTTTTTAAGAGTATGTTATGTGTAAATTGGTCATGTAACTTGACAATGCATCAAAGGTCATTAAAACAAATGATTCTCTGAAAGGTTTAAACAAAATAAAGTTAACAAAACATTTTTCCAACTTAGCTCCAGGTATTCAAAAATACTGATACAAATTATGAGAAGAACTTAAAAAATATAATATTTTTGAGTTACTGTTCTTGTATTTGGAGTTACTGTTATTATCATAACATTATCTTTACATCTGTCTTCTGGTATATTTATCTTCTATTAGGAGAAGTCTAAAATCCTTTTCTTTAAAACTTGAGATCCTCAGCTGATCAAAAATTCAAGACAATAGTAGGCTTTGAGGAAAACATTAATTGTTGCAGTACTTTCTAGCAGTTGACAGCACTGTCTTGTCATTCATTTAGTTGGCTCAGTGTTTTGCAATATTAAGTGTTCTTCTCTGGCTTTACAATTATAGTGGTAATAAGGCAATCAACCAATCAATCAATTGGAACAGATGAACACAGTATCAGCCAACTATGCCAGTCTAGCCTGGTCTCATGTCTCTACAGTGACAGGTAGATGATGCCAAAAGACAAATAGAAGCTCAGGCAAGCCAATGATATAAGTAATCACACCAATATCACACATGTAATGGCAATGAATAATCTCCTAGACTTTGGAGATAAGAGGATCAGATGCTCACTATAATAACCATCGGTGAATTTTTGTTCCAGTAACTTGTTCTATCACTAACTGAGAACATCTAAGTTTTTAACAACCACAACTCCTTTTGCAGCCTGAGTATGCATTATGCAAAGAAAGACCTCTTTTTTTTTTCTTTGCTTTCAGCCAGACACTAGTTTCATTTAGTGCTCCAGATATTAAGAAACCCCTTTCTCCATTTTCATCTTTCTCATTCCATTCACATTTTTATAAATCTCTGTCACAGTCTACACCCTGATTTTACTTTTTCCAGACTGAAAAGACTTGTTGTCTCATATCATAAAAACATGTCACAGTTTTGATCATCTTTGTTGTTCTTCCCCATACTTTTTCCAGTTCCAATATATCTTTCTTAGGATAGGAATACTTCTTGTTCGCCTATTTCTTTTTTTGACTGCTATCAAGAATTTATCTTTTCATTGAACTATCCATTATAACCCCAAGATCTCATTCATGTGTTCTAATGGTTAGCTCAGAGCACATCATCATATGCATAAATTTTGGACCGTTCATTTCAAGTGCATGACATTACTTTTATCTAAGCTGAAGTTAGTATGCCATTTTCTTGAAGAATGCTGAAAGGTCCTTTTGCAGTTCTTCAGACATCACTTGCCCTTATTGCCTTGAATAATTTAGTAGTCAAGAAATTTTATTGTCTTGCTTAGTCTACTTACAGTATTACAAACAGCTTAAAGAGGACAGGCCACAACACCGTTCCTGGCCACAGTCCTCTGTTGCTGTGACCTCCTTCCCCTGTGAAAAATGAACATTTATTTCTACTCCCTATTTATTGTCTTCTCAACAGTTTTCCCTTAATTTGAGGACCTTTCCTTGTATCCCATGACTGATTAGTATTTTTAAGAGTCTTTGGTGAGGAACCTTGAAATATTTTCACCTTTAAAACATTTTTGAAGTACAGATTGGAATAGGCAGGACAAGCGACAAAATGGATAAATTTGAAGCACTGATGTCCTTGGGGAGACTTCCAGCAAGGGGGGACGTGGCTGTAGTATGTCATTACACTCTTTTGCTGCTTATGACTGGCTTTTCTTCCTGCAGATCCTAACATTTAAATCAGAGTGATGCACATCTAGGTCTTCTCAGTGGTAGGATATTGTTGGGGATATACCTGGACATAGGAGCTAATCAGGGCTTTGTAGTTCAACAACTTGGAAGTTCAACAACTTGGAAGCCAGAGACCTGCCTGCAGGACTAAAAACCAAACCTTAGATGGCTGCAATTAAGTTGTTCCAACACAGAAACTTCTGAAAGTGCCTGGGCTGGAAAGAAGGATTTGAGAGGAGAGGACAACATGGTGGGCAAAAGGGAGATTTACTTTAAAGACTTATATTTCAGCTATTTCATCCAAGAATTCTGGATTCCTTTATTTAGAGTTACAGTGTTCTAGATTCTTTTGTGTGTGTGTGTGTGTGTGTGTACTACTAAGACTTAACTTTAGAAACTGTAATTTGTCAATGTCCTTCAGAGAACTTTAAGAAGAAGGGAGGAAATGTTCTGCTTCAAGACCCTGGGGGACTCAGGCAACGGCGACAGCCATATATACTATTAACCATTTCAACCGGATCTGTAAAAATGATCACCAATGACAATCTTGAATGAGATATTTGCAATTATAGTATTCATACACTTAGCAATCATTTCCTGGAGCTCTGCTTTTATTTCACAATAGAAGAATGTGAATATTACATTGTTAATTAATTGACACTTTTTAATTTTGCTGTACCTTATTAGAATAGACAGAGAAGCAAGCCCTAATGATTTTCTTGAATTTTATCAGACAAATATATGTAAGGTAATTGATGCTCTTTGATCATGATTCAGCTTGATCTTCAACTGGTTACAATTGAGACTAATTTGTTTTCCTAATTGAACAACCTTCAGTGAATTATACTGAGCACTTGAAATGTTGCCTTTGAATGTTACAAACAACCTAACTCAAATTAGATGGACTTCAAGTCTGAATTGATTTGCTTCATATATCACTCAGAATAAATATTTTTCTGCAAACTCAAGTTTCTAAGTTGGAAGCTATTGGTTTTGTTCCTGTTTGGTGTTTTTGGTTTTGGTTTGTTTTTTTTTTTTTTTTTTTTTTGCTTGTTTGTGTGTTTCCTGAAGCTATTGCAGAAATGAAGTTGCTATTACAGAAATGTCTCTTTTGGGTTATTTATTTATTTATTTATTTATTTATTTTCCTTTTAGGAAAGGGCAAGATCCCTTGCCTTCTATTGGCTTCAGTTTTTTAAAACCAGCTACTGTTGTGACAACCTATTTGACTAATTTGTGAGTATGATGACTACTTAGAAACCCCAGCAGTTCAAATGAGAACTATATGGATTCACATAATTGTTCCAAGCAAGAAACACATACAAAATTTTCCCAGTTTGGAAAGCTCCACAAAACCATTCTATATTTATTAACCCGTAATTTTTTATCTATTTTTTATTAAGATAACAGAGTACTATATAGTATTATAATAGCTACAGTTTAAATACTGCTACTACAGGACTACTTTATATTAATAAGATTTTATGAACAAATATGCAGGTGTAGCCATAAATAGGGTAAGTAATCAATTAGCTGAAAGTATAAGTGCTCAGGTCTCTACACCTGAGTGAGTTTGGAAAATGCAGTGTTATCATAATGATAGGGAAGACACAGAAATGTTCATATTTTAGTCCCTGATCGAATAAAACATTTAAGTATGTATGAATCTGTGAATTGATTTGGATGGGACTACTCATGCTTCAGGGTTAAATACAGTACAGGACTGGGACCTGATGAGGGAAGTCATCAACTTTCAGTCAGCATCTCATTACAGCAGCAAAGTTTAGAGGCAAATTACTAAATGTGTTCAGGTGCCTAAAGAGTAGATATATGGGATTTTCAAAAGGTACCACAGGATATATCAGAAAAAGGATGCAGGGACTGCATAAGTGAAACATTAAAGTTAATTTGTGAACGTAAATCCAAAATTACAAACGCAGAGTCTTACTTATTTGAAATGTTATCCTTATAGGTTCCTAAAAAAATTGACACCTAAAAATTAATCAAGAATTTAGCAATTTAATGAAGATTAATCTCACCAAATGCAGACATCACCCTAGGTACCCTTAATAATAATTAGAAAGAAATAGGCACTTTTAAGATGGTTGTCTTTCCACAAGCAATACAGGATGCCTATTCTGATCAAAATATTAAATAAAATGGAGGAAGACATGTCATTCAATAATGTAAAAACATCTAAATATACATGAGATGGATTCCATAAGTTACATCAAACTTTTCAGGGAAGCTGTGAGATGTTCTTCACATTAGAAAATTAACAGCTTTCTTCTGCCCACTGTTCTTTCCTGGGATGTTATTCAGAAACAGGCAAGCTTTAGAGAAGATTTTCAGCAATTCAGCCACCTACATGGTAGAATAACAACAAATGAGAATCAGTGAAGAGAAAGAAAAGTGATTTAACAGGGTAGGATGTATAAATGAGATTTAGAGCTGAAAAGTGTTTTATTGCTGTTAAAATAAAGGAGAATAACAGCATATTAAAACAATAATTCCTTTAAGGAACAAGAACATAATAAGAATTAGCAGCCTAGACATTGTTGGGACAGTGAAATGAATATGGAAGAGCCAAGAATAGTTCCCTCAGCTGTTTTAGGAAACACAGAGCAAATAATTGCTGATATGGACCCTAAAGAAGAAGTAGAAAACGGGATTCCATTAAAGCTGCTACAAGAACAAACAGTAAGAGAAGGAAGTCCAGCAATGGGAATAGGAATTTGTAGTTTTCCCCAAAAATTCTTGTTCTGTAAGTCTCAAGGGTTCCTTCCAGCCAAGACAGAGCCCATCAGAATTACACTGGAAACACTCCTGACACCCTCTCCTCCCATGACCTAGTGCTGACTCACTCTTCATTGTAGCTAAATTTCATCCAGCAATGAAAATATGACAGTTGAATGGCAAGAAGAAAGCTAACCATTTTTTCCTTTCCATGGGGGAAATGAATCAAGAATGTGTTAAGTTTATAACTCAGTTCTTTAATGGATATACCCTACGTTAATGCCTAATATCATGTTTTCTTAAAGAAAGGAGAGCTCTGATGTTTATTAGAACTCATGGATTAAAAGAATGCAAATACCAACAACCATTTGTTTTCAAAAGGGTAAGGTACATTGAAAACAAATCAAACAAGGCTTTATTTAGTGTTTTAAAAAGTTCTAAACATCCTCTTTGCATAATCATTAAAGACAAGAAAGATGTAACAAGTCTTTGTTCTTTGGTATAAAGAGATTTATTTCATTTCTTAGTAGACTTAAGGTAAGTAGATAGAATTTCATTTACTTTTCTGTGAGAGAAAATGAGATGTTTATATACAATATACACCATGTACTTTGGAATCTACATCCTTTTTTGTTTTCTCAGAAGCTTACTGGGAGATGGAATATGTTTAAATAAAATAATGAAAACAATTACAATAAAAATAGCTTAACTTGGACCATGAATAATAATAAGACATATGAAAGAACTAACTTTTAAAGTACATCTGTCCAATTAAGACAGTCAAGATGGTTTTAGTCTCATCAACACAAAAAAAAATTTGAAGAGCCATTTATTATGGCACTTGTTCCCATTTGGACCTGCCATTATATAACTAAATCTGTGCCTATATGTTATGACTGGAGTTTTTATTCCAGATAACAAAAGGAGTATCCTTAGATTTCCAGAATGGGTGAAACACTTGTGCAAAGGAACAATCAAGAGATCTATGGATATTTGTTATACACTTTTGCAACTACAAAACAGAAAACAGAATATAATGGACTACCTAGATACAAAGATTATTCTGGTTTCAGAAGTGCAAACTCAAAACAGAAACAGCTAAGGTGAGTAGCATGTGGGTTTTATCTTTGGTAATTTATCAACACATTATATAGGTAATATATCCAGTGTTGCCTTATCTAGACTGTTTACGCTTGTTGCCAGACTGATTACTGTTTTCCTTTTTGTAAAACTTCACATTTTATAGGTTTGTTTTGGTCTTTTTTCTGTCTAGTTCTGAGTTCTCCTCACTTCTTCCTGATTTTTTTCCATGACCATCCACAACCTCACCACAACTTGGTTTTGATTGCCACATTTGTGTTTTAGGACAATCCTCTGCATAGAAGCCTTGGCTCATGCATTATTCTCCTTTTGTCATGGGAACTTATCCAGTAGTTGAGAATTTGGGCACAGGGAAAAATGAGCCATGCCATAAAGATGCAACCTGTACTCTGTAGACTTACTTAAAGGAGAGGACTGCATATTCTAATTTTTTATTCCCTAGCATATACTAAAATGATGGACTTGGGAATTGTTGCACTGAGTGGTGTGTGTGTGTCCTTCTAGGCAGGAGGTGAAGAGTCTTAGTGTCCTCAGTATGCCCATGAAAAGTCCTGGCACTTACCATGGTGCCAAAGTCTCTTTGCTAAAATACCTTGCAGTAGTAAGCAGCTTTTAATAAAATCAAGCTCAAAATGCCTTCCCAGCTGTATTATAACTTTCTTTCTTATGACTGAGAGCAATTCTGAATATTTTTTCATGAAGCTGAGTAGACTAGAAAAGAAGCTGTGTGACTAGAAAAGAAATAAAGCAAAAGAACTGGTAGGACAAATTCCACTGGTGCTAAAACAGCAGTATTGAACGCATGAGCCCCTGAAGGTTACTGAAAATCTGTACACCAGACTAATTTATTCTCATAGACATCTGTCTCTAGGTACCATGGTGATCAGCATTCAATCTGTGGCTTGTATATCAGGAAATGACAGCTCTCTAACAGAAGCCAGAGAGAACAGTAATGTCAGTAATGAGCTCCCGTGTTCTGGACGGCACAGTGGTTTTCTCAGTCCTTTGCTTTCCTCTGCTTCAGAGAAGACAATAGTTGTTATGATCCCAGGGACAAAGCGATCTGGGGAAATAAAAGTGTATAATTTGGAGAAAAATATAGCAAAATGAGCACAGAGTCTTTCTCCTTTCCTTTCTCACCACACAGAGCACTATCCTATTTTTTCTCTCTGGTTGAGCTTCATTTTGTAACTGCCATATAGGCCTCTGGACTATGCAATGGTTTTCAATATGTCCTTCCTTAATAAGGGGGGAAAAAAGTGTGATCTTTGTGTTAAAAATTCTGACATAGTCTGGTTCATAAAAGTTCAGATTGGAAAATTCTTCTCTTCAGTGATGTAGACCAATAACCATGCATTAAAATTGCAAAACAAACAAACAAAACAGCTAGGCAAGACAAAACCATGGAGCCAAACTTGATGTCTCAAATTTTTTAGGAAGAAAAGCTTATATAGACTCTTGGTAACACCTCTTGTTCAAGGAAAAAAATCCCACAGATGTATGAGAGAAAGAAGACAAAGAGGACAAAAAAAAAAAGTTTAATAATGTCTTAGAACTAACTGAAGAAAAAAACCTAAGTAAATGGAAACAGCTGAGCAGATACAGCAAAGAATTAAATTAATAGACAAAATTGAGAAAACAGAGAGATGATTTTGTTTATTGCGAACATATTCCATTTCTTCCTAGGTTGTAATCTAAAATATCCCTTTCCTGCATGTTAGTTCTTAGGAAACTATTGTTTTTACAATATACTGGGTAAGTCAGAAGAACTGAGATACTCCTGATCCCTGAGATGGCTGCTGGCTGTGTTGAGGCACCTACTTCACATAGCGAGGCTTCAAAAATCAGCCTCTTGACAAGTTCATGAGAGAAGTTTCCAAAAGCCCTCTCAGCTGGTATCTCTGGTGTTCATTGAAGGTGCTTGGCTGATCTGATGTGCACCACAAAATAAAGCACATACATGAAACTGCAAAGCATAGCATTCACTCCCAGCTGGGTAAAAAAACCCCACAAACAACTCTTTACAAGTGCAAGTACTTAAAAGGAAAGCGGATAACACTGACTGATTTTAGGTAGATAACCCTATGAAATATTGATAAGCCAGGGGGGGAAAAAAATCCTATTCATTACACACACCACTCGCTGCTCTAACTTAACTCGGCTTTACTGCACATTATTGTCAGCATAACTTTGAAGAGGAACAGAAAGGCATAAAAAAGCAGGATACAGGATCTGAAATTCTACATGTAACTTCATCTGAAAGGCTTGTGCCTAACTTTAGGCCTTCTCCTTCATAAGATTACGGAGGCCTTTTGTGGAGAAACACTTTTAGTATAGTAGAACCTAAAAGAGAGAGGTTAGTTTTCATAAAAGTTACTTCAGATTCGACCTAGCTGAATCTGAAACGGTGATCACAAAATCTGGTTCTTTTTTCAAAGTTTAGGCACAATCTACAGTGTATGAGCAGAGTGCATTGCCATTTGCTGCGTATTACTTTTCCTAGCTTCCTAGTCAAACTCTGATACAACTGCAGGATTCACTTTTATAAATTGAAGATTTATTCCAGTAAATAGTGTCTTTACAAGTATACATAGAAAACATTTCTGAGTAATTTATCATATGTCTCTCCATTTGAAATGTTACTGTACTTTGAATTTTATATTTATTGAAAAAAATTGAAAATACCAGAGTTTCTGAGTTTTGTCACTCCCTAGTGGATGATGAGGTCAAATCCAACATCGCAGATGCCAATGGTAAAACTTCCCTCTAAGTTTAAGCAGTAAATTTCATTCCATATTTTTCTTTCTTTTTTTTTTACATGACATATCAGATTCTTTAGGAAGCCACAATGGACACAAGGTGGAGCCAAAGACCCTTGAAACAAACTATTTATTAATTACTCTTTTTTTTTCTTTTTTAACTGAGAGCTCTTTTGAAAGAGGTAAGTGAGAATAAGCTACAAAGCCACCATTTGAAGCAAGTTGTTAAAATAACTAGAAGTGGAACCTAGATATTACTGTCTATAATTTAATCATAAGGGAGTTAATACATTTTAATAATGGAAAAATTAAATATATTTTTCAGTCCATATGTTGTTTTTAAAGCACACATCCAAATTCAATAAAATTATTCTTCTTTAAAACTCATAGTCAAAGAAAAATATAAATTCCCAAGGAGTTTTGGATGTTTTCCTAAAAAAAAAAAAAAAGAAATATCTTGTCCTTCATTCTTATTTCACTGGGTTTTTGACAGATTGAATATTTCACTGTTTGGATTTTGTTTTATTTTATGTCAGGTGTAATTATGATATGTGGAAGAAAAGGGAATTATAGTCTAGATCACATGTATTATTTGGTTTTGTTGGCACTAAGTCACTTTGGAAAGTCAAGAGTAAAGTGAGAGGGAAACTAAAGCTCCTCTCATTCTAATGTGAAATGATTAATCTTTAATCCTCTGAATTGGGTTGATAAGGATTGTCATTACCGCATGGAGTAAGCATATTTTATATCAACTCCTCTATGGTTTCAACGGCATGGCTCACATCAAACTGTATTTCATGTCCTCTGAAACTTGAGAATATTTATTTTCTCTTCTTTTCCTGACAGTACACTTGAAGGATCAGATGACTGATAATATTTCACAGCTGTCATCATCATCTATTTCCACCCACATACACACGCCTTCATAAAACAAATGAAAGAGACACTTGAAATTAGGGTCACACTCCTACTCATGTTAATAGCTCCAGAATTTAGTTGATAAAAAGGACTGAGACTTCAAAATTAGCCATGCTAGAACTGAAACTGGTGACTTAAATATCTGAATTGTCTGTATTTTCCTTTTAGTTTTATAACAAAAACATTCAGATGTTTGTGCAAAAATAACTTTCCAAGAGCTGAGGTCTTCCTTGAGCTACAACCTCAGTTAACACTTTTGCTGTTAGAAGCTCACCATGCTGCTGCTGAAAATAGAGGTAGGAAGATCTGGAAACACACAAACGCAGACTTACTTAAATAATGGCAAAAACATTCTCAGAATTATTAGTAACTATATTTAGCTGTTGATATATAAATGGCCCATATTAAAAGTGCTGACTTGAAAATTATATGTGTATTTAACTATACAGAAACATTGACACTCACATAGATTCAGTGTAAAACCAGCTGTGAATAAAATATTTACTGTTCTTTGCTCCAAGTAAAAAAAAAAAAAAAAAAGAAAAAAAGGAAACAAAAAAAAACACAAAAAAAAAGAAAGGATCCCAAGGGCTGACAGTGTGATAGAACAGAATAGAGAATATTTTCTTCCCCATAACGGCTATCACATGCTTGCACAGTGATGAATGAAGGTGTCTATCTTATCTCCTAGCTGCTTAAGAAAAATCATGTATAAGCAACAAGCATCTTCAAAATAATTACAAAAAATGCAAGGAACAAGCAACTTCAAAACCATTACAAAAAATGCTTGTTGCATGCTACTGTTTCTCTGCTTTTCCATTAACAGTCCAATTCCCCTATAATCAGCTTTCAGAATTAAAAAATAAACAAACCCAAACTTTAGATTTTGGCTTTTTTGTTTTTTTTTTTTTAATCTTAAAGATCACTATATTCAAATGAGAGACCTAGCTCAGTACAGTAATGTGAAACTAATAGTAAAAGTGATAGAAGAAACTCAAAATTTACATTTCTCCCTTACTGTTTCTGGTCTGTTTGGTTTTAATTTTTATCTCCTGAAACTGGAACTCACTGACTGCTACAGCTTATGTTTAGAACTGGGCAGCAGTTCTAAGCATAAAAGAGAATATGCTGAAATATAACCAGCTTAAATATCCTGAACTGGAACATTGAATTTCAGGACTGCAAACTGCCAGTTGTTTTCAAAGCCATTCCTTTAAGGGGGCGGGGAGAAACATGAAAGCTCTGTACTTGGAGGAAGAAAAGCATACACGAAATGCTGTGGCAGATTGTTGCAGTGAAAATAAACCTGACTTCTCAGCCACATTCAAAGTCAAGCTGCCACAAAATTCTGAAAGGAATCATACAAGCCAAAAGCTGTATTAAGCACAGGAGCATAAAGTAGTTCAAGTATTACAGTCAAGTGAAATTATTACATTCAGCCTCTACTTCAGCCCTGTAAGTGAAGGACAATATATTACTACAAATTAACTTAATCTGACTATGCGTTACAAAGTAAAAAGAAAATAAACGCAAATAATAAAGCATTTGCTGTCAAATTAATTGACAAAACTACTAAACACAGAATAAACATCTGAAAATCAGCTTTTACAGGATTTGTATCAAAGGAAAGGAAAGCTAGAAATATATAGATGAAATCCAAATTTTTTTTTCCATATACAGAGGCTAACTGGGAACTACCGACCTGTCAGCCTCACCTCTGTGCCTGGGAAGATCATGGAACAGATCCTCCTGGAAGCTGTGCTAAGGCACATGGAGGACAGGGAGGTGATTCGACACAGCAGCATGGCTTCACCAAGGGCAAGTCCTGCCTGATCAACCTGGTGGCCTTCTATGATGGGGTGGCTACATCAGTGGACAAGGGGAGAGTTACAGATGTCATCTACCTGGACTTCTGTAAGGCCTTTGACTTGGTCCCCCACAACATCCTCCTCTCTAAATTGGAGAGGTATGGATTTGATGGATGGACTATTCGGTCCATTGGAATTGGCTAGGTGGTCGCATCTAGAGAGTAGTGGTCAATGTCCAGATGGAGATCAGTGACAAGTGGTGTCCCTCAAGGGTCCGTATTGGAACCAGTACCGTTTAATATCTTCATCAATGACATAGTGGGACTGAGTACACCCTCAGCAAGTCTGCAGACGACACCAAGCTGACTTAACACACCTGAGGGATGGGATGCCATCCAGAGGGACCTGAACAAGCTCAAGAAGTGGGCCCATGTGAACCTCATGAGGTTCAACAAGGCCAAGTGCAATGTTCTGCACCTGGCTCAGGGCAACCCCCCGGTATCAATATAGGCTGGGGGATGAAGGGATTGAGAGCAGCCCTGCTGAGAAGGACTTGGGGGTGTTGGTTGATGAGAAGCACAGCATGACCCGACAATGTGCGCTTGCAGCCCAGAAGGCCAACCGTATCCTGGGCTCCATCAAAAGAAGCGTGGCCAGCAGGTCAAGGGAGGTGATTCTGCCCCTCTCCTCTACTCTGGTGAGATCCCACCTGGAGTACTGTGTCCAGCTCTGGAGCCCTCAGCACGAGAAAGACATGGACCTGTTGGAGCGGGTCCAGAGGAGGGCCACAAAAATGATCAGAGGGATGGAACACCTCTCCTATGAGGACAGGCTGAGACAGTTGGGATTGTTCAGCTTTCAGAAAAGAAGGCTTCAGGGAGATCTTATTGCAGCCATTCAATACTTAAAGGAGGCTTCATAAGACGGGGACAGACTTTTTAATAGGGCCTGTAGTGACAGCACAAGGGGGAATGGTTTTAAAGTAAAAGTGGGGAGATTCAGACTAGATCTAAGGAAGAAATGTTTTATGATGAGGGTGGTGAAACACTGGCACAGGTTTCCCCAGAGAGGTGGTAAATGCCCCATCCCTGGAAACATTCAAGGTTAGCTTGGACGGGGCTCTGAGCAACTTGATCTAGTTGAAGATGTCCCTGCCCATGGCAGGCGGGTTGGACTAGATGACCTTTAAAGGTCCCTTCCAACCCAAACTATTCTATGATTCTAAGAACTGTTTTCATATAAACATAGAGGAAATCTCATGATGTCTTTACTTTTGATCATGTATGATCTTAAGTGTGTTCCCAAATTTGAGGTGTTTATCTAAAATAGCTTTGGCTACATTATATTATGGTGTGGTTGAACTCCCCTTTGTTTTCAATGCCTGCCAAACTGTTCTGCTCACCTCACCCATTGTTCACTCTCTTCTGATTTATGCACGATCTGTAGTCAGCAGTAGGTAAGCCCTCATTTTTTTAAGGAAGTTGTTCTCAGAAAACTGATGATCCTCATCAGGACGCAGTGTAACTAAGTAGATTTTTGGATTTACCTGTAGCTTCTAAATTCTGGAGGAAAAGTAATTAGAGTTCATACTGAAGGTAATTTATTTATACTAGAATGCACTGGAGAGCAAAAAATGTACTTTAATCTTCAATCTTTTTTACTATTATTTTTGTAAGTAGCTTATTAAAGATTCAAATAAAAATATCTCTTTGGAGAAACATCAAAATGCACATTAAAAAAAATTGAATGGAAACTATATATTGCAAGATGAAAATTAAATAAACATTGGTATATTTCACCTAAAAATCTGGAAAATGATAAAAAGATATTTTCTGTTTTGAAACAGTTTAATGAACTTATTACTGTCTCAATTAATCCAATGCTATGTTAGTTTCATAAGTATTTTAATGAGATATTTCAGAGATATTTTGTCACATATTTTGCCCATTTTGCCCATTTCCAGTTTGAATTGCTGAGTATTTTCTTATTTTTTGCTAGCTTCAATAAAATATAGAAGAAAGCTTTTCTTGAAAAGAAATATGGATTTTAGAACCAAGCAAAATCAGGTAAGAACACAAAATTATTGTCATTGACTGCAAGACTATAAGACACATCTGCTTATCAGCCCTCAAGACACTATTAACACAACTTTCTTAAAAAGGTTGCTTGCAAAAAAAATTCCTTGCAAAATAGATACAAAGCTGTGAGTCTTTTAGGTCCATAAGTAAAATCATAGCTGACTATGGATATAAAGATTAATTCCATAGTGATCAGAAATGTTTTAAACACCTTATACAGTAAAAGAAAGATTTTTAGCTTAAGAATGTTGTCTTGATGTGATACAGGTAACCTTGACAGTTATGGAGCTAGCAAATAGATAATGAAAATTCTTGCTTTGAAGATAAATCTGTTCCGGTTTCTGAGAGTAGTGATTTAATATTCAAGTTTTGTAACTCTAATGGTTTCAAAGATGCTCCCTAAACGTCCTCATCAGTGTTTCCATTCCTTCTTGCCCCTGCAGGTATTCAGCTGTCTTATGCCTTGCTGAATTGTATGGTTCGTTTTTCTGACGCTGAGCAAGAGATGAAAAAGAAAAAAAAAAAAAAAACCAAAAGGAAGAAACAAAAAGGAGAAAAAGATTTAATAAAGACAAATAAAATAAATGGATTTCTGTCCAAGAAGCACTAAAACTCCTTTCTTTCAGAGCATTTCCTACTGCAAAAGACAAATTACAGTGAATAAACTTCAGCTCCTATTACACAAAATGTTCCGTCTCTATGGAAAAGGATAGAATATGAAGACACTGAGATCTGTGTGCACAAATGCATCTCTATTCATAACTGCAAAAATAGATGTAGAAACCTCAATAACTTGAATCTTGACCAAATAGCCTTAGGATTTAAACTTATAAAACACCTTCCTTTGAAACAATACTCATGTCAGGGAGTATAGGCCTGGGAGGACCCCAACATTTTAATTATTTATCTTGAACAAGCTAGGGAAAATATATCAGACAGTCTTTCTAGTTGAAATCTATAGTCGAAATCTATTTAGCAACAATGCCTGCCTGATCCCATTTTAGTTGGGTAAAAGAGGTTACTATTAATATTCTAAGTTCTTGATCTCCTTATGTCTTACGACAAGGAATTACAAAGGCTATTAATGTATTCTATGAAAGTACCTTTCCTTTTTATGCATTTTAAAAATTGTTATTTTTGTTTTCAGTTAAAATTCTGTTTTTATATTTGAAGATAACAAATAAAAGTAAGTTCTTGTGCTCATTCACTGTCTCTCTCTAATCCCTCAATATTAATTTCTTTGGTAAATAAACATTTTTAAAAAAACTTAAAAAAACCCCAAAAAACCAAAAAAAACTCAAAACAAAACAAACAAACAAACAAACCTTTTGAAAGCTTCTTATACTTAAGCTTTTTTATTTGTCCAGAAGTTGTAGAATTCCAGAATAAATTACTACTATTGCTGAATTACACACAATACTGGTAAGAATTGTTTTTCTAAAACACCCAGTTTCGGAAACAATATGTAGGGTTCATCTGCCCTTACTGTAGATGTTTGAAAGTCAGAACTTTTCATCCTACCCTCCCTTTCAGTTAATGGATAGCAATCCTGTCTAGATCACAGTTTAACTCTAGGGCAAGGATTCAAATTAAATGAATCCTTGTTTGGAAACGTCTGTACCTTGCCATTTGAGAATACAGGGATCCTTAGGTGACCATCTCACTTCAGATACCTAAGTTTTATACATATGCAAATAAAACTAGGGAATGCCATCTAGAACTGCACAGCCAATATTCAATACACATTCAATATATTCAAGAAAATACTGAAAGACCTGCAGCCTTTGATAAAAAACCTAAAACATATTCCAGAATGCATGTATGATACAATGTTATTATATAAAAAGATTCTTCTTTCTCATGAAATGGTGTGTCAAATACTTCTTTGGATTCTTCAGTAGTAGCAAACTGATCATATTTCTAATAACTGCTAAACACTTATTTATGTGATACATTTTCCTCCATGCATTTACTGCTGTCATTGATAACTATCTACTCTGTGAGGCAGCAGTTCACAACGCAGTCTGACAAAAACATTCTTTACAACATTCAGCCTTCACAACCTGACTTCAAGGATCCTTCTAACAGCAGCTGCAGAGCAGGAGTGGAAGAGAAAATTACTGCATAAACAGCAAATTCTATTAATCTCCTGTCAATGAACTACACGGAGAATCCAGTTGAAAAAGAATAATTAACTAGATATTTGTGAGATTTATGATTAAGCCCATCCGCCAGTCCCTGGCATGTGCTGTTTTGTCAGGCTGCTCATAAGTTATGACAAATTAGAAACATCGTCTACAAAAAGCTGTTCTCATGCGGTAGGATTGGTCATAAGTAGTAAAAGAGCATATCCCCATCTCAGGTTGTCCTGGTTTCGGCTGGGATAGGGTTCAATTTCTTCCTACTGCTGTGTTTTGAATTTAGGATGAGGAGAATGTTGATAATACACTGATGTTTTCAGTTGTTGCTAAGTGCCCTCCTAGTCCAAGGACAGCTCCCGTGCCTACTGACTGAGCTAGGTACACAAGATGGGAGGGAACATAATCAGGACAGCCAGCCCAGCTGGCTAATGGGGTATTCCATACCATGTGACGTCATGCTCAGTATATGAAGGGTAGGCGTGATCCAGGAAGTGCCGATCGCTACTTGGTTATCGATCAGCGTGGGTGGTGAGCAATTGCATTGTGCATCACTCATTTTGCATATTTTATCATTATCATTATTATTTTCCCTTTTCTGTTCTATTAAACTGTCTTTATCTCAACCCACGAGTTTTTCTCACTCTTACCCTTCCGATTCTCTCCCCGTCCCGCTGGGGGTGGGGGGAGTAAGTGAGCGGCTGTGTGGTATTTGGCTGCCTGCCAGGTTAAACCACGACACAGGTACACCACCTTGTGTCAATGTAACAATAACTTTCAACTCTATATTTTAAACTGAGTCACGTGCATTATGTTTTACCTTTCAGAAGTAATAGATGAGTTTTCATTTAAAGTAATGACACTTAACAGAATAGGGGGGGAAATGACTGCTGCCTTTAGAAACTAAATTTTATTTTATGCATTTCTTATAGAAAATCTTTGGGAGTTAAGTGAACCAGTGAATTGCTGAATTTTTTTTTATTGCTTAAATATATTTATATCTTTACTGTGGAAGAAAAACAAAATAATTATAAAACAGCTTTATGCTGAGACACATCACAATTATTTTATATTTTGCCAACATGATAGTGTTAGATGGGATTTTATTCAAAGGAGCTTAAGGAAGTTAGACATGTAATTGCCATTAAAATTCAGTAATAAATTCTCATTTCATTGTTTGAAAGTCGCTGCTAGTGTGTGTATGTGTCTGTGTGTAAATATCTATAAAAATATAGATATAGATACGTATGCATGTGTGTACCTTTCAGTATCTATATGTTTGTAATACAATGGGAAATGGAATGAATAATAGGGAATATGTTATCATATATTTCATCAACATCCTCGGCTGAAAACAATTCCAAAGACATCCCTGCTTTGCTGAGGGACATCTTCAGTGGAATATTCTAACACGGTTCTACAGCTTCCAGTTTTTGCTGATATTTCCTGATAGGAGGAATGATACTTCCCTCTGTTGTACTCACTATTACCCTGCCATATTCATCAATGGCTCCAATTTTTTTTTTTCATTTTAACATTTTCTACACGAATTCAATTTTTCCCCAAATGTTTATTTATTTTCTTGTTCTCTGACTTGCCCTGCTCCCAGTCTTAGAAAGGACTTCGTGTTGTTTGGTTGACAGTCTAAATGAATCTTCATTGAGGACAACAGAAGAGAAGTAAATTAAAGCTGATTTCATATATGTGTGTGAGCAAACAGAATTATTGTTTGACTTATGGTTGGATGCTGTTGGTATTGGAGTTTTGGAAGCCTTCAAGGAGCTGAAGAACTATATTAAGTCAGCTTGCAATAATCACAGATCCTATAGCTTTTACCATCAGAACTCTATTGTCTTCTTTGAACATTAATGGAATGAATTTGCTCCACTGTTACTGTATAGTTCATCCTAGAATGTGAATGTAAATCTGTGTAAATGTCCAGTGGAGCAATCTCCCAGGAAGAAACACTGCAGCTCATCTAGGAACATGTCTCATCTAGCATAATACAATGAGAAATCGAGCCAAAGAATTGCAGTTTTCCATAAGGGACACATATACTGTGACTGAATGATGAGTCAATGACTCAACATACGTTATTTTCCTGGAAGGTTTCTTACATCTTGATACACCATTGTTTTTTATATTTGGCTGTGAATGCTGCCAGAGTAGACAGTCCAATATGCGTGGGTAGGAAATACAGACCATACCTGTTTTTTATTTAGGGTTATTAAAATCAGCCAGGGCTGAATAAGTTGAAAGTGCCACTGGTGATCCCATCTAGCACTACTGACAAATATTCCAAAATTTGTACTGGACTGTATAAAGTCCTAATAATTAAAACGTGAAGGAGATTTCATAAGATATGACGAGCTAGATCCTGTAGCTCTTATACTAAGATAGTTTCCCACTGGAATGCTTGCAGTGTAAGCAAGCACTGACATGGCCAGTGTAAACAAGAACTGTGTGAGAATGTATAAAAAGAAATTCTGCATCCCTGAACTGCCTCCATATGCCAAGGATTATATCAATATTTACACTCCTTTCTGAGTTGCCATTTACACTCCTGACTTCCTCAGTTCATTCTTTTCACAAAGTTCCATAGAGTAAGAGGATGAAAGGATGAAAGTTCTGCTTACAGAAGTCATACAACCTTGGGGTAGAAGGCTCTTCAAATCCACACTCTGCAACCAAGTAAGCAACAGTCAGAATCAAATGCTGTCAGTACTAGCAGTGTTGCATTCTCCCTTACTCAAGTATCAATATGAAATCATGTCATTAGCTTCAGTATGCTCCCTCTAGATTTATGCTGATGTCACTGGGAGGAGAAAGCAGCCCAAATTTATTTGTTGAAAGAAGGCATTTTTCTGGTTTTAAGGCATTTTTATTAAATTATCTCTCGATAGGTCTGTTCTGTCCTACAATCTGATTCCAGTGAACCTTGTATTATTCACCCATTTCTAACAAATGCATAATTTTAACCATTTTTAACAGTAAAAATATTTTTTCTTATGTTTAGATGGAATTTCCCACATTTAAGGTGTGTCCATTGCCTCGTGTCCTTTTGCTGAGAACTAGTGAGAAGACTCCATCTCTTTCTATTTTTTATTTCCTTCCATCAGATGTTTATACACATTGATAAAATCACCCTGAGCCTGCTATTCTCCAGGCTGAACAGTCCAAGCTCTCCCTGCCTCTCCCTGTCTGACAGATGCTCCAGTTGTTTAATAATCTTTGTTGCCTTTCACTGAACTTGCTCCAGTAACTCCTTATCTTTTTTATAATGGGGAGCCCAGAACTGAACACAGCACTCCAGATGTGGCCTTACCAGTGCTGAGTAGAGAGGAAGGATCATGTCCCTTGACCTACTGGCAATACTCTTCCCAATACATTCCCAGGATGCCGTTGACCTTCTTTGCTGCAAGGGTGCATTCCTGCCTTGTGGTCAGCTTGTTGTCCACCAAACCACTAAATTCCTTCTTGCAAAAGCTATTTTCCATCTGGTCAGCCCCTGGCCTATACTGGGACATAGAGTTATTCTTTCCCAGGTGCAGAACTTGGTATCTTGGTCTCTTCCAAGCAGTGATCAGTCCTTAAAGAGGGTCCCTTTCCCCTCACTAAAAGGATCAAGGAGAAAGCTACCTAGTCCCTTATGTCCTCCATCACCTTATCCAGAGCCGTGTAGTCATGCTCAATACTATCCAGGTCTCCCCAGGTTGTATCATTGGTGCCCACAAGAAAGAGCAGCAGGGAGTAATAATCTGAGTGCCAGACAAACCTTGGCAGCATCTCTACAACTTCCTGAAAGTGAACTATGGCCAGCAGTAAACCTCCATAGGTGACAGATCAGATCAGCAGGTGGGGACCTCTATTGTTCTCCCCAGGGAGTCTCCCACTGCTGTCACTCACTGTTTTCTCTTGGTTCTGCTGTGTGGCTCAGGGCCAGCTAGCTTCGATGTTTCATTGATCAACACTCCCTGCTCCTCATCAGCTCTGAGGGCAGTCAATCTATTGTGTAATTGCAATTTTTTGGCTGTAACAGGAGCCTTCCTCCTGGTGTTTGAAGTCACCTGTTTCCAGCCTTTGCCATCAAAGGAATTTCCACTTTCCAACTTGACAGGCAGAGACTCTTCTGCAATAGTCGGTGTTTTGGCTTCTTGAAGCAGCAGGGTCTCGGAGAAGAACTGGTTGATCTCTTTCTCATCTTCTCTGATGATACACAGTCTGCTGACCTCCAGCTGTGGCTCCTTCACTTGGCAGCACAACTCCTCGACAGCTGCAAACCTCCTGCAGGCTAGGAGATGAATCTTCCCTGGCCTCAGAGAGAGATCCCACAGCTTCCTGCAGCCTGAGACTTGCAGGGCTGCATCCTCCTTCTGAAGCTCCAACTGGGTCAAGGCCTCCAGCATTGCAGGAATGGTTGCTCCAGTGGCTGCTGGGGATCATGTCTTATGGCATGTCACCACTATAGCTGAGGATGTATATGCTGCTCTGAGAAAGGTTGCTGGCCCCATCTTTGTACCCCTCTGCATGAACTGCTGCATAAATTGCTTCATCTGTCAGCTGCCTCTGTTAACTGCACTCAGCTCATTCGTGCTTGCAGAAGTGACACGAATAAGCTATATGGTGCTTTGGCTAAAAATTCTAAAATTTGAAATTCTGAAGTTTAGATATTTTCAGTGGAGTGCTTGGAAAGAAACTTATCTCTTGAATGGGTTTAGTAGTACAAAATATTGTTGATTTTCCTACAATGAGCCTCGTGTCTTCCTCAGTCTTTTCTTCAAAGGGGTGATAATACCAGCTGATATGTGATCTAACCATGGGTGAAAGTGAATGAGTCTTCAAATGCTAAATTAAACAAAACACTTTGTATACTGTTGGAGCTTTTTAAAAATGTTTTCAGTGCCTGGAGATGAAATTAAACTGAATTGCATCACTTATCTGTCCAGGAGGAAATGGGAGCACTGTCTCTTCATGATTATTTGTTTTCCAGAGTGAATGGTGGCACATTCTTCCTACCAGCCTTTTTCTACAAGAAGCTACAACAATTTTTATAGACTATAACTCCTGTTTGCTGAGCTGCATTTAAAGATAGGCAGGCAACTGACAAAGAATGTGGTGGGTTTTTTTCTGTCAATCTTTTCACAGTCTGTGAAGCGTATAGTTTTATCTGTAAACAGTATAATTTGATGTAAAGAAAAGGGAAGAAAAGACTGGGTTTGGACTTTCTGTGAATGTGATGTGACTTAAATTAGATCAAATATTAATGTTTACAAAGGCAGTAGGTATCCTAAAACCATCCCTGATGTTCTCCCACCTGCTGTATTAAAGCAGTCTTTCATCTTCCCCAATGCTGATTATTAAAGGAAGTAGAAATATTCCATATTATGATGAAGAAATGAAAAGATGTGTGACTAATTCATCTATTTCAACATCTTCCTTCTGAACCCCCAATGTCCAGAACAAAGTTACATGTTGCTGCAGATGATCTTTTTGAGATCTTTGCCTTGTATATTCCCAAGAGCATCTGCATTGAAAGGCAGAAATAACACTGGGTTTAATGCTACGGGAAGTACAGTCAAAAACCTGAGGAACCTTTCACCAGACATAACCTTACAAAAAAAAAAAGATTAAATCTCTGATATATTCTACACAGAGCTCTGTAGGGAGATTTTGTGAGTCTGTGGTTACAGAATTTAGTTACAGAATTTGCTTTTAAATTTACCTTTTGTCACAGAGCTATGCTCCAGGATGCTCACATTAAAATGGTAGTTTGAGGTACATGGAGATAAATCTGAAATCCTGATGTAAACAAGAAAGATAGTAGACAGAGTGTGTACATATCTGCCAGATATTAATCTGAAAAAAAAATCATCAAAGAAACATAAGCAATGTAATGTAGGCTAGTGTATTACTGAATGTGAAAACTCACTCTGAGAACAGAAGCTATGGAAAGATCACAAAATTGAATGAATTTGAAATTCAACAAATGAACTGTCAAGAGTACAGTGCTGACTTTTTCTCATCTAATTCAATAAAATCTTTTAATTCCAAAATGTATCTGGAGACACTGCACAATTCAAGTAGTTTTTGGAAGTAGACAGCACAACTTTAAAAAGTCACCCTCTTAGCTAAGTCCAGCACACTGCAGCTTCAAAAGGCAGCATTCCAAGTAACAAGTAATAGGATGAGAGGAAACGGCCTCAAGTTGCACCAGGGGAGGTTTAGATTGGACATTAGGAAAAATTTCTTCTCTGAAGGGGTTATCAAACATTGGAACAGGCTGCCCAGGGAGGTGGTTGAGTCACCATCCCTGGAGGTATTTAAAAGATGTGTAGATGTGGTTAGGGACATGGTTTAGTGGCGGACTTGATAGTGTTAGGCTTGTGGTTGGACTCGATGATCTTAGAGGTCTTTTCCAATCTAAATGATTCTATAATTCTATGAGTAGTGTGCTTTTCCCTCCAAAAGGCAAGCTATGCCTGGATGAAATGTTTCACACTTGCCCAGCTACACCTCTCAGTCACTCCTGGATGTGTTCACCCTGTTAGCCATCCTGTGATGCTGTCACCAAACTGGCTCAGCATAAGCCAGGAGAGCTGGCAAATCTTGGTTGTTTCAACGTGGTGCCATGCAGATGCATATAAGACATTTGTGGACACCAGCTGGTGCAACCACATGGCCCTTCGCTTTTCTACATGGATTTTTCAGCTCAGTGAAGATTAACTCAAGGATTTCTCTGCTCCATAGACATGTGAGTGTCAATGACTTTCCTCCATTTTATCCTCACTGTATTTCACTAGAGAAAAAAAAAATCATCTGCTCTGTGTTTTATGCAAGTTCTCATGCTTACTATTACTCCACATATTTGACACTGGATTCATGTGGTCACATTGCACATCGTTGTAACCTACTGTTTCAATCATTACACATCATTGTAACCTATTAATATTTCAATCCTTCAAAAAAATTCTTAAAGATGTGTATTGGATTTATGTGGTAAGATTTTGATGACGGGAGGCTGCAGGGGTGGTTTCTGTGAGAAGAGGCCAGGGGATGCCCCTGCATTGGATAGAGTCAGTTCCAGCCAGCTCCAAGATGGAACCACTGCTGGCCAAAGCTGAGTCAATCAGTGACATTGGTGGCACCTCTGTGAAAACGTGTTTAAGAAAGGGTAAAAAACTCTGTGAAGCAGCTGGGAGAGAGAGGAATCAGAGAAAATGTGAGAGAAAGAACCCTGCAGACATCATGGTCACAGAAGAAGGAGGGACAGGAGGTGCTCCAAGCACGAGAGCAGAGATTCCCCTGCAGCCCACGGAGAGAAGACCATGGTCATGCAGGTTGTCCCCCTGCAGCCCGTGGAGGACCACAGTGAAGCAGATATCCACCTTGAAGCTCATGGAGGGCCCCATGGTGGAGCAGGTGGATATGCCCTGGAGGAAGCTGCACCCCATGGAGAGCCCATGCTGGAGCAGGCTCCTGGCAGGAACTGTGGCTGCACCCCATGGAGAGGAGCCAGTGTTAGAGCAGGTTTTCTGGCAGAGTTTGTGGTCTGTAGGGGACCCACGCTAGAGCAGTCTGTTCCTGAAAGATTAGACTCCATGGAAAGGACCCATGCTGGAGCAGTTCATAAAGAACTGCAGCCCATGGGAGGAGGGACCCCACGCTGGAGCAGGGAAAGAGCGTGAGGAGGAAGGAGCGGCAGAGATTAAGTAGTATGAACTGACTGCAATCCCCATTCCCCATCCCTCTGCATTGCTTGGGGGAGGGGAGAACGCAGAGGAGTTGGGAATGAAAAAGTGAAGCTAAGCTTGGGAAGAAAAGGGGTGGGAGGTGGTTTTAGTTTTATCTTTTTTTCCCTCCTACTCTATTTTTTTAATTGGCAATAAATTAAAGTAATCTTCCCCAAGACAAGTCTGTTTTGCCTCTGACAGCAACTGGTGAGTGATCTCCCTGTCCTTATCTTGACCCACTAATTTTTTCATCTTATTTTCTCCCCTGTCAAGTCGAGGAGGGGGAGTGAGAGAGCAGCATATGGGTGTCTGGCAGCCAGTCAAGGTTAGCCCACCACTGGATAACATGAGTGTGACTCACATTATGGTTGATTTAAAATTAAACACTCATAATACTGAAATATCACTAATTAAGCTACAGTCCTCAACACCATTTGTAGAGAACTCTGTGTAATGCAGGAGCTTGAAGTTGTGATGATTACTTTTAATCCACACAGGTAAGTCCATAAATCTTCAGAGAAAATAAATCATGTGTAACAAGTTGCCATGTGTGCAACATTACTTAAACGTTTTGCTAATTGATGGTTCTTAGGAAAACAAGTGGGGAAAAAATACCAAGAACAATTACATTGTTCTTAGCTCACAGTGTTATTAACAGATTAACATTTTCTTTATTCAGCTGAGTATTTAAACTTTCCATTGCATAGATTTGTTTAAACTTATTGCTTTTATTTATATTAATACTGTTAGTCCCTAGTACATATAATTGCAATCATAAATGAGAATTGCAAAAGAGATGATATAAGATTTGTTGTCTCTGCTGTGGAACAAGCAGGCTCAGGCTGGTATGAGCAATCACCGCAGTCTGATTAGTGTGTGGTGTTCCAGCCCCACTATTGCTTTGTGTGAGGTAATATTTTACTATAAGGATGAATTATATTCACAAAGTACAGTGCTAATATGCAGAGGACCATGTCTACTGATATTCATTCAGCAACATGCCTTCGCTGATGCTTAAATCCTTGCCAGTTTATCCATTATAGGAAGGAATATACAACCAGGACACTATAAAAATCTTGGAGGCTTTTCCAAGACTGTCAGAAAACCCTGTTCATAAACAATAAATACGAGCTGAAAAATGCCTCATTTGCAGAACAACCGTAGTGTTTTATTCAGTGTAGCACAATGCAGTACTATACTGACAATTTAGCAGTGGTTTTGTGCTGAATCCTCATTGGTTGCTGCGGCTTACAACCTTTATCAAGGTTGCACCCTTTTTAAATCCAAAATTATGGCAAAATGCAGTCACTTAAGCTAAACTGACACTTCTTACAATTACAGGCATTTCTGACTTTGTTCTCAGAGTACAGTAGATTGTCTCTACATCGCTGCCTTGTTCACTGCCAGTGTCCATGCCAATTTCCAATGGAAATAAATAGCTATGTCATCTATAGGTCAGTAGATAGTTAATTAGAAAAATGAAGCATGTTGTATTTCATCCATTTCTAAACACTGCAATTTAGGGGCATCAGTTCTGGTTATACTATATTTTCCTGCAATTCAGTAAATGTTTCAAAAATTTCACTTTGTTTCTGTTAGTATAGCTGTTTGTGTTTCTGACTCCAATTTAATTTTAATTGCTCTTATTCCTCAAGTCTCAAAAAGCTAGTCAGGGAAAGAACATGAGGATTAGAGAAAAGAAAGAAAAGGCAGAACACATAACAATTCTGAACTAAACCAAAATCTATTTATGTCTTTACCACATAAATTCATAATAGCAGTAGAAGCTTTTTCCTTTGGTCCCTGAGAGCTGTAAATAAAGTTTTCTAGTCTTGTTACCTCAAGAATGACCAAGTATGACCACGCCTGTTAAGTACAGATATTTTTAAAAATCTTCCATATACAGCAGCAAGAGTATTGAGTCAGATTCTTAGATGACAGATGAATCAACTGTGACTGTCTTCAGCTACCTAATGGAAAGTTATTGAGAAGAGTCAGACACTGCTCAGAGGTACACAGCAAAAGGACAAGAGACAAACAGGCATGAGTTGCAGCCAAAGAAATCTCAACTGAATATAAAGCAGAAGTTTTCACAATAAGAGTGGTCAAACATTGAAACACGTTGCCCAGTGAGTCTAAGAACCTCTGTCTTTGGAGATATTTAAAATTTGACTAGACAAGGCTCTGAGAAACCTAGTGGAATTTCAAAGTTAGTCCTGCTTTGAGAGGGAAGTTGAACCAGAATAACTCCTAAAGTTGTTTCTAATTTGAATTATTCTAGGACGCTCACATCATTTTATTGGCTTAACTATTTCACCTGAAGAGATGGCTTAACTTACATAGTAACATAAATCCTGCAGCAAAAAAAAAAAGATTCATCACTTAAGAGGCATTTTTACCAATAATTACTTTAAGTTATACCATGGGAATTACATGCAATTATTTCTTCTTTTAAATAAAGGTACTGATAGACAACTAACTTAAACTTCAGTATCAAGCACACAGAGAAAAAGCACTAAACTGTTATATTCCCTGTGTAAGAGGTGGAGGGGGAGCACTTTGAAGACCACCGGTTTTCGTACACTTAAGTTTAAACAAGTGTTGGGTAGACAAGATCCCCCTTCTGCAGGCATGTGCTCTGCTTTGGGCCTTGATTTTCCCAGAGAGTTTAAGGTCCTTAAAGGGAACTTCTTCAGTTTGTGCAATTTAAGCATCTAATGCACCTTGGTTGCCTTCACCCCATGAATAAATACTGATTTCATAATGCCATGTATTTGCTTTCAGTTAGTTTGGTTCTTGGGGAACTGTATGACAAGGAAACATCGTGTACTGATAGCTTTGGGTTCTTTCCACAACAATTACTTCAGTGTAGCAATTAATAAGGTATATGAAGAACTTGTAATTTTGTTAAACAGAATGTTGACCGAAATAAATATTTAAAGTTGGCTGCTTATTTCTTGAAGGACCTTTTTTTTTTTTTTTTTAAGATACATATTATGAGCTTGAACTGACCTGGTGCCTGGTGGACTTTTTTTTGACTTGTTTCAGAAGCTGGTAATCTAACAATGTGAAATAAAATCTTCCAGATGTATATCTAAGAAATAGCATTGCAGTTCTTCAGAGGACTGTAAAGGGATCAGCTTCATAAGACACCCTGTTCCAGTATCACATCACTAGCATCTGTAACTCTTCCCATAACTGACAAGTTTCATTGTAAAGGCAGCTGAGTGGAATTTCTGTGGGTATTCTTTGGTTTTAAATACTATTGGAAAGGCAATCTGGGGGATATGAGGGCACTTCTAATTCATTGCCTAAATGAATTGATAATAATTTTATAAACATTTGCTCCTGTTTATATAAGGCTACACAGTTATTCAACTTTGTAACACAGCCAGTAGATTTTGGTGAGATGACGTAATGACTCTGAGTTTTTTAACAAACTCCCATGTTAACTTGCCAAGATTTACTTTCCCACTAAACCAGAAGACAATATGCAGTGATAACCTAACTACACTGGCAAACTAGAAGGAAACACTTTTCAACTATGATAGAAAAGGAGATGAAAAACACCCAAAGAGAACAGGAAAAAAATCAGACTGAGGATTCAACAGACTTCTTGTTGGCTTTATTTGTACTGGATCAATGCCAAAAAAACTCAGGCTTACAGAAACAAAAACAAGAAGTGGCTTCAGCCAGGAATATCAGAAACTGATGGTGTCAGATTGCTGTCTGCAGTACAATTCTAACCATTTTTTCCCCTCCTTTTGTCACTAACCTTCAGCTCTCTTTTATGGCCTTTTTCATAATCTTCAAACACTTTATGCCACTTTCAGCCACTTCAGCCACTTTACAGATGTTACCATGCTTACCTCCTTACTTCTTCTCCTTTATTCCCTTCTCAAAAGCATCACACAGTAATTCCCCCCCACCCTGAAGAATTAATATTGGCTTTTTCGTTTTGTTATAGGCAATAGAAACTGAGCAACCACCTCCACACACACTCAGTAGGGATCGAGAGGGAAAATGATGGTGCTACTACGACTCTAACAAACTATCAATGTACTTGCTCTGTTGTATATTATATCCCTTTCTGTGACATACAGTTTGTCTTGTCTATTCAATTTATGTTTTTATAGTGGTATCATCTTTATTTCTACAGTACCTTACATCAAAAAAGGGAAGGAGGTGAAGAATAATAGTAGTAATTTGCAACTATACATTGAATTGAAATATAATGATAATAACAATGAAGAAGAAGAAGATAAAGCTAATGTTCTAAGATGGCTGAAGGTAAGTATAAATGGACATGACAAAGTTGCTAGTCTTGTGTAATGCAAAGACTCCAAAAGAACTGACTTCAGGCAGCAGAACAATATTGGTATTGTGGTCAATACAAAAAAAACTGAAAAAAAGCAAGAATATAAAAATAGAATCAATTTTTTCAATCATTACCTTTCGTGAAGTGTGCGTTTAAAATGCAAACGTGGCTGATGTAAAAAAGGAAGTGGGACAATACTTCAAGAGAAGATTATTCTTTCTTCCTACATAGGAATACTTTACTCAGAAATGCTGGAAAAGAGTAACAGAAGTCATCAGATAAAGCAGGAGTTTAAGAAACTATGGGTCAAGAAAAATATAAGCATAATGCTGGTGTTTTTTTAAATGGTCCATAGGGTTTTCATGATTGAAATGTCACAAAAGAAATGCTTACTTTAAAAACTGACTCTGTCTTAAGAACAGAGGTATTTTACACACTGACTTTGATCTCTAAAATACCAAGAATGGCAACAACATCATAAAATCATTGATGACTCACTCCAAGTTAAACTCTCCTTAGTAATCATTTCTACTTTTGACCTTAATCCAGGGCTTGGATAAAGGAAATAAATAAATAAATAAATAATTAAAAAAAAAACCAAACCCAACCACAACCAACTGATAAGTGTACTTAAATTCTGACTGGTAGTTTCATTAATGTATTTAGGGAAAGACAGGACAGATCTTTGCAGTCAGTGCTCTGGGTGGAATGGGATGTGTCACTACATTTCATTTATTTATGCTTTCCAAAATTATCATAGCAACACTTCTTAAGTCAAATGGCTGGGATGCTTGCAAGGACTCAGGAAGATTTACCATCTTGTACAAATAAGTTATCAGCTGATACTAATAGTCAGGAGCTATATTCCCTTAGGATTTACCAAATTTTAAACTCCTTAGGAGACAACAGTTCTTGATACTCAGTTCCCCTAGCAAGAGATGGGGTTTGCTGGTTCACAGTTGTAGTTGAGTTTTCTTACACAGAGAAGCTCCCTTGCACAGAGATCAAACTGACCTCTTGCTTCTGAAAGACAGAGACTGCCAGCCTACGCTGAATTCAGAACCCTAACCTCCAATTTCATAAATGCACAAAGTCTTTCTTTCTCGTAACGTCAAAGTAAGATTATCTTGAGAACCCATTTGGGAGAAACAAAAATAGTTCATTTGTTAACCTGAATTAGCTTGACTAGAGCAAGTTTGGAAAGCCGTGCAGAACAATAACGATGCAGTGGAATGGATGTCAGCATAGGTTTTATAGCTAATGAATACCTACAGTCCAAGGCACAGTTTTATGACCTGCTCAGAAGTTGGTGTTGCCCCATCTCCACTCTATTGCTACCCTAGCTAGTTACATTATTTCAGATATGCCCATCATGCTTCCTAAATGCAGTATAGACATTGCCTGTGATGCATTTATTAAATTATGTGATTCTAAAATAGACTGTATCTAGCAGTTTTTCCATTGTTTACCTCTTTCCAAGTTAGAAAACCAGTAAAGCACTTACCTTGGAAAAAAAAATGTAAAATTTCAGTTAAGATTCCAAACACATAGGCTTCCGAAATGTGGTATGCACTGTTTGTGATGAGTTAATGAATCAAAACATATGAATATTCACATTCGGGGGGCGGGGGGGAGAGCAGGTCGTGGTTTAACCCCAGCCGCCCACTGAGCACCACGCAGCCGCTCGCTCACCCCCCCTGCCGGGTGGGATGGGGGAGAGAATCAGAAGGGTAAAAGTGAGAAAACTCGTGGGTTGAGATAAAGACAGTTTAATAGGTAAAGCAAAAGCCGCACACGCAAGCAAAGAAAAACAAGGAATTCATTCACTACTTCCATCGGCAGGCAGGTGTTCAGCCATCGCCAGGAAAGCAGGGCTCCATCACACGTAACGGTTACTTGGGAAGACAAACGCCATCACTCCGAACGCCCCCCCTCCTTCTTCTTCACCCAGCCTTATATGCTGAGCATGACGTCATATGGTATGGAATAGCCCATTGGCCAGCTGGGCAAGCCATCCCAGCCACGGTCCCTCCCAACCCCCTGCACATCTGGCAGGGCATGGGAAGATGAAAAGTCCTTGACTAGCATAAACAATACCTAGCAACAACCAAAACATCAGTGTGTCATCAACATTATTCTCATACCACATCCAAAACACGGCACTATACCAGTTAATAGGAAGAAAATCAACTCCATCCCAGCCAAAACCAGGACAGTATCCACCCCTTATTCCATACCATTTACATCATGCTCAGGTCCCACACTATCCAATACATTCTCATTACCCACCATCCCCCTTCCCATCTTTTGATATAATACACAGATATCATTCCCTTAGTCTATGGACCACCCCTGTAAAATGTCTATAAAATATCCATAAATGTCCACAAAATGTCCACTGCGTTCATTTAGTCCCTGACTTTGGGCTCCATCTGTTATGGTGGTCACTCAGGTCAGCAGAGGTGGTGTGTTGCGTGGAGTTACTGGGCACCAACGCCGGCTCAGGTCGGGTCACTGCTGCGCTTGTGCTGCTTCTTGTAAAGCTTGTCCTCCATTGGTTCAGGTGGTTCCTGCTATAGTAATTCCTATAACATGCAACTCAAATCATGGGTTACAACAATTTAAAGGTATATCCATTACAATATCCACCCCTGGTCCCAGACCATAGGGTTTAACATTGCAATGAACTCCTCCCCTTGCCCTGCTCCAGCTTGGACTTATCCACAGACTGCAGTCCCTTAGGGGTGTACCTGCTCCAAGTGGAGCCTTACCTATGAGCCACAGTCTCTCCAGGGGTATACCTGCTGCGGCACAGACTTGTCCACAGCCACAGTCGCTTCGAGGTGCACCAGTTCCAGCGTGGCCTTCTCCATGGACCACAGTCCCTTCAGAAGTAAACCTACTCTAACATGGCCTTACCCATGGCTGCAATCTCTCCAGGGGTGTACCTACCCTGTCATGGGCTTATCCACGGCCACACACTTTGAGGTGTTCCAGCATGACCTCATGCACAGCCACTGACGCTTCAAGGTGTACCTCCTGCAGCATGGACTTATCCACAGCCACAGATGCTTCGAGGTGTACCTTCTCCAGCGTGGACTTATCCTTAGGCCACAATCCCTTCAGAGGTATACCTGCTGTGGCACAGACATAATCACGGCCACAGGTGCTTCGAGATGTACCTGCTTGGGCATGGGCTTATCCTCGGTCACAGACACCTCGGGGTGTCCTGCTCCCACCTGGACTCAGCCACAGGTCACAGTCCCTTCGACTCAAGATCACACTGGAGTTCCAGCCTGTCCAGTGCAGCAGCACAGAAGCAGCAACGATGCCCTGGCCATCTGCCAGCCTAGGCACATCCCCATTGCTATTATCAGAATGTTCCCAGGCACAGCACAGTAAGACGATCAGCAGTGCAGCAGTACAGCAAGCAGCGAGAGCAAAAAAGCAGCCACTAACAAGCACAAGACTCTAATACACATTAGGGCAAGCAAGCCCCATGGCAAGCACAAGAGCCTGCGAATTAATAGCTAAACAGCAGTAACAGCTATAAATTCGATCTAGCACATTCCAATCAAACCTGTCGTTATCTCGAACGCTTTGAACCCCATGTTGGGCGTTAAACCACAGCAGGGGGGGAATAATCTACCAAGGCAGAAGTAGGTCTTGCTTCAGCATACCTGTATTACCAGCTTTGTTGTTTCTGACCACAGGACCTTCTTTAAGGGAAGAGGACTGCCTGAGGAGAGACAGACTGACATCTGACAAAGCGAGGGAAGGACGTCTTTGCAAAGTAGTTTGTTAATTCAGTGAGGAGGGCTTTAAACAAGGCTGGTGGGGAATACTGACAATACCTGAAGAGAAGTGGAGGCCTGAGGGGAAATGAAGAGCCACCCAGAGGAATCCGTGATGATGGAGGCATTCTCATTACCCCTGTGGAAGCTGCATGACTAGGTACTCATCTCAAATGTCTGCACAGAGCATGGGAAACAAACTGGAGAAGTTAGAAACTGTCTGTGGACAGCTCCAGAGCTGTGGTCTCATTAGGATCACAGATATGTAATGGGGTATGACTCATGAACGGAGTGGTATGACAGGTGGATACAGGCTCTTTAGCAAGGATGGGACAGGGAGGCAAGTGGGAGGGGTTGAACTTTGTGCAATGGAGCAGTTAATTGCATGGAACTTTACCTTGGAGCAAAAAGCAAGCTGGTCAAGGACAGACCAACATGGGTTATGTTATGGTGGGCATCTGGTACAGACCACCTGATCAATGAACCTTCTAAAGCCTCATGAAGCCTTCTTTAAAAAGTAAAAGTGAGATGAATAGCAGAACTACAGATCCAGACTTCAAAAATATCAGATTTTAGCTTCTTCAGGAATCTGATTGGTGCGGGCACGTGGAAGACTGCCCTATATAACAGGAGAGCTAGCTGATCTTCAAGGACAACAGTCCTTTCCAATGTGCAGACAGTCTAGTAATCATGTGAGATGGCCAGCATAGATGAACAGGGAACAGATGACTGAGCTCAAATGCAAAAAATGAAGTAAACAGAAGGTGGAAGTAGGGAGTGGCTACCTAGGGGAAATAGAGAGACATTGCTCAAGCATACAGGTTTGAAATGAAAGCCAGAAGTTGAAACTTGAGTTGAAACTAGAAAATAGTGTGAAAGGCAACAAGCAAGATTTCTGCAAGTACACAGGCAACAAAAGGAAGACAGAGAAAAATGTAATCTCACTTTTCAATAGGCAAGGGATTTAGTGATGAATGATGCAGAAAAGACTTAGAGCCACTTTTGTCTCGGTTTTACTGACAAGGTCGGCTCTTAGGTTCACCAGGCCCCTGAGCCTGGCAACAGTCTGTGGGAGTGAAACCATTACCCACAGTAGGGGGAGACGGAGTTAGAAATCACCAAAACATGTTGGACATACACAAATCCGTGTGATGACATGGGGAGCATCTGAGTGTACTGAGGGAGCTAGTCAATATCATTACAAGACTGTTCTCTATATTCAAAAGGTCATGGTTATTGAGAAGTGTTCCAGATGACTGAAAAAAGGCAAAAAGCACACACATCTAAAAAAAAAAAACAGCAAGGAGAGGATACAGGTGACTATAGGCCACTTAGCCTAATCTTGGTCCCCATAAAGATTAAAGGACAAATGCATAGACAAAAATAACTCAGCAAAGGAAGGGTCACAGTGTCGTGTATCACATGAAATGAGCTTGAGGACTCTATTCAGGATCTTATCTAAAGCTTGTTAAGCTTAGTAAATCTAAGAGTCTGGAAAACTAATCTCAGGATCTGAAAATAAGACCTGGAGTCACATCCATTCTGTTTAGAAGAATGAAACTCAAACAAAACCCAGCTCCTCCCCTTGTCTCAGATCTGAGTTTCCCCGCCTGGGAATCAGATGGTTTGTTCAGCATCAGACCACAGTACAAAACAACACATGAACAATGAAGAGGTTTAAACTCAAGTTTGGATTCAAATCCAAGATGACATCACAGCACAGGCATAATCATAACTTAAAACTTCTCCTTGATCTTCACTGAGAGAGTCTACAGCTCTCTTGCTATATGCCATTACTGGGATCTATGCCACAGATGTGCATACGGATCATTGGTTGAATCCCACAATGACAGAGTTAATGCTTGCCTAGATAAATTCCACATCAAATTTCCTTCCTCTGATATTTCTTCGTACTCCATGAAAAGTCATAATGAAAGGCTAATCCTCAGCATTATTCCCAGTGCAGACAGATTTTGAACTATCATGACAATCATGTGATGGACATGGATTTCACTATGTACAAGACATTCCTCCTTTACATAGCTTTCAGTATACTTGACAGCTTATTTCCTTCATGCTTAGAAGGCTTTGCATTGCTCCTTGGCTACCTGAACTCCTGGGCTGATTTTAGCCCAGTAGGTCAGTGTAGTACGGATTAATTAAATCCTTTGGAAAACTAAATAGGATGCAAACCCCAAGGTTTTTCTTCTACCAGTAACACAAAAAGAAAGATTATGCGCAGTAACTCAAAATGTACAAGTCTGTTATTTGAAAAAAGTTACAAAAGAAAGTGCTACTTATGTTTGTAAATAAAATTTCAAATATTTGCTATCAATTCATAAAGAGAGAAATACTAGGTTGATTTAGCCATCTAAATCTTATCTTGCAGTTATCTATGTGAGTCTGTTCTTGTATTAATTTTGCTTAAGTTAAGGTTACCATCTGCTACACTTTCTTGAATGGAATGGGGATTATCTTGTATTCCCAGGGGAAAAAAAAAAAAGGTTTGTTGCTTTTGTGCAGTTGCCTCAGGATAATTTGTTTCCGTGTAATCACATGTAAAGGTTTTCTGAGAAAATGTTTAGACTTCTCTTCAGGTTTGACCACAGTACTACAGTTAGCTTAGATCCCTCTTGAGATCTAAATATGTTTATGTAGAGCTGTGCTCAAACAAGCTTGTTCACACTTAATTTCTGAAATTCAATGGGGACAGGCCTTTTAAAAATCAGGAATCATGTCAAAACCCTTAGAAATTCATCTCTGTATCCTGAAGGGAGTAATACTATGCCTCATCTCAACTTAAGAACCAATAACAATACCATTACAATGACTTACTTTCTTTTTTTCATCTATTATGTTACAACATTATGAAAATGATAGCATACAGGTGTTGGTGTAATACAAGAAACAGAAGAACAAAATTTCAGTGACCTCTGAGACAAGTGACGGCTTTGTCAAGAAATAATGGATCCAGGAACCTATCTTAGTTAGGTATTTCCTAATGCCAGTCTACTGCAGATACATTAAATCAGCTTTCTGGCATTATTTGTGGTATATAATGTTGGATTTGTTATTCAGTAGTTCAACCAGCTTCAGGCCTGCCAACTCAAAGTATTTTCACAGTCAAGCTCAGATTAGGCTGCATGAGGAGAAGAAAACATTAATAAAATGTGACAAATAAATTAGTGTGACTTGGCTTTAAAATATTGCTCTTTTTTCCTTTTTTCCCTCAAGGAAGAGAAAATTATTCTCTCCAAGATTTAGGCAACAAAAATACATTGCCTGTGTAATACTATGATAGCTAACAGGAGTTTTTCAATTCAGGAACAATGTCTTTTCAAATATGTGTTACAAAAAAATTAGTCCCTGACATTGGCTTTGCAGAGAGACCTTCTACATGCTTGGTCAGAAGAGGCTTGCCTTCCTCCAAGAGTGAGATCCTGACCCTGGGATCACTGTATGTGACCACTACTGCTACTTACGATCCCTTTCTATATCACCACTTATAGGCTATCTAGCCTTTATGTGAAGGTAGAAAGGTCAAACTTTGATTCCTCATGTCCCAGATCAAGCATCTGAAGAAATATGGACAACAATCATATATTGAAATGTACTCCTAATTCGACATGCAAAGCTCCAGACACAGGCTGGTACAGGGACGGGGGCATCCCTCCATGCAGGCATGTTTTTCTCCAGTGTAGTTAGGGAAGAATAACATCTCACTTGTCCTTCCCCTGCAGAGATCCTGTTGTAATTTAATTACAACAATTTGCTGCTGACAATGCAGCACAAAAGTCATTGCAAGGAGACCGAGGAGTTAAGGCCACTGTTTCTTTTTAAACCTGGCTGCTCTCATGTATTTTGGACAGAGGAGACAGAGAGGGACAGAGGATTTCTGTTAAACATAGAGCTGTTTCTTTGAGCTGCCATGTGATCCATCATGCCAACCAGTTTCTCTGTCAAACTACGTGCTGCATCTTTGCACCTCTGTGTCAAAGGTTCGGAGACAGGAGATTTAGCAAGTACTAGGTCTCCAGCTGTTTTCTGGAAGGGATGTTGCCCCCAGGAAATCTTCTTTTAGCTTATTGTAAGGCTTCATTCCAGGCTCTACTAAGGAGCACAAAGGTGTGGGAGTGAGAATTTAACCCTTAACAAATAAGTTTAAGATACAGTTTCACCTCAGGCATGTAATAACAAGCATTTTGCGTGACAGACTTGCTTCAACTCAATTCAGAAACCTTGAACTCAGTTCATTAATCATGAGCTTTTTGTTTTACATTTTATTCTGGTTGCCTAGTGGAAGCACAGTTTTTTGGTTAGACCTGAAATCTATTCAGGTGGGAAAGCTTATGTATTCTGACAAGAAGTTCTGCAATTAGCCTAATATAACGCTTGTAGTTCAGTACTGAAAATAAACTAGAGCTTCTGCCTGTTGGATATCTGTTCCTTGTAAAGAACTGGAATGTGGGCAAAGAGGAAATATCTATTTTCTTTCATCAATTAATATATTTTGTTACCTGTATATAACTCATTATTTCACACTTATCAGCTAAAGAAATTTGTACACTTATGTCATTATGCATGGCTTATATACCTCACATCAGCTCACTTTTTATATAGACTCTTGTTTAGATTTTTGTGTGGTCATGTTTCAGTAACTACGGTATCTATGTCACATGGGAAGTAATAAAATAATCCTGCATAGCAAAAAGCCAAATTTTCATTTATGTTGTCATGTATTCCTGGGGAAATAAGCTGGATTTTAGCTGATATTTCTTTTTAAATAAAATCTATTTTTAATCTATTTAATCTATTTTTTAAAGTTACTGTTATTTTATAATAATCAAACTGATATGAGACTTTGTCATGCTACTTGATGCTTTTGTAATGAGGAGATATTTTCCTGCTGCTGATCTTGAATAAGGTAAAATGAGAGCTGACTATCAAAAACCTTACTCAAATCATTGTAAACATCAGTACTTAGTGGAACAGAGATCACTTCAGATAAACTTTTGTCAGCATCAGCTTCAGAGTTCTTAGCAGGGTTACTATATGAGAAAAGAAGCAAAAATCTTTTTTTTTTTTTTTCTTTTTTTGTGAGACAAGGAAAGGATATAATTAATATTTTAGTTGTTCTACCTGTGCTGAAAATTTAGAGAAGTGTTATTATCATTGATTTGAAAGTGACACAAATGTCTGACTTTGAATGACTCAATGACAATTTTTAATTTGACAGAGTGGAACATCTGCATTGACTGTACTTTTAAACAACCTCACATCTTTCATGAGAACTATTGGGTTTAAAACACTGTATTTTAAAAGAAAACTTGGATTTAATACAACTTTCCAAAAGTAGGAATCAAATTACAAATTGTCAGATAGCTTGTCTTGTCTATAATAGAAATTATAACTATAGAACATAAACTTTGGCATGTAACAATATGGTGATATGCAGGGATGTAGTTTATACAAACTACTGCAAAATTTATTTTTTAAATTTTAATTACAACCATGTACAAAGCAAAATAATATATTTACTGGCTCTGAGGGCTATCTGAAGTTCAGTTATCAAATTTCTTTAATTAAAATACCTAGTAACATATAAAAATCAGTCTTGATATCAAACAATGAATGGATGAGAAAACACCTTTAAATAAAGTCTACTAGATTATAAGCAGATATGTTAAATATAATTCCCATAAGTTAAGTTAAAATCATTTAAGAAAAATGACAATTCATGTATTTGTATGAGGCTTAGGAACTGGAATATACCAAATGGAATATATCAAGTTATTGTAATGTTTCACTGCATTTATGTCACACAAATGGCTTGATTTAATTTCTAACAAGCTCTAATTTGAAATCTTATTTCACTGCAAGGCAAATCATCAGGCAGGTACCTCTGAATCATGATGCAGGCACTACAGCAACCCCCCCATATTTCTAATGTGCCCAAGAGAGAGAATACAAAATTTAAAGCACTCAGAAAAATATTTTAAACTCAGTGAAAGAGTAAAAGTAAACAAAGGTAGGATAACAGAAAAAAAGATTTGATTGTAAAACTCATTTAATATTGCTTACCTTTAAAGCATATATATATAAGCCATGTATCTAGTACACCAGTCACCTGAGATTTTTATCACCACCTAATTTGATTATGTTTGAGTAATTTCCATAAAAAATGGTTTAGCAGCAGCAAAGGCTGTACAGAACTTAGTCTTTGCCTCTTCTTTGTAGAGAGAATTAACATCAACAAGCCACTGTTAAAATTATGCTCTAACTCATGTTAGTCACCGCAATTTCAACAGCTTTATATTTTTAAAATGTAGTCTGTATCCTCAAGACTGAAAAATTTTATGAATAAGAATTGATTTACTTTCAAGAAGAAATTTATAAATGTACCTGGGTCAGAGTCATCCCCAGCCAGGAGGAGTACTGTGGCTTTCACGCACCCTTCCTAGGGTGCTGCCTTCTAAAACAGCCTGACAATTTTACCATGCAATATACTTTCCCCTGGTCTCCTCTGACATCATGTGATGATGCCCTTGAGGCTCTAAAACATCATCGTTATTTGAACAGGTGTTATTTTCCTCCTTCCTTCTCAAGTCAGAGTGTCTGGAGTAATGCAAAGACTGTATAGTGTTTTTATATCATAAAATTTACGGCACATATTACATACTCTAGGATTTGGTATGAGGGAATGTCCTTTTTTTTAATGGGTGCTGGCCTATCACAACAGGGCTAGAGGATAGAGTGTTCCAGAGCTGGACAGTTTCAGCCCCTTTGCCTATTAAGAAGGGTTTCAAGACAGGATTATTCAAAGACCTGCGGAAGACAACTAGCTTTTTTTACTCCAAAAAACAGTTTTTGAGATATCTTATTTCTGTTTTAAAGCAATCCATACACACTCTTATGTTTGGCACAGAGATATGCAGACATATATATTTTTCAGATGGATACAGATGCATTCACAGGAACACTGTAGACAATTTAAATATTTATATTTGCCACAAATACTAATAGAATTTGTCTATGTTTAAGCCATCTTTCCTAATATATCCTTTAGGAAGAGCTGCAATTCTCAAATCTATCAACACAGAAAAGCTCTTAAACATGTAGTTGAGCCTTTAAAATATTTACAATAAAGAATAAATACATTTTCATAGCCAAATTCTCCATTACTATTACCAGAAAACATCACTGTGACTCCATTGATTTATACAGACACAAAACTGGTGGAAAAGAATCAAGCTATAAAGTTGTGACATAAAACCACAACATTACAAAACACTTTCCTTAAAAAAATTCTCCACATTTACGTTCACTAAAATATAACAACACAAAAAGTGGTTTGGTCAAGCTGATCTTTTTTCCTTCATGAAACATTTATTACCTCATCCTACTTGCAGAATATGAACATACTTAATGATTCTTTGTATATACCAGCCTTTGGAAGTAAAATAACAATTTCTGCCTCTTTGGAAAGCAAATTTATATTGAATTAAAATATTCTGGATCTTCAGCAAAATATCAAAAAGTAGTGAAAGAAATTTAATAGCTTTAACACCAACTTTCATAAAGCAGAATTACAACATGAACCACCTTGAATTCGATTCAGGAAAAATACCTAAGTAGTGTACATAATAACCCTGAAATGACCATAGTTTGCATAGTGTGCTAATGAAAGGTAAACACATCCTGAAATCACACCAGGATGAGATCCAGATGTGCACTGTCCTTCCTTCCTGTAGTCCCACTCCAAAGCAACTTGAGTCTACATCGAAGGAAGGACAGAATTTTATGTTACTGATGCTACCCCACTTTACCCAGTAAATAGAGGTGAAGGTTTGTGCTTCCTTGAACATAAGGGTTTCTGTTCTTCTATTTCTCTACAAAATGTCCCATCAGAGGTTAAAGCAGAGAGAAGGAAGGAAATACTTTTCTTTACCACCCTTATAACCACTCCATTGTGCAGCCAAGAACAGGATTCACAAGAACAGACAGCAAAACAGGGTGTATAGGCCTTTCTAATCCACAGTGAAGTATTCCTCTGATTGAGGGGAGACCTCTGTCTGCACAGCAGAAATATGTTTTTCAAACATTGAAATGCTATAGGGAAAAAAGGCATTGAGAGAAGAACCATGACTCACCACTTGCAAGTGAAGACTGAAATCACTAGGCTACAAAAATCCTCCTTCATTGCTGCACTGATCAATATTTTGTCTCTGGACATGAGACTTGCATTCCTGCCTCCGTAACAGTAAAGTTAGGACACAAAGCACTATTGCTTAGTTTTTAAAAATTTTTACAAAATTTCAGAGAACTCTAGAAGGTGAGTTTTTATCAGCTGAGAGTCGTGAAGGACACTGAACCCAGGTTGTCCTTATCCTGCTTCTCTAATTTTTAGTTTTTTTCCAAGCAGGTAGACATCATTAACACCTCCACCGCATCCATTTTCTAATACAACTTTTCATCCTCATCACTACAGATGATTTTGCTACTTAAACTGAAAGGGATTATAGATTTAAGTCTCAAATTATTACCTTATTCAGGGCTGCAAAGGAACCCTTCAGCTTTGGAAATTAGGTGGATTTTCAAATACTTTACTATGGTTTACTATGTCCTCTTCACTGATTTGGACAGAGTTATGAACAGAATGCCAACTTTTTTGAATGTTTTTCTCCAGCATTGAGCTATCTTCTTTCATGGCATATCTTAGGTTTATTGACTTCCTTCCCAAAACCAGGGACTAAAATTTAAGCTGTGTCTCATATATCTCGTGTCTCATGAGTTTCATTGCTAATGCCCCACCACGTACTCATATTGATGGAATTGATTATCTTAACTTCACCATTTTTCTAAATTTTCAAGTTCACTTCTCTTCTCTCTTGTGGTTTATACGTAAATATTTTTTCCATTCTTTATCTTTTCTTTCTATAAAGCATTGCCTTGCCATTAATTCTTCACCTAGGACAGATTTTTTTTTTTCCTGGCACCCCAGCAAAGGAGATGAACACCCGCTCTTCTCATTTTACAGATGGAAAAATGAAAGAATCTGCCTGAAACCACAAAGTAAACTAGTAGCACTGTATGGATTGCGTCCTAGCCATGTGATATAGACCCCAGTGTTTCGGTGGTATCAGCTTGATTTGAATGGTCACTGCCAAGCAACACTCCTGAGAGTGGGAAATTGTGACCTGTCAACTGTGACCACCAGACAAACCCAAAGGATATTAGAGCACTAGTAAAAGACCAATCACATTGCTACAAATGGAGACCATCATGAAATGAATGCTTGTGCATTCCAAATCACACAGCTGTACAGACTGGGACATCCAACATTTAAAATATCTGTGGACTTGGTAGTTTCCAGTTGGCTTTAATAAAATTCATGAATGCAGCTGACCCAAAGTTTTGCAATCCCAGTCAATGATTTGTCCCAGCTTTATAATTTTGGTTCTACAGTTGTAGGCTTACTCAGGGGTTACAATGAAAAGATCCCAGTCAGGAACCTATGATGTAGTCAATTCTAAAGACATTTTGTAAAACTTTTATATTATATGGTCTGAAAGAGTCAGTTTTGATTGATCTACCTTAGAGCTTGAATTGCAGGCTACCTTAATTTTCCAAGGTGAAAATGTCTTATGTACACTGATAGCATTGAAAAACAATAAAGTGCAGAAACTTGACAAATAATATTTTTAAGATCTTTTGCACATTATTTCATCTTCATGCTTCATCTTCAAGCACTGCAAATGTTGAGATGGAGTCAAAGCTATGGATTTTGTTTGTTTGTTTGTTTATTTAGTGTAAACTATAGTAGTTCAGCAGTTACTCCAAAGTAATCTCCAAAATTTGCTCAAGCAAGGAAAACAACATAACAGAGTATTTGGACTCCCAAAGAATTACAATCTTGGGGTTTTGGGGTTGGGTTTTTTGTTTTTTTTTTCTTCTGTTTGCTTAGTGTTTGATTTTTCTGGGGGGAGCAGGGTGAGTATTATTTTTAAAACATCACTGGTAAATATGGATCTTAGCAAATATTTTCTCTCTAAGAAACTCAAGCACTGAAAATTGTGTTGCAGGAATTAGTAAGTGTTTTTAAATTATTTCAAATGTGCCAGGATTTTATCCCAAGAATTCAAAATCTATTTCAAACACATTGAGATTAATTCTATTTAACTATAGGAAAAACCCATACAGCTTCCTGGATAGTCGATGAAAACAGAGAGAGAGATTAGAGACTTCTCTTTTTTTCCCAATTCATTTTTAGAAGGATCTTAGGCTGACTAGGTTCTTAAGTACTTCAGGGCCTGACAATACATTTTCATGAAAGTGATTCAGTTTACCCATGGCATCAGAAAGGAGAAAGGAGACTTGCGGATTGTCTGAAGGGAGGAAAGTATTTTAATGGCTTGTTTGAAGCTTATCTTGGAATCCTTGGAGTATTTTTGTTACTTCAAAAAACATCAAGTTAAAAAAATAAAATTTTTAGAACTGTTTGGTTTGTAGTTAATATATTGTTCACATGCCAGACGATGGCTGGGCATGTAAACATGGAACTGTAGATGACTGTTGGAATGCCAGCGGACAAAAGTGTGCTTTAAAGAGATATTGGAATGAAAAGTTGCTTACTTGGCCAAAAGGAGAGAAGAGACTACACCAACTGTGGCGGGACGCTTGGGTAAACAGATTGAGTGGCAACTTGGAGAAGGCATTCTGGATTGAAAAACATGTTTGTTGGGATATATTTGGCAGAATATCTAACACTTACCTCTCTGTGTAACAGTAGGCAATGCATTTCATTTCATGAATCTTTAAGTTTCAAATAGACTATGGACCAAAGTGTGTGACAGCTTGTCCAATCTTGCTTTGTAAGGATAAATAATTCCTATTTTCACTCTTTTGTCCAAGACTGTCTGAGTGGGGTCATTTCTTTGTTTGTTTTTCACAAATATATTTCTGAAATATATTTCAGTTCATTAGACTAGACTCTCTATGGCAACCTGTATACTACAGTGTCATGGTTTAACCCCAGCTAGCAACTAAGCCCCACACAGCCGCTCGCTCACTCCCCTCACAATGGGATGGGGGAGACAATCAGAAGGGTAAAAGTAAGAAAACTCGTGGGTTGAGATAAAGACTGTTTAATAGGTAAAGCAAAAGCTGCACACGCAAGCAAAGAAAAACAAGGAATTCATTCACTACTTCCCATCGGCAAGCAGGTGTGTTCAGCCATCTCCAGGAAAGCAGGGCTCCATCGTGCGTAACGGTTACTTGGGAAGACAAACGCCATCACTCCGAACATCCCTCCCTTCCTTCTTCTTCCCCCAGCCTTGTATGCTGAGCATGACGTCATATGGTATGGAATAGCCCATTGGCCAGCTGAGCCAGCCATCCCAGCCACGCTCCCTCCCAGCCCCCCGCACACCTGGCAGGGCACGGGAAGATGAAAAGTCCTTGATTAGCGTAAACATTACTTAGCAACAACTAAAACATCAGTGTGTTATCAACATTATTCTCATACTACATCCAAAACACAACACTATACCAGTTAATAGGAAGAAAATCAACTCCATCCCAGCTGAAACCAGGACATACAGGTTATGATGGTTTATCACAGGCATAACCTGTGGTATATGCCATAGGTTATGCCTACTGCTGAAATTGAACAGATCTCGAAATACTGCATATTTTCCTGCAGTGGCTGAGGAGGGTCTTAGGCTGCAAAAGCAAATAGTACCATAGCAATTTCCTTTAGATTGTGCCGATTTCATTATGAAACCTCCACTGGTGCCACAGTTAGGATCTTCCAGTGATTTGAATAGCAGTATAGCATCTGTAGACCCTACCTGTGGAGATCTTCAGTGAAAAAGAAGAAGGAGATAATCCAAGAGATTATTTGCCCCCATCCTTCTCCAGAGAAGACTTTTTTTCTTCATCTACAGCGAGACTTATTGGCTTATTTCTATGTTCTTTTACTTCGTATGATAAAGAGCAAGCATAGACTCACATGGGTAAGTAGGAATCACTTAGAATCATAGAATCTTAGAATCATTGAGGTTGGAAAAGACCTCTAAGATCATCGAGTCCAACCGTCAACCCAACACTACTACATGGACTAAACCATGTCCTTAAGCGTCTCATCTACACGTCTTTTAAATACTTCCAGGGATGGTGACTCAACCATTTCCCTGGGCAGCCTGTTCCAAGGCCTGACCACTCTTTCAGTAAAGAAATTTTTCCTAATGTCCAGAAATTAATGTCCACTTAAATTTAGATATCTGAAAAATTAGACATACAAATTTTATTTTAATAATTGAAAGAGGAAAAAACATCTCAAAATAGAAATTCATATGACCTTGTTTGGGCACATATTCTAGGATATAATGTATTGGCCCCTAGGAATTTTCTTTTCATTGAGTAAAGATGAACCAAGACTCAAGATCTTAAATATTAAAAAAAAAATTAAATTATTTTTCTAGGAAAAATAAATCTCCCCCAATAACTTTTATACTAACTGACACTGATTTTCTGCCCCCTAACACATAGCTGATAGAGCCTTCAGGTCTCTGTTTGTATCGTCTACATCATCTTTAAAGCTATTCTTTTAGTAGAATTGAAGAAGATATGGGAATCAGAGGAATCTGTAAACTGCACACAGATTGAACTGTCAAACTGATCATGAGTAGTGACCTCAGGATGACTGGATAGTCACTTCAGAAGTAAAAAAACAGGTTATGAACTTTTCTGAAGAAGTGAAAAATTTCCTACGACAAATCTTGCTGTTTGTGGTAAGAGCAGTCAAAGAGATCACAATACATACAGTACAACTGATTTCATAATCAGGAAGGAGAACCTAGCAGAAGAAGTAATTATAATAATACATTGGTATATACGTTTCTCAGCTTCAGACATGCTTCAGCAGTCCTTCGCTTGTATTCTCAGAAAGGACCATGAATAATCAAAACTACAAACACACCTTAAATTGATTAACGAAGAGAAACAAAAACTGAAGGTCCTAAGAGACGTGCTGAAGATTATTGCATTCTGATAATACAGCTAGGATTTCAATATAACTAGAATAGGAGTGACAGACAGAAGTGTTCTCTTTGGAAAACAGTACAGTCAGGACAAGATGCGACAGAGTAGCTTTTGAAGATGGGCTATCTCAGGGAATTCTAAAATGACAAGTAGTAAAGAAATTAGTTTTAAGTCTCAGTGGCATTTTCTGATTTTACTGGATTAACACTGTATTTTCTGATTTCTTTTTAACCTTATTTCCAATGTTATAATCAATAAGTGAACTTTGTATTCTATTGTACAGCTGAATATATTTTTTTTTCTTTTTAAACTTGTCTGTTTTTTTAAAGTGAACTCAGGGGTAACTAATAACTGATGTCTTTTTTGCATCCATTGAGCATGTCAAAGTAAATAAAATTTCATGTAAAAAATGTATTCTGGGTACCGGAAAATCAAGAAAACTAGCTGAGTTATATTTCCTACCAAACCTTATTTTGCTTCAGAGAGTTGATAATATTTGCTCTCTATATAAAAAAGAAGTTCCTCCCAGTGAACATATTCTGACAAATATCTGGGCATGGAAAGACAGCCTGTGATGTCCAGAAATATCCATAGTTTCACAGAATCATTAGATTTACTAGGAAGGTAAAAAACAAGTTAAATTGAAAGCTGGCTAAAAGATTAAAGGGTTGAGAGAGATAGAATTCCAGACTGTGCATCGGAAAAGGAAGGGTATTAGAAAAAGAGGGTTGAAACCAGGGTAAAAAAAAATATACTTGAAGAAAGAACGATAAAGCATAAATTTTATAAAGTTAAAACGTACAAAACAAACAGTAAGACAATAAATGTAAGCCAACCAAGTAAGAAGGGGAAGAAATTGTAGAATTTGATTATTTAAAAATACTATCTGAAACTCTTGCAAGTAGTTTTGCAAAAACATTTTCCCAATTCCTCAATCCTTGGGAACACATCAGTCCCTGGGAAATGTTTTCTTTTTCACTCTTATCAACATTTCTTAAAAAATAAAGAAACAGATTGAAGCAGTAAATGGATATTTCATGCCACTCATGTTTAGGTTTAGAAAAAAGTTCGCATTCTTCAAAAAATAAAAAATGGTAGCTTTTGAAAACTAGATTCCAGTACTAGACAGCATTAAGATGTAAAGAATTGTAAATCAAGCCTTTTTAAAAAAAAAAAAAAAAATCAGGCAGAGAAGAGACTTTTGTACAGGTATTCCAGGTGGTACTCCTAAACACAGGACTGATATCTCTACTATAATTTGTAAGCCTCCTAGTTTTGACCAGAGATTACACCACTCTCCGAATCATAAAATCATAGAATAATTTAGGTTAGAAAAAACCTCTGGAGGCTACTTAGCCCTCTCCCTGCTCAAAACACATCTAATTAGATCTAATGAGATGAAGATTCTCAGGCCTGTGGTAGTTGAGTCTTGAAGACCTTTAAGGACAGACATCCTACAACCTCTCTGAGCAACCTGTTCCAGTATTTGAGCATCCTCATGATAATTTTTTATCTTAATATCTAATCAGTATTTCCCATGTTCCAATTTCTTTCTTTCTTATCCTACCACTGCAGGATTACAAGAGGAGGAGTCCCAGAAATTGGCTCCATCCCAGCATATGTTTAATCACTGTAATATAGCAACACATAAGCGTGAAGGAACTATTCTGTTGGGGTTTTTTTGTTTGTGTGTTTGTTTGTTTGTTTGCTAAGACATAAGTTTTAACATTACTGAGTAAATGTTTAATGTTGACAAATGAATATTTTCTAGGGGAAAAAAAAATTATTGAAAAATTGATGAATTGAATTTAATCAGCATTCAGTATATCCCATTTTGATTAGCACTTGAATAAGAAATTATCTGAATGGTCAAGTACAACTGATGATTTAATGTTTTAAGAATCCCTAAAATCTTTGTTGATTTCTTTTTAATTGAGTTTTAAAACACAAATAGCTGCACAGGGATAATGAAACCGCTAGCAACCCATTCAGATTCAGACTGCTAGGACAAGCCTTTTAGTGACATAGGTTGGGTTTTCTGCATTGCTTTTTCACCTTTCTGCATTTTTTTTCAATTGCTGGCAATTCTTACCGTATATGTCTTTCAGTCAAAATGGATTTGAACAATGATGCATATATATCAATTTTTTGAAAAAATGTTCTCCTTAACACTGTAAGACTATCAAGGAAAGTGCCAGACCCCCTGCTTTTTCTTTCTTGATGTTAACTTGAACGAGTAGTAGGGTTTCTTTGATGGCTTAATGAAGGTAACTAATCATGCTAGACAGGCATCTAGCTATGCTACAGGTCCACGGCCAATAAGCAGTGTATTTCCTTCTATTCTGATCTTTTAAATGTCTTTTATTTTAAAGATTTTTTCATTTTTACTGCATTTGCAATTTTTCAATGTCAATCTATCACTGACCTAGTCAATAACAGATTTCCAACTTTACTGTGAAGGACTCAAGTAATTTTTCCCCTCTCCACTTACATGTTATCCTTTGCATGTTGTCAGTGACCTTAGCTATCTCTTTTATCCCATCAGCTGTAATATTTATTCACAGAACACCTTTCCTTAGCAGGTTGGCAGAGCCATAAACATTTTTTCTGACATCCTACTTCAGACAATTTCCAGATATACCTGTCTAAGCCACAACTGTGATTTTATGATTTTTTTCATCTGTATGAATTTTTTTTCCAGAACTATTCTATTCTTGCACTTTTTGTT